>NC_142043.1:6372359-6723609 GCF_982192425.1 Myodes glareolus | reverse complement strand
TGCACAGCCTTTGGTGCGTTTTCTTGATTAGTGATTGATGTGGGGAGCCCAGCTCATCGTGGGTCACTTTACTCTTGGGCAAGTGGTCCTGGATGCTATATGAACACAGGCTCGGCAAGCCATTGGGAACAAGCCAGTAAGCAGCACACCTCCATGGCCTCTGCATCAACTCCTGCTTCTGGGTTCCTGCCCTGACTTCCCTGGTTGATAAACTATAAACTGTAAGATTAAATAAAGCCGGGCAGTGGTAGTACACACCTTTAATCCCAGTACTTGGGAGGCAGAGACAGGTGAATCTCTATGAGTTCAAGGCAGCCTGGTCTACAAGAGCTAGTTCCAGGACAGGCACCAAAGCTTCAGAGAAAAGCCAAAACAAACAAACAAACAATTTAAACAACTCCTTTCTTTCCTAAATTGCTTTTATTTTTGATGTTTTATCACAGCAGTAGAAAAGTAAGACATATGCTAAACACTATGACCAAAACAACTCTGGGGAAGAAGGGTTTATTTGAGGTTACAGGTCACAGCCTGTCATGGGGGAAGCCCGGGAAAGGAGCTGGAGGCAGGAACCGAAACTGCTCTCTGACTTGCTCAGTTTGCTTTCCTGCATAGCCTAAGACCATTCTTCTGGTGGAGGCACTCACCGTGGTTTTGAACCTGCTACATCAATTAGCAATCAACAAAATGCCCCACACATGCCCATAGGCCTGTCTGACGGGGACATTTCCTCAGTTGTGACTCCCTCTTGTTCCCAGATGCATGAAGCTGACAGCTGAAGCAGACTGTCACAGACTGTAGAGTTAGTGTTTTTTCAAAGTTGCAGCATGCAGTTACTATACAAAAACCACTTCTACACCAACAAAGAAGGGGAATTGAATTAAAAAGCACATTAGCACCCACATAAGTAAAATCTTTAAGTATCAATTTAGAAAAATTATATTAAACTAACATGAGGAAAACTATAAAATGCTGACCAAAAAATCCAAAAGGACTAAACATTGCAGAGGTGTTTCATGTTTGTATTAGCTGGGCTCTCTAGAGGAACAGGACAGACAGGATGGAGATAGATAGATAGATAGATAGATAGATAGATAGATAGATAGATAGATAGATAGATAGATAGATAGATAGATAGATACATAGATACATAGATAGATAGATACATACATACATACATAGATACATACATAGATACATACATAGATACATAGATAGGTACATACACATACATAGATAGATACACACACACACTAGAAAGGATTCATTAGACTGCTACAGCATCAGCCTGGCTAGTCCATCAGTAGATCTTGGCAAGGACAAGAGCCTGGTGATTGATCCACAAGGCTGGAAATCTCAGCTGTCCCAATCTGGTTCAGGAGTTCCGGAGGATTCCCGGAGAGATGCTGGCCTTCGGTCTGTGATAGAATGCCAAAGAAGTCAGCTCTCCTTTCAGTGAAGGAACACCTCCACAACAGGATAGATGAGCCTACCAGTGAGTGTGAAGGCAGCACAAAGTGAAGTCCTTCTTCCGTGTCCTTTGCTATGGCTGCTGCTAGAAGCTGTGGCCCAGATTATTGTGGGTCTTCCCGTTTCAAATGATCTAATTAAGAGTTGATTTCCAGATGTAGTCAAGTCACATCCAAAATCAGCCGTCATAGCATCCATACTTGTGGCTCTGTGTTGGCAAGCTCTTGATGCCTTTCAACTGGACTGGACTTGTAGATTCATTACAATTCCAACCAAAATCCCAGCCCCTTATTTTGCATATACCAACAAGCTGTTTCTAAACTGCATGTCAACACTGAGAAGCGCCCAGAGATGAAACATTTAAGGGGGGAAAAACTATAGTAATATTATTGAAGTTGGGGTGGGGACATTGAAACTACCTGACTTCGAGGTCTGCTGGAATTTTATAGTAACTAAAACACTGCGGTATCAGCAGAACTGCAGACGGCTTCAGGAGCACAATGACTGGGCAGAGGAGCCGCAGTAAACAAAGACTCCGGTAATTCATTCTGAAGGGACCCAACCTCACATATGAAAGCTGACTCGGGGCACATGGTACACCCTCTCAAGAAATGGACTATGGGTCTGAAGGGGAACCCAGAACCGGTGCTAAGGAGACGGTGGGCAAGTGTGGCAGTATTGCGTGTGACAGTGACAGCTGCAGACTTGCCACTGTAGACATTGATCTTGTTATAACTAAAACTGCTCTGTGAAAGACAGTGTCAAAGGAAGACACAGATTATAAGAAAACCCTTGCCAAAGACATCAGATAAAGGAGTGATTTCCAAATATGTGGCGTTCTCACAGGTCGGCCATTAGGGGTCAGGTCAGGTCAGTCTGGCATTCAGAAAGCCTGAAGACGTGTGGCCAAAAACAGTATCCAGAAGATGAATGAAACATTGTTCAAAATTGTGTTATTATAAATTCAAAATTGAGACAGTGAGTTGCCAAGACATTCTTACTAGGCAGCACCAAATGCTGGCTGGGAGGCAGAGCGGCAGGACTTAATCCACTACTGGCTGGATTCAGGATGGTGCCTGGAAATACAGTGTGATGGCGTTGTAAGAAACTGTGCATATCTTACCAACAAGATAAAGCTATCGCACTCCTTAGCATTTATTAAAATGACTTGAAAAATTATGCCCAATGACAAAAAATAATTGCCAGAATGTAGAAGTAGCCCAGATGTCTTTGGTAGGTGAGTGGATAATGGATAAGTAAACCATGGCCTATCTAGACAAGGGTACATTATTTAGTGCAAAAACACAAATGTACAATCAAGGTGAACGAGGACCTGGAGGAACCTGAAGTCAGTATGCTCAGTGGATGACAGCAATCTGAAAATGCTGTGCACTCCACAAGCATGCCAGGGAAGGTGAAGTGTGGGGACGGGAGTGACAGTCGGCAGAGGGGGAAGTGTTTGTACTGCTACCTGGATGGGCCTGTGCCTTCCCACATCTGTTCAAGTCCACGCGAGCAAGGATGGATGCTGCCATCAGCAGCAGGCTTTTGGCGACACTGGTAGGGGTGCCCTGCTGGAGGACTGGGGGGCAGAGTTGGAATATGGGGATACTACTTCCTGCTCTCTTTCTTTGAACCTAAAATTGCTCTTAAAGCACAATTTATTCATTAAAACTATTTAAAATTTCTAAACAGTTTAGAACCTAGTTACAGTCTAAAATTAATGTATATAGTAGTTCTGCTTGTAAAAGCAAGTAAGCTCTTTAATAATATGCCACATTAAATGTGAAGGCCTCAGCAGTGGCAGAATCTCAGTGTGCAGGTGTTACCACAGAGGAGTCACGAAAATGAACCTTGAGGTTACCTCAGGTGGAGCGCCTGCCTGTCGCCAGCGACTGACTCCATGTCTTTGTAAGGCTGGGGAGTGGGTCTGGGACTTGGGTCTCGTGATGTCTTAAGATTTAAGAGCCAGGAAAGGTGAGTCTGTACAACTGCGGCTACACTGACATCTTTTAAGTGAGATACGTATTAAAGGTAGCTAAAAGAGAAAAAGAAAAAGAGGGAGAAATGAGGCCTTGAGTATGAAGAAAAACACAAACAAACATCAGACTAAAGAATCATGAAACAGAAGACTAAGCCAAGAGCCTGAGGGGGTGGATACAGTGAACAAGAAGAAGAACACGGTGGGAGTCAGCCCAGCAGCCCAGGGCTGAGGCAGTGTCAGGGAGACAGGCCCGTATGGCCTTCATGAGACCCTGTCTCATAAAGAAAAATTACAGAAGGAAAAAGTTCAAGAGTCTAAATAGAAAAAGCTATCAGTGGCAGGCAGTAGATGTAGACTTGTTGGTCGCAGTGGGGAGCACTGTGGCGGTTCTACCGTCTCACGGGGACTGTGTCTTAGCAGTACAGACATTTTTGGTGTTACAGAGGAGGGGTCTTACTGCTATGGGAATGAAGACAGAATAGTAGTTCTCAATACCTAAGGTGCACACGGCAGCCCAGCCCCCAGAGCCAAGTGGCGAGGTGCACAGACCCCCATCGGCCCAGATTTTAGACCAACTGTGCCAGTCTCTCCCCGTTTTCTTCCTGACATGTGTTGGTTACATGTGTTACAGGGCTAAACTGGGCTGAGAGCACAAAGCAGCTTCCCTTCCCTGTCTCCAGCAGACGCCCTCAGGATGATTTCACCTCAGGGTTGTCAGGAAGTTGTCTGCTGTCTGCGGTGGCGGGGGGGGGGGGGGGGGGGGGGGGGGGAAGCACAGGAGAGATCTTTGCAGCCCTGGGCTAGTGTGTGACTTAACTGCTTGAGATAAAGTAACAAACAGCTAAGGGGCACACTGCAAATGTCACACCCTGGTTCTGATATTGTACTACAGTTGTGGTGTCTGGGCGTGTGCTTCTCTGATTTAGTACTGCTGCACAATTTTTCATGTAGAAATCCTTTTTACCCCTGGTGACAAAGCACAGAAATGACTCTAAGTGTGGTTGGGTGAACCAGTGCGTTGCTTCCCGGAGCATGACAGACTCCCACAGTCTGTGTCAGTAGGGTCTTCTGTGGACTTCGCAGGCAGCTCTACCTCCCCAGCATTTGCATAGTGTTTGTAGTTATAGTTTAAATGTGAAAGGCCCCATAGCTGGAGGCACTGTTTTGAGTGCCCTGTGACCTTTGGAAGTGGAACCTTGTAGAGAAAGATCACTGAAGGGCTGGCTTGAGGTTTTAGGGTCCAGCCTGACCTCCAGTCTGCTCTCTACTTCCTCGCTACAGACAATGTGAGGAGCTGTTCTGTATTCGTGCACCACCACGACCTCCCCATGATGATGGACAGTCATCGTAGCCGTAAACTATGAATCTAAATATACTTTCTGATGGCACACACCTTTAATCCCAGCACTGGGGAGACAGAGGCGGTGGATTTCTGTGAGTTCAAGGCCATCCTGGGCTCAAAATTACAGAGAAGCCCTGTCTCAAACAAACAAACAAGATAAATAAATATAAATAAATAAAGCCTTCCTCCCTTGAGTTGCTTCTGTCATCTGTGTTCTCAGAGTGAGAGAGGTAACCGTCCATGGCATAGCGACATAAGTGTTGTCAGCTTCCCAGGAACGGGGCCACCCCTCCAAGGGGGAACATGTATAGCACAGTTCATTTCAGGGTTTTAAAGCAAGCATTAAAAGGCACAATCAAGACTGGTCCAGCAGTCACTGAAAGAGCTGACTTACACAGTTCAGAGAGCAGTCTGCTCCTAGAGAGGTGGCCCTGTTTTAAGTAGAAGGTGCTGAAAAGTTCTTGTATCTCCACAGAATGTCTGTGCTGCAGAGCCCAGCAGTGGTCATGTCTGTCTAATGCTGTCTAATTGCATGTTTTGTTCTAGGGACAAGCGGATCTTTTGAAATATGCTAAGAATGAGACGTTGGAGAATCTGAAGCAAATCCATTATGCAGCTGTTTCGTGTGGACTGAACAAACCAGGCACTGAAAACTCTGAGGCCCAGAAGCCACGCCGGAGCCTGGAAGTCATCCCTGAGAAAGCCAGTGATGAAAATGGAGACTAAGGGGCCTCCCTGTCACTGGAGAGCCACAGCCCTAGGGCTAGTCACTAGGGAGACTATGGGATTTCAGAGCACAACCGGAACACCCAACTGCAGTCGGCTGCAGCTGTGAATGGATGTAGCCACCTTTTATGAAGGCAAATAAACTCCTTAACAAGAAAGTCTGTCCCTGGCCCAAACATGCTGTGTTTGTACACAAAACGCCCTGAGTTCCACTGTGAAGAACAGTGTATTTGCTCTGGTTCCAGCAAGAAGCAGACAGTGCTATGTGAAATCAGTTGGCTCAGGTGAAGTGGGTTGGTTGGATTGCTAAGTTTATATTTATTGGTGAGAAGGCTGATCTGCTATCTTACTGTGTGTGCTTGCCAGTCTTGGGGCTGCGGAGGGTTTGGTGGCATGCTTGCTGAGCCATAATTACTAAGCAGAATGTAAGAGCCGGAGAGCTGAGCACAAGGCGCAGTGGACTAAGGCTGCCTGGCTGAAGATGTTCTGTGTCAACGTGGGCAACTGGATGGAAATGGCACCTTGTACATGGTTTTTCATTGTATAATGTAGTGTTCACATTAAAGATATCTTTTATGATATTTCTCCAACAGCAGTACATGCTTTTAGTGCACCATTACCTTTTTAAACATTTTCTCTGCCAAGTGGCTAATTACTTGTTAAATGACTACTGAAAGTAGGTCACCTAAGTCACTGGCTTTTAGGGTGGCTGTCACAAGTTTGAAAGAGTGGTTACCTGGCAGATTTTGTGACATTTAAACTGTAAGCTCACACTCCACTACTGCAGCTTGGGAGTCCAGCCCCCAGGACTATATCCTGGGTAGCGAAAAGCATGTCTTCAAAGCAGTGGGGACTTAGGAAAATTTCTTCTTTGAGGGTTAGACTTTTTCTATCTGAGGGTAGATAAGGAAACACATGCTTTCTGGTGGTAACCTAGGAAGAAAGGAACAAGCACACACTTTCCTGATGGTAGCCTTCTCTTTTACTTCAACTGAAGAAATCCCTTTCTGAAAACCTCTGTCCACAGAGCTACGTCTCTTTACAGATAGCTACATAACACGTCTCTCTGCGTCTCTCAGGCGTCTCCTTCTGCACACTCAGGTACATCTCCCCTTCAGTACACACACACACACACACACACACACACACTCCTCACATTTCTCCTCTACTTCTCCTTCCGCACACTCAGGTACATCTCCTTCATTATACTTGCACACGCGCGCGCGCGCGCACACACACACACACACACACACCCCTCTCATGCTCTCTCCTACTTCTCCTACAGCACCTGGACAGGTATGAATCACATTCTCAGGATCACACAGCTCTTCTCTAGTAAACAATAAGAAACAGAGCCAAACCGATCACACAGTTTCCCTCAGGCTGGGGAGGTCGCGCTGACCAGGCATGGTGAGTAAAGTGAGCACGTAGCTCTACAGTCAGGGTTCCCAGACACAGAATGACACTGAAACTCAGGACACTGAAACAATGAACAGTTAGCTGGCTCAGCCTTGAGGTTGGGAGTACATGCAGAAAATCCATTACTGAGAAAGTTATGTCTACTAAAGTTGCTTCATGCCTGACCTTGAATCAGCAATAAGCACCTGGGAAATTGTCCTTGTGTATTCGTCTCCAGGGGCAACCAGTTTGCTCTAAAGTTCTAAAGATGAGGCCATATTGGTGCTAATTAGACAAGCTTCTTTCAGCTACGTTTTTAATATGCTTAGTGTTGGAGAATAGCAGGCACAGTGTCAGGAGGGGTTCCCAAGGCAAATGCTATCTCTTGTCTGTCCTGTGGAACATGACACCTGTCAGTGAGGACAATCCAGTCAGCAGTGCCTGAATTCAGTTCCCTTGTCCTCATTCAAATGGAAATGAAAGACATTTGTCAAACTAAATAGAATCAAGAATATAATTTACAGACTCCTGGGAACAGTTCTGTCTTGTAAAGGTCTTACTAGCTCACTCTGCATCAAACCTGTGGAGGTCATCATTCCACTACAAGACAAAAATAAGACTCCTGCTTTGGGATTTTAGGAATTGTGGGGAACATCAGGGTACTATGTTGGATGACTTCCATCCAGCATCAGCTTATGTTCATGGGAAACAGCCATGTGAGTCACTTTCGGTACAAATCCCCATGTGTTTGATAGTGTATTGACTGAGTTGTGTGCGTGTGAGCATATGTGTGCACACACACATACATATGCACACACACACAGAGAGAATTTTACTCCTGTTTTTTTAGGGGGCTGTGTAATCCAGAACAGCATAGGAACAAACAGGTATCTTTATTTAGGATCCAGGAAAATGGAGACCAGGGCCAAAATGTGCAGAAAATGGCAAGCACCTGCTCAGTCCCGTGGAAATAAAAAGTCACATTGTGTGGGTAAATGAAGCCCGGGTAAGGCTCTAGCTGTCACAGTGATGTCCTACCCACAGAGTAAACTCAGGGGCATGTGTAATGTGCTAAGCACATTCTGTCACCTCTGCACACCAAGTAAATATCTTCCACATAAGTATTCTGTGTAGACATGGCACCTAGGAAATCTATCTTCCATGTAAGCTTATCCTGTGGAGACATGACACCTAGTGAATCCACCTTCAATGTAAGTTTATCCTGTGGAGACATGACACCTAGTGAATCGATCACCCACATAGACATGGTACCTAGTGAATCAATCACCCATGCAAGTCTATCCTGTGTAGACATGGCACCTAGTAAATCCACCTCCCATGTGAGTGTTTCCTGTGTAGCTATGGCACCTAGTAAATCTATCTTCCACATAACTTTATCCTGTGTAGACATGGCAAGTCCAAATTGCTTTGACTAGCTATGGCTTCTAGGTAATGGCAAAGAAGACATGAAGACCCATCTGCTTACCTCTGCCACCTCAAGACAGCAAGACCCAGGAACCAGACTCTGTGGCGGGGGGGAGGGGAATTATCAAAGACTGCTGCGAATCCCCAAGTAGCTTGCTGTGGGATCCCGGCAGGCAGGCAGTGGGCAGGAGGTCCTGAGAGCAGCCAGTCCTAGACAGGGACTGCACATGAGACCACAAGGCAGGTCTCTGAAGGTGGCCGTTCCCCAAGGCGTCCCCTGCAATAAGCCATGTGGACAGTGGGTGAGAGACAGACAGGCACACCATGCAGAATGAGGTTGGATATTTATTTAGTGGCTATGGAAGGGATGGGAGAAGGACAGAGAAGGAGGGGGGGGAGACAGAACCTGCCTTTCCAAGAGGGAGACAGGAAGAGAAGAGGGAGAGACTAAGGCTGCAAACAGGGAGGGAGTGGGTGTGGCTTGTCTCTTAAAGGGACAGAACAGATAATTACATTCCCATCTCTTTTTGATAATAAAAAGATGGGAGGTTAGGCACCACAGGTTAAAGGAATTGGGTCGGCGGATTCCCAAAATTTCTTGCTGCTTATTTGTGGGCGTCATCTTTGGGGAGAAACTGAGAAGGCTAGGTGCTGGTCACATCCTGGCATAGCTGGTCTCTTTGCTTCTGTCCAGTGTTTGTGGTATGGAAATGTCTGATGTCTCTTATACCTGTTTGAGGACAAAGTTAAATTAAGGAAAAAAAATTAGAACCAGGGAATTGAGGGGGATGTATCTGACCTGTTTAAGGTGGATCCTTTAATTCAGCTCTCTGGAACTCTTAAGAATTCTTTGGGTTTGTGAAAACAAAAGTTTTAGACATATACATTGTATAAACAGCAGCATATTTATGTCCAAAATTTTTCACAATGAAAAGTATTTTTAAAACTATGAAAGGCATCATGAGAGAGAAATTTGATCTGAAATTTGTTTGGTGACAAAAACTTTTCATCTGTCAAACTGCATCAGAGATCTTGGAGAAGGATAAAATTTTACTTGAGTTACTGATTTAAAAATGACAGAGGACTTACTTGTCTTGGTTGGCACCCAGAGCTACTCCTCAGGGTCCTCCATGGTCTCTGGAGGTCGCATTTGACTTTTGCTGTTTGTCACAGGGCCTGCCAGGCTCCAGAAGATCCTGTGGGCCAAGAAATCTGTGAGAAGACAAACCTAACTTGACCTGAGTAGCTAGGCTGTCGATTCCAGCAATTCTGTCCATGTCTGGAGATCTTCTGTTTAGATGAAAGGCAGTTTTTCCAGTGGTCAGTGCTTGGCAGTTGAAGCAAATTACAGATGGACGTTTGTCTTCTGTCTTCTTTGGAGGAAATAGAGTGCTGCTGCTAGGAGCCAACCTGTCTCTTTTTGTTATGAAAAGTTTTTTTAATAATTAAATATTTAAATATCATATTCCCCAGATCTCTGAGCAGTTGAGGGCTATTTATCAGGTATAACTACAGTATAGAATCTGCCTGAAGAATTGAGTCTGAGTTTGACTGTACTGGCTCTTAACAGGTAAGATTTACACTCATAAAAAGACAGAAAGAAGAAAAAACTGCTTGTAATATAAGGTTAATGGCAGAGCTGACAGTAGTAGAGAACAGCTTAATATATTTTAAATGAGGGTTGGACTAAATATAAAGTATTTTTGTAAGAGACTTAAAAGTACATACCAGTTTAAAATATGAGACTTATTGTTTTTGTAGTCTGAAATGAGATGTAATGAACAATCATAACATTTAATAGTAAACATGGGTGCATTTTAATAGTAAACATGGGTGTATTTAAGTTACATGTATGAACACACACACAGAGTGAACAGGAATTGGAGAAAGTGGATGTTCTTGGTGGGCCCTACCAAAGGCATGCCACTGCACAAAACACACATGCAACAGAGTCGTCAAGAGGAATTTAGTGAAAGGAAAAAAAAAACATAAGTAAACTTGGAGACAAGGCAGGGTATACTTCAGAAAAGATGGGAGAACCTGGTCACCTGACCTGACCCAGCAGTAAGGTAACCAACCCATGTAACAGAGTTAACACTGGAGAACCAAGCAGGGAATACTTCAGTAAAGATGGTGGAACTTGGTCACCTGACCTGGCTCTCAGCCAAGATGGTGGCCAAGTCACCTGACCCCAATCAAAATGGCAGCAGTCACATGTTGTATGGAAAAGCCACAGTTTTTGAGCTGCAGTGATTTTAAGCTTAATAAGAGAGACCTAGATACATGATCCACCCTGTGGCTGGGCCGCCATGCCACAAGCCACAGAGGAGAGCAAAAGGCAGGAATTGAAAAGAGTTGCCTTATGGATCTGGACCAATCTTGTTGGCAGCAGTAATCATGGCAGGATCCATTTACCTGTGTGCTGACGGTAGTTAGAAAGCTCCCACAAAAGTGGAGCTGGCAGGACACCAGCAGAGTGAGGGTAGGGCATTAAGGCTTGTGGGTTTTGGGGCCTCTAAAAACTTCCATCCCCCTCCAGGGTGGGGGGGGGAGCACAGGCATGGATGGCTTGCTACTCACAGCTGAAATTGTGAAAACCCATAAAACACCACAAGGACTATAATGGGACGTCTCTCCCTATAGGCGGGTACAAATAGGCGCGAATACCACAGGAACCCATGGCAGGGCATCCCCTGACTCTGGGTGGGGTGCTATGGCCTGGCTGGATCCAGTTGGGGTGACTCAGAAGCCAGAGAGGCCAGAGGCCACTCTGAGCGGCCTTTTATGATGAGGAAAAAGAAAAGAAAAAAAAAGAAAAGGAAAGAAATGGGAAAAAAGTAAAAGAATCTGAGGGATCCTGGGTCCCCAGTCGAATGCACCTCACAAAGTGTGCAGTGCTAGCATGGGCTGACTGACTCCAGATCAGTCCAAACACAATTTTAGCTGAGGGGAAGCAACCATAGCAGAATGGGGGAAACTTACCAATAGAAGCCAGTGGTGTGAGTAGAGATCACACTGTAGAAATCTCACTTGGGCATATGGAATATGTGGTTGTGGAGAAAAAAAATCTGGTTCAAGATCCCGACCCCCAGAGGGACACTGGGGTGGGAGAGCCTCTCAAGTCTCGGCACCAATGTAATGGATTAATAAAGATTGCTGTGGATCCCCAAGTAGCTTGCTGTGGGATCTCAGTGGGCAGGCAGTAGGCAGAAGGTCCCTAGAGCAGCCAGTCCTAGGCAGGGACTGCACATGAGACCACGAGGCAGGTCTCTGAAGGTGGCCGGTCCCCGGGGCATTCCCTGCAGTGAGCCATGTTGACGGTGGGTGAGAGACAGACAGATAGGCACACCATGCAGAGTGAGGTTTGATATTTATTTAGTGGTTATGGAAGGGATGGGAGAAGGGAAGTGAGGGAGGGAGGGAGGGAGGGAGGGAGGGAGGGAGGAAGGGAGGGAGGGAGGGAGGGAGAGAGAGAGAGAGAGAGAGAACCAGCCTCTCCGAGAGGGAGGGAAGGAAAGAGAGAGACTAAGGTTGCAAGCAGGAAGGGAGTGGGCACGGCTTGTCTCTTAAAGGGACAGAACAGATAATTATGGGGAGGGGGTGTAAATTCTTCTTAGGCTGGGTATTTAAGATACCATAAGTGGATATCCTTGTCATCCACACTGAGTTGGGGCCCCACACAGGAGAGAGAGTCACCAGTTCTCTAAGACTCTTTTAACATGCTGTAAATGCAAACTTTAATATACTCTCAGCATAGTCCTACTTCAGCCATCCAGTGAGGATGTCAGACACGGAGAGGTCAATCTGCAGTTCACAGCTGTTACATCTGAAGTCATCACAAGCGGACCTTAGTTCTGCCGTCATCTGGAAGTACTTTCTATTGCTTGGGTTTGTGAAGGAGCAGTTCTCTGTTGAGGCTGAGTCAAGGGATACGCTCAGGGCACTTGACTTAGATCACTCACTTTGTGGCAACAGAGGTCTTAAATGTCTCCCAAAGGTCCATGTCTCACAGGCTCAGTGCCCAGTCATTGACATCTTCTTGAAGATATTGGAATGCTGGCTCTTCCTCTCCCTTTGCTGCCTGATTACCAGTAATGAGCACTTTCTTGTACCACACACTTGTGCTATGATGTGATAACTCCCACAGGCCTTCAAACAAAAGCAACTTCCCTTCCTGGTCCTCAGACACAGGAAGGTTGGGGGCAGGGTAGTTGGTAACTGAGAGAAGCTAGCACCTGTAATGCTAACCTGGAAAGCACTCTTGCCGACGAGTGCCGAGACAGCGACCTGAGCATGAGGAGAGGGGGGGGCTGTGGCATAGGGACCCATGGTCCTCCCCAGACACCCAGTTCTCCCCTCCTCAAAGTAGTGGCGAGCATCAGCTTGACTCTTTACTCCATTGTTTTATTGGCCTTATTTAATTATAGCAAAATAAATTTATCAAAAAGTTAGATTCTGGTAAATATAAATTTGTGGTTTACCTGTGGTTCAGAGAAATGGCTCAGTAGGTAAAGGAGCTCTGTCAACCCTGATGACCTGAGCTCAGCTTGAGGACCCACATGCTAAAAGGAGAAGTCCAACTCCTGCCAGTTGTCCTGACTTCCCCATGCATCCCATGGCACATACAGACACCAAATAAATACATTTAAAAAATAATGAGTGTGTATGCCCATCTCCCACTCCTCATAGGAAATGACATCTCCAGCTCCTTCATGGAGATGCTCAGATGCCATCAAAAATGCCTTCCTTTCTCCGTGAAGTTCTGGCTTTAACCAGTTGTCTGGAGAAGCTGTTGCCCTGTAAGATCAAGAGCATCAAGTACTTAAAGACTAAAGCTGTGACTGAAATTGAAAACAGGAATTCCATCTCGACTACAGCTACAGAGAGGAGAGTAGTAGTGGAGAGGAGGTAGGGTAACTTGTGTTTAAATATGATAGAACTTACAATAACAGAGAGTAACAGGGGAAGGGTCTACTTAGTTGGCTGTACTCTATAAGAATATTCGTCAATCACGAAAAACTGAGAATGCTTGTTCACATGGACAAAAGTTAATGGAGTTGATGATATTATGGCACAGATGGCTCCAGATATAGAGATGGATCTGCACAAGGAAAGAGGTAATGGTAACTACACAACAAATAGATTTTAAAATTAGTATTATTACTTTAATCTTTTTAACAGATCACTGGCTATTTCAAAAGAACACATTATGAGACATCTAGAATGATGGCAACACCAGTGTCCTAAGAGAAGAATTGAAGGAGCCTACTGCTATGATTTCAGCCAAACCAACATGGCTGACACTTCCGGGTTCCAGGGCCACGCATGTGCACCCAAGCCCTCAGGCGTGACCTACCTGTGGGATGGCTGTATCACCTATGTTTGATGCAGCTATGTGAGCCCTTGCATGCATGCGTGAGCTCCGTCATCTGTGTATGACATAGTCACGTCATCCCCCTGTGCACATGCGCTAGGCAGCCTTTAAAAGTTGGCCGTGCCATCTTCAGCTCTCTGCACACTGACCTCACCAGGTCTGTACATCCCCCCCAATAAACTCCTAAGCAGGTTTGTCGCGTGTTTCGTGTTTCCTTCTCACTTGTGCCAGGTAATTCCAGCAATACCGTGATAATAGCATGCTTAGTGTTCTGTTGTGGTGAAGAGACACCGTGACCGCAGCAACTCTTAGAAAGAAAAGTGTTTCACTGGAACTTGCTTAGTCCATTATTGTCATGGCAGGGAGCATGGTGGCCTGCTGGCAGACATGGTGCTGGAGAAGTAGCTGACAATTCTACATCCGTATACACAGCAGTAGGAAGAGAAATGCACAGAAACCTCAAAGCCCACCCCCAGTGACACACTTCCTCCAATAAGGACACACCTGCTCCCACAAGGCCACCCCTAATCCACCTCAAATAATGTCACTTTCTGATGACTAAGCATTCAGATACATGAGTCAATGGGGGCCATTCTTGTTCAAACCAAACACAGTCCACTCTTTGGCACCTACAGGCTTGAAGCCATATCATAATAGAGAAATACTTTCGGTCCATCTTCAAAAGTCCCAAGGTCTATCACAGTCTCATCACTGTTTAAACATTCAAAGTCTCTTTAGGGATCATGGCAATCTCTTAGCTGTAATTCGCTTTAAGATCAAAATTTAAAAAAAGCAGATGGCATGCTTCCAACATACAATGGCACAGGATGTACATTGCCATTCCAAATGGGAGGAAACGGAGCATAGTGAGGAAATACTGGACCAAAGCAAGACCAAAAACCATCTGCACAAACTCAAAATTCTGCTTCTGATGTCTGATGTCAAAGATTTCTTCAGATGTCCAACTTTTTTCAGCTTTGTTGACTGCAACACACTTTTCTCTTCTGTGTTTTCCTCGGCAAGGTAGCTCATAGCTCTGGCATCTCTAACTTCTTGGGGTCTCCAAGGACATCCAGGCTTCATGTAATGACCCTTCTGGGCTTCCATAAAGAGATATACCTGATTCATGCCAGCCTCAGTGGCTTTCCTTAGCTGCAGAGATTCTACCAGGATTCTTGTATCCTTGACTCTAAAGCCAGAACCATGTGACTTAGGAACTTGCAGAGGTTGGAACATGGCCCCTTTGTTCAGTTTCATCAGCATTGCCTTTCTGTTGTTGAGGCTTCCTTTACTGCTCAAAGCTTTCTTTTTTATTCCTTCACGAGTTGGAAGGTGAGCTGGGTGAGGCCTTCCCTCATGCAGGGCAGGCTTTCCTGTCTCTAATCACGGCACCTATGGCAGTGTGTTGTCTTTTGAACAATTTTCCTTTGAGGCCTCTCCTTACCTGTTCTAATGTATGCTGACCACTTGCTAGGGTGCTGCATTCATTCGTGTCTGTGAACCCACTTGGTGTCCTGCCTCCAAGTTTCTTTCTTTGAATGCATCTAATAGTGTTTATAAAGGGTAAATTTTTCAGTCTTGTTCAGAAATTTTGTTTTCAGATTTTATTGAAAGTTTGGCTAGACATCTAATTCTCGGTTCAAAATCATTTCCACTCTGAATCTTGAAATTCCAATGCATTTTCCTCCATGTTGGAATGATTTCTTTGTAGCTTACTTTTCCACTTTCTTGGGGGAATTTTTTGTTTGCATTTATTTTACATTCTGCTGTTTACTGTTGTCGTAGTGATGTAGGTTAGCTTTTCCATTCATCTGCCCCCAAAAAAGTGTTTTCCATATTTTTAGAGTGCCTGAGGCTGAGAGTCTGAAAATCATCAGTTCGACTCTCCTGGGTCACCTTCTGGGTGGCAATGAGAAGATGAGATGCCCTTAGAGACAATGAAAGGGTGAGGGAAGCCTGAAGTGTTAGGGAGCGGACCTTTCCGAGGTGACACTTAAGCAGGGTCATGGACCCATGAAGGGATATGGGGTAAACACTAGAAAAAGCAAAACACAATCCAAAGGGTTACGGTGAGAATGGACAGAGTGAGCCAAGTGGCTGGGGGCACAGCTGGAAGGCAGCAGTAAGGGACACAAAGCCCAAAAAACTGGAGAAACTAGCGTGGCAGATAATCTGGCTGCAGGGTAGAGGCAGGAATGGCTTCAGGAAGCCTCTGCTGTGAACCAGGCAAGCCATAGGAGACTTGGATTAGCGATCACACTAAAGGCAGGGACACAGCAGGAGAAAAGTGAATGTGGAGAACCTCAATTCTTCATCTGGCAACTAGGTGAACAGAGGGGCTAATGCAGAAGAGGACTGGATGATAACACGAGGAAGTGCTGTCTGGATATGTCCAGATTGAATTGGACCTGCTGTGGATGCAGAACAGGTTGAGCATCGTCAGTGGATTGGTGTAGTAGATGCCCTGGTTGACTGAACATTAAGTAAACACTCTGTGTGGTCCACTGCCCACTGCCCAGAGCCCTTTACTGGGAGATCTTGATGTCTTCAATTTTAACTTTCTCCTACTGTTTATTTAGCTACCTCCACCCCCCCCATTCTGTCTATTCTTTCCAGAACTTTCCTTGATGGGCATAAACCTGGATCAATTCATGCTTAGGGTGTTTTCTCTTCCCCCATTTCCTCATTTGCTTTTGTTCCATGTCTTAGCTTAAGTTTCTTGACTCTTGCTTTCTATTTATTCATACCTCTTATGGCTTCCTGTCCTTATTTCGTGGCATTAGGACCCACGTAAACCCTTGTAAATTACTCTCTTCCTGCAGTGTCTGAGCAATTCTATTTGTCTTAGTCCTTCTCTTGGTACTAGCTTTCCATTTTAAGTCAGGAGGCATGGGACTCAGTTTATCTTTCTAGAGAAGTACTTCTGGGCACACGTTTGGGATGCTTTCCGTGTAGGTAATATTCCTTAAAAAATACTTGCTGGCGTGCCCAGCCAAGTGGCCTGCCCAAGATCCCAGGGCAGCGGGCTTGCAGAGCAGCCGTGAGCCAGGCAGAGTGGTGCAGATTCCCCACAGCGAGCGGCAGAGCTGGCTGTGGGCAGGCAGGAGACAGAGACATGGGCATGTAAAATGAGATTAAAATATTTATTCAGGGTTATGGAGGAAAAGGGAAGGGGGCAGAGAAAGAAAAGGGAGAGGGAGAAGGAGAGGGAGAGAAAGAAAGACAGAAACAGAGAAAAGGAGAGAAAAGACAGAAAACACGTGTGCACATGCCAGGAGAGGAAACAGAAAGTTAAGATGGCGACGAGAGGTCAGAAGTCGCTGGGAGTGGGCGTGACTTGTCCCTTAAAGGGACCAGAGATCAAAAGGAATAACAGTAGGTATGCTGTCTTCTGACCTTCTAAGGTGGGAAACTGAGGTAGTATGTGGAGTGTGTCCGTGAGCTGCAAAAATGAGAACCGGCAGGCAGGCAGGCAGGCTGATATTAAGCGGTTTTCAGCTTTGTGAGGTGCAAACTCTTCCAACAGAAAATCAATGACTGATTGACAGCTACTCTCAAGACTTCCTGTGTCCTCAAAGACAATGGGCACAATAGCTCAGAGCTAGAAACTCGCCTGGTTTGGTTTCTCAAGAGATGGGGGCTCCACTTCCATGAGAAAAACTGTGCTTCTTGGGGTCCCTCAGTGGTGTTAATTGTGCATTTTAGCTGTGCCTGGTGCTTTATGCCTATAACCCCAGAAATGAAGAGGTTGGGGCATAGAATCACTGTGAGTTCAAAACCAGCCTGGGCTTCATAGCAAGTTCCAGGTCAGGCCAGCCTCAGCAGTCAACACACATGCAAAACTAAAACCAATAAATTATCTATAAAATCTTTAAGTCAATTTTATGAAATTTCTACTAATTGTATAAACTTTCAGAAACCACCTAAACCATGGGAAAGTTCCTACTAAGCTGAATTTGGTAGGAGGAGAGTCTACTGAGAGCTTCCTTTTCCAGCAGGGGAAATCATGAACATGGATCGGGAAATGGGGACAATGACACATAAGAGACTACCTTTGGTGAAGGTTGCCATTCCTGGGGCCATGCTTTCGCCTACAGAGAATACGAAGGAAGAGCAATCCTTTGATGGTGTTAGGACAGATCTTTGTGATTTTTTTTACTCCTATAGCCACCATTGGCTTGTGATATTTTCTAATATGAATTCAACATGAATGGTAAGGGGAAAGGCTGAGTAAGGTGAGATTGACTGAGTGAGTAAGATAGGCCACTGACCTGCAGGTAACTTCCCCGACCACAGTTGTGCGGCCACTGCCCTTGCTGAAGTCAGCAGGGATGTCCTCCAGGACACAGCAGGAGGAGGGCACAGTCCCAGGTGGTAGGGCTGAATCAGGATCTGCACCCACGCTGTGCAGTTCTCATAGATTTGCTGCCCTCATTCATTATTTAAAACCTAAATAAAAATGAAGGCTAGCAGTCATTCTGAATTAATTAGCTTTTCTGTCAGCTGCCATCTAAGAATTAAGTGTTCTCTCGAGCCAGTACATTCTAACTGATACTCCTCCACGTGGTGTCAGGCTGGAGGAAAGGAAATGCTGTGGGGAAATGAAGTGCTACGCCCTCTTACTGCGTCTGTCGCCTCCAGATAACCTCCATTCATGATGGCAAGTAGACCATAAATTTCTTTCACAGTAACAATCCAGATAAATAGGCTGGAGAGCCCACAAGGGCGGTTTGGATCTCCTCTATAGGCAGCTTGCTTACTACTTATTGAAGAGTGTCTGGGCTTTGCCTTTGAGAGATTTTTAAGTTTAGGGTTGGTCTAGATTTCTCAAGGAATTCCCCAAACTGAGCTTGTCCAATTCAAATCAAGTCAGTTCAGGCCAAACAGCCTTTGATTGTCTGTGTAGCATTAAGAGGTTACAAGGTCATGGGGTTCTGGATCCCCAAAGAACACCTAGCACAGGAGAAATGGCATGAGGGAAGAATTGTAGGAGAGCTGGGAACCCTGGGCTGACTCCTCCCTTTCCGAGTCAGGCTGCATGCATTGGAGCCTGGTTTGCTCAGCTGTTGGCTTGCCTGCACACACCACCATGCTGACTCCTGCAAAGACAGTAGGAACAGTCACTGTGAAGCTTTCTACTGTCACAAGAGATGAGGGGTTTCCAGCATCCAGTGGTTACCCTAGGCAACAGGTCCACAGTCAAATGGCTGGCAGGAAGATGTCTGAGTATTCATAAGTGAGGTGTCACGTTAGGCTGAAGGTAAAATGAACAGTGCACATATGCTGAGGTAAAGGCACGCTGAGTTGCAGACTTTATGTCATAGTAACTGAACTTCAAAGTCAAAAAGCCCAAATTAGGCAACACCTATATGTCTTAAAAATCAAAAAAAAAAAGTTTAATGGTGTCTTAGGGTTTTTATTGCTGTGAAGAGACAGCATAACCGTGGCAACTCTTTTTTTTAAAAAAAGATTTATCTATCTATTTATTTATTTATTTTTAAACCAATTTTTCCTGATTTTACATACCAATTCTAGTTCCCTCTCCCTCCCCTCCTCCTACTCCCCCTACCTTCCACGCTCCCCACACTCCTCAGAGAGGGTGAGGTTTTCCACAGGGAATCAACAAAGTCTAGCACATTGCTTTGAGGCAGGACCAAGGCCCTCCTTCCTATATCAAAGCTGAGCAAGGTATCCCTCAAAAGAGAATGGGCTCAAAAAAGCAAGTTCAAGCACTAGGGTCCCACTGCCAATGGCCCCACAGACTGTCCAAGCCACCCAACTGTCACCCACATTCAGAGGGCCTAATTTGGACCTATGCAGGTTCCCCCACTGTCAGTCCAGAGTCAGTGAGCTCCCACTAGCTCAGGCCAGCTGTTTCTGCGGGTTTCCCCATCAAGTTCTTGACCCCTTTGCTCATATTATTATTCCTCCCTCTCTTTGACTGGAGCCTGGAAGCTTGGCCCAGTGCTAGCTGTGGACCTCTGTATCTGCTTCCATCAGTTGCTGGATGAAGGTTCTATGATGACAATTAAAGTAGTCATCAATCTGATTACAGGGGAAAGCCAGTTCAGGTACTTTCTCCACTATTGCTTAGGGTCTTAGCTGGGGTCAGCCTTGTCAATTCCTGGGAATTTCCCTAGTGCCAGGTTTCTTGCTAGTACCATAATGGCTCCCTCAATCAAGATATCTCTTTCCTTGCTTTCCCTCTGTGTCCTTCCCACATCCTGACCATCCTGTTCCCTCGTGTTCTCCTCCCCTCTTTCCTTTTCCCCTCCCCCTCCCCTTTCACCTTTCTTTATCCCTCCCCGTATGTTCCCAATTTCCTCAGGAGTTTTTGCCTATTTCCCCTTCCCAGGGGTATCTATAACATGGGAACTCTTATAAAAATGCATTTAATAGGGATGGCTTATAGTTACATAAGTTCACTCTGTTATCATTATGGAGGGGAGCATGGCAGCCTGAAGGCAGATGTGGGACAGAGGGATAGCTGAGATTCCTACATCTTGCAGGAAACAGGAAGTTAATTGACTGACACACTGAGGGAAGCTTGAGCAAAAGAGCAAAAGAGACATCGACGCCCCCCCCCAATGACACGCTTCCTTCCACAAGGCCACACCTCTTAATAGTGCCACCTTGGGGTCCCATTTTCTTTTAGACTACCACATTCCACTCCCTGGCCTCCAAAGGCTTATCATAACACACAATAGCCAAATCACAAGGCAAAAATGCATTCAGTTCAATCTCAAAAGTCCCCAATGTTTATCACAGTCTAAAACTAATTTCAAAGTCCAAAGTCTGTTTTGAATCACATGGCTGAAGCTGCCAAGTTCTGCTGCTTGCTGGAGCTGGATCATGTCCCCCTTGTTCAGCTCCATCTTCCCCAGCTTTCTGGTTTCTGTGGTTTCCTTCACTGACTAAGCTTTGATATCCTGAAACTTGTTCTGTAGACCAGGCTGCTCTCAGGCTTGGAGATCCACCAGCCTCTGCCTCCAAGTGCCAGGATCAAGGGTTTGCCCCAGCACACAGGTCTCTAAGCTTTTCTGTAGCTTCTTTCTACAAGTTAGAAATTTAGCTGGGTTAGAAACCTTGCCATGAGATCACCACTCCCTTTTTTGCACTTCTCAATCTGTTTATCTCCTCGAACCAGGATTTAGATCCATTCCACTTCCTGGTGTAAATTTTTCTCCTCAAAATTTACATTTTGTAATTTACCCTGCTCAGCTTGCTCCTTTTCGTTATAAATCTTCACTAGAGTCACCACTTAAATCCACACAATATTTTGAGATTTCTTTCACCAATGTTATTAATCCAAAACTCTTCACTTTAGCCTCAGGCAGACATTTTGGACAAAAGCAAAAAAGCAACCAGATTCTTTACCAAAACATCACAAGAACTATCTCTAGGCAACATACTAATATTCTTCTCCTTTGAAATCTCTGGAGTGAACATCTTATAGTACAAAATATAGTGAATTCCCAGTGCCACTGTCTTCCATGTTCCTACTAGTATGATCCATCAGTTAGGGCTCAGCATTCTACTTCTTTCGAAACTAAAAGTATCAAAATTTCAATTCCTCCAAAGAAACATATGATCACATCTATCATAGCAATATCCCAGTCCCTGGTACCAAATTCTGCCTTAGGGTTTTTTTTTTTCTTTTTCCTGTGAAGAAGCACCACAACCATGGAAACTCTTACAAAGAAACCACTTAATTGGGGTGACTTACAGTTTTTGAGGTTCAGTCCATTACCGTTATGGTGGAAGCATGGTGGCACACAGGCAGAGAAGGTACTGGAGGAATAGCTGAGAGTGCTTCGTCTTGCTGGTAACAAGAAGTCAGGAAGTTGACTGATAGACAATGAGGGAAGCTTGAGCAAAAGAGACCCCAAAGTTCACCCCCACAGTGATACACTTCCTCCAACAAGGACATACTTCCTAATATTGCCACTCCCTTTGGGGGTCATTTTCTTTCAAGACAGCACAATGGTTAATCTTGATTGTCAACTTAATGTTGACTGAGAGATGTCTAGGGATTGGGGGAGCATGCCCCAGGTGTCTGCAAGGGTGTCTGCAGAGATAATTAGACCATGAGACTCTCAGTCTAAAGATAGATAACAAGAAGGCATTTTGGAAAGTAGTGAAAAGTTGGAAGCAGGGCCTGTTTGGAGGAAGTAGACAATGTGTCTTTTCCTGGCCCCATGCTGTAAGCCCCCACATGTGTGACTCTATTATCTCTCTGTGTCTCTCTTATAGTGTCCATATTGCTGCAAATGACAGGATTTCATATTTTTATGATTAATATTCTACTTTGTATTTTGTAGCCAGGGTTTTTCATCAGGACCACCTGCCAGTTCCCAAATAAACACACAGAGACTTAATTATAAATGCTTGGTTGATAGCTTAGGCATGTTACTAACTAGCTCTTACAACTTAAATTAACCCATATTTCTTATCTATACTCTACCACATGTTACTGCCTTTTCTTTAACAAGGTATATTCATCTTGTTTCTCTCCACATCTGGCAACTCCATGTTCTTCTATATCATCCTTTCTATTTGTCTGCGAGTCCCACCTAACTTCTTCATGCCTAGCTGTAGGGCCCTGTCTTCCCTGTTCCTCGAGGCCAAAGCACAGGATGCAAGAAATGTTTACGCTAACCAGCTTAGCTTCCCCTGCTCGATTCTGCCAGCCAGAGGGGGTTAGTTCAGAGTCTTGATTCTATTATTGCTATGGTAATTTCACCTGCTAAGGAAGGTCCTCACAGGCGCCCTAAATCTCCTCCCATCTGTCTGTCAGGGTTCCCAGCTCGATACCCCCTACATGGAAGCTCCGGCCACTGGCGCCAGGCGGTGATCTCACTCCCAGGTGGGAAGGGGCTCTCATCCTTTTGCCCCCAAGTATATAAACCCGACATATGCTGAATAAAGTAGACATTTACCCTTTGGGCAAATGATCCTGGTCTCTGTGTGTGTCTGTTTTCAACTCCTAGGATATTGATCCATTCTCGCAGTTCAATATGGGAGGCGTGCCCTGTATTGGAGAGTTGGGTTTCACAGATTTGAGCGGGACATAGCTTTTGGCCAGTTCACTCTTTATTAATATACATATTCACAGTATATCAAAGGATTGCTTCACAGCAACATTTGTACACCACATTTTCTTTATTCACTCTTCAAAAGACACCTTAGTTGATTTCCTATTTTTGTGGTATATTCTTTTATTTCCATAGATATATATTCAATAGTGGAAGGGATCAATAGTTCTATTTCTAAATTTTTAAGGAACAACTATGTCTACTGTGATAACTGCACCAATTTACACTTACCACCACTGTGTGAACCTTTTCCCTTCTCTGCATCCTCACCAGCATGTGGTATCTTGGCCTTATTGATGACCAATGTTCTGACTGGGTTGTACTGCAGTTCTGACTTGCATTTCCTTGATGACAAATGGCATTTAGAATTACATTCATTTTGGTCATTTATCTTTTCTTTAAGAAATGTCTATTCAGTTCATTTGTTTGCTTACAAATCTTATTTTTGTTGTGTTTTCTAAGTTGTTTCTATATTCTGGATAGCAACCCCTTTCCTGGATGCAGATACTACTCTTTTCTGACAGAATTCTACTGTCTACCCTTGCCTTGGGGGTCATATCCAAAACTAAATGCCTGACACTGGTGCCCTGACAACCATGCTTTCTTTGGTGGTTTTATTTTCAGGAATTTGAATCATTTTAAGTGAATGGTAGTGGTCATTTCCCCAGTGTATGTGTTGGATGTCTTTGTCAGTGTCCAGTTTGTGTGAGGCATGGTTTACTCTGGGTCTCTTCTGTCCTGTGTGCTTGTGCATCGGGCTTTTTGCAGTGCTGTGGATGTTATATGTTTGAGGTCATATCTGTTGCCAGCTCTCTTTGTTTGGTTGCCTTGGGTCCTATGTGCTTCTTAACTTGATTAGTGATATAAATCTAAACACACTTATTATTCATCATGGTTTTCTGAAGTCTCTTATTGACTCAAATCAATGATTTGGCTTTACAATAACTGTAAGACCAGAAGAGGCTGGGTGGGGAGGGAATGAGAAGGGATATTTGATATGGGAAGTCCTTCTGTATATGTATTGCTTTTATGAGTTAATGAATAAAGCTGTTTCAGCAATGGTTTAGCAGAGTAAATCCAGGTGGAAAATCTGAGCAGAGATACAGAGAAAAAGAAGGCAGAGTCAGGTCAAATGCCAGCCAGCTTCAGAGGAAATGAGACATATAGAAAATGAGGTAACACTACGGTCACATGGCAATACATAGAATAATAGAAATGGGTTAATTTAAGATGAAAGAGCTAGCTAGAAATATGCCTGGGCCCACAACCAAACAGTGTTATAATTAATATAGCTTCTGTATGATTATTTGGGTCTGGGTGGCTGGGAAACAAGAGCATGGACACTGTCTAAAAATGGTGTCCAAATGTTTGGAAACAATTTCCACATAAAGTCTGAGAAAGCTTTAGGAGAGTCAAGCACAACTTCTTGGTAACTGTCTTTTCTCTGGAAGGCTGTGTTTTCTGGCAGTGAGCAGAGGCACGGCTCATTTAAGAAAGGTTTCCTGACTCAGCATTTGCAGCAAAAACCTCACAGCTCTTTTAAGAGTCCCTGCCACCAAACACTTAAATGTGTTTATGAGGAGCTAGCAGCAGGCTTTTGGGTGGTGGCATGGACCTAGAAAATCCACAGCATTATGGCAATAAATCTCCCACCAGGACCCTGGCTCTGGGCAGGACCTTCACCATGAAACTAGACTCTCAGAAATCTAAGGAATGGGGTAGAGCCAGCTGCCAAAGCTGCTGCTTTAGTCCTAGCTACACTGCTTAGAAGATTTAAGACTCATATGCTCAGAAAAAGATGGAGATATACAGTAAAGACAGATTCAGACTTCTAAATGGTTTAGAGTGTGTTAAAAAATATACACAGGCTTTGGAGAGAAAATAAAAAGGAGAAACTCCTTTTAAAAAAAGAAATAGAGTAGTCAGGTGTGGCAGCACACAGCTCTTGAGAGGCAGAGGCAGCTGAGTCTGTGTGAGTTCAAGGCCATCATGGTCTACAGAGAGAAACCCTGTCTCAAAAACCAAACATTAAAAAAATAAAACTAAAAGAAATAAGAGTAAAATGAAAAGACATGTAAAGATCAAAAATTGATCTAGGAGGCCCTTCTGTATTAGTGTTGCTTTCATTGATTATTAAAGAAACTGCCTTGGCCTAGTTGATAGGGCAGAACTCAGGTAGGCAGGTGAGACAGAACAGAATTCTGGGAGGAGAAAAGCAGAGATAGACAGATGTCATGAATCTCCGGCCTGGGACAGACATAGGTTAGAATCTTGCTGGTAAGCCACAGTCATGCAGTGATACACAGATCTAATAGAAATGGGTTAATCAAGATGTGGGAGTTAGTCAATAAGAGGCTAGAGCTAATGGGCCAGACAATAATTTAATTAATACAATTTCTGTGTGATTATTTCGGGGGCTAAGCTAGCTGAACGGTGGGACGCAGCCCACTCCTCCTATTACAAAAAATAAACTAAAAGTCTGAATTATGTATATTATTTTGTATTCTTTGAGGTTTTTGACTATGAATGAGCTAACTACAGAGAGATATTTCATCGTATAGGCTACTAAGCTAAACCAACATATATTTTAAAGGAATCTTGACTCCAAAATTTAAGTCTGAGGACGTGTTACTTTGGAAAAACAGTTCTGTTTTTGCTTCAACAGAGAATAGAAGCTGTGGATTCCTTACTGGCTAACATGGTTTGATCAAACAAGTTCCCCTAAAGTGATGGCTCAGGTGGTCCAACATCCACAATGATTTCAGCAGTGCTGTCTAAGATGTACCAACCACACAGGATATCCCCATGAAAGTCCTAACAGCAGGAGGTAGTCTAAAAAACTATGCCAAAATTCCAAAATATTGTTGATAAATATTTGTTTTCAGTTAAAGGGGATTGATTATAGAAGGTTAATGGTCACAGTCAAGGCCTTTCTAAAGAAACAAAAATAGGATATGATATAGAAATGAATACTTTACATTAGTATGGGCTTTAGTTTACTGATACAAATTTAAGGTCAATTTTGTTATATATGTATTTCTACTCTTGATTAAGGTATTATATTTATACAGCTTATTTAAAAATGTAATGTATAATTAAAATTATGGATTAATAGTCATCTATAATAGTCAAATTGTAATTGTGTTAGTTATGTTTTCTAAATGTACAGAGATATAGTTCAGATGGATAGGTATTCTTCAAACCTTTCAATGACCTACAAAATATGGCATTTAAAATGTTTTAAGAACTTAGACTTTTCTCAACAGTGAGACACGTCTGCTTCTGACAGCACCAATTACTTCAGAGAGGTTAATAGTCATAAAAGAAACTCATTATGGAATTTGAGTTCAATGTGACAAGGCTAGCCATTTGAGCATGAAATTGGCCTTGCATGGACTGCTTGATGGCACGCTGTATACCCTGCACATGCAGGACCCACAGAGAAATGACTGCTAAGCTTGCCAAAAGAAGGTGAGACAGTCCTTCAGGGTTCCTGCTACATGAACGAGGCTGCCAGACATTCTGCAGGACACAGATGAAAGTGACTGACAAACTGTCAATATAGGTGAAACAGTCTTTCAAATTTTTTTGCATCATGGAAAGGTCTGCCATATACTATGGGCCTGTAGACTAAATATGGACGCTCCAACATTACCGAACTTTAGGTGGCTATCCAGGCAATGAGATGGCTCCATCAATTTTAGAGGTTTGGAAGCTGCTTACAATGCACTTCCTCTTTACTTAGGTAATATTATATATATCCTTCTGGGGTCTTTTATGGAATTGAAGACAGATAGTTATAGTTTTTCTTAGTTATAATAAAAGATAAATTAGATACTAAACTTTAGACTCACAAAGATAGATGATAGAATATTTTCTTTAATTTTTACCTAATACAAATAGACTAAATATTGTAACTATAATTCTTGCTCGATAACTGTTTTGTTATATGTAATTTTACTATGTTAAAGTTAAAACTTTCCTGTATATTTCAATAGAAAAGGGGAAATTATGTCTGTTGGCAGGGGCTGCTTGTTTGTTTTCCAGCTGTCCAGACCCGAAATAATCACATAGAAACAATATTAATTACAATACTGTTTGGTCAATAGCTTAAGCTTATTTCTAGCTAGCTCTTACATCTTAAATTAACCCATTTCTATTATTCTGTGTATTATCACAAGGCTTATGCTTAACCAGTAAGGTTTCAAGGTGTCTGCCTTCTTCAGTGGTTACATGGTTTCTCCCTTACTCTGTCTATTACCTCTATATATCAGATTTCCTTCTTGGCTATATTGTGCCCTGCTATAGTCCCAAAGTAGGTTCTTTATTAACCAGTGGTAACAAAATATATTCATAGATTACAGAGGGGAATCCCACATCACCTTTCCTTTTCTGTCTAAATGAAAAGAAAATGTTAAATGTAAATTTAACAAGTAAAATTGCATACAATGAAACCGTTACCAAGTAAGAACTATAATTACAATATTTATATGTACCTTATCTTTTATCATAAATAAGGAAAACTATAACTATCTATTTTTCAACTCCATCAAAGACTCCAGAAGGATATGATATTACCTAAGTTAACAGGAAGTGCATTGTAAATAACTTCCAAAACTCTAGAATTGACAGAGAAATCTCGCTGCCTGGACAATCACCCAAAGTTCTTCTGTAACATTGCGGCATCCATCCTCAGCCTACAGGCCCAGAGTCTCTGGCAGGCTTTCCCATGAAGCAGGAAATTTGAAGATCTCTTATGCCTTGTACTGGTAAAGTTTATCAGTTGCTTTTTTTCTGTGTTCTGCAAAATGTCTGGAAGTTCTTTCATGAAGCAGAAATCCTGAAGCACTGTCTTCTCACCATTAGGCAAATTTAGCAGTCATTTTTCTGTGGGTCCTCCATGTCCAATTTATATAGCATACCATAAGCAGTCCAGGCAAGAACAGTTTCTTGTCCAAATGGTTAACCAACTCCATAAGGAACTTCCACAATGCCCATCATCCTCTTGAAGTAGATTGGTGCTGCCAGGAGCAGACATGTCTCATTGTCGAGAAAAGTTCTAATTTCTTAAACATTTTAAGTGCCATATTCTGTTAGTCTTTGAAAGGTTTTGAAGACTAACTATCCATCTGAAATATATCTCTGTACATCTAGAAAACCTAACAAACATGACTACAAGTTTGTCTTCTATAGATGACTATTAACCTGAATTTCTTAATTATACATTATATTTTTAAATGAGTTGCACAAACACAATGTCTTATAAAATTGACCTTAAATTTATATCAATAAGCTAAGATCCATGCCAGTGCAAAGTACTCATGTCTATAGCATATCCCCCTTTAAATGTAAACAACATTTATAAAGACTATTTGGGAATTTGGTCATAGTTTCCTCCAAACTGCTTCCTGATTTTTGTTGGGTAAAGTAATTTTGGGGTTCACACAGACCTTTCAGGGGCTCTTGGTCCATTAAACCACATTAGCCTAGAAGGAATCCACAGGTTCTCAGCTTTTGTGGGAACAAAAGCAGATCCTCTTTTCCAAAGCAGTACATCCTCAGAACCAAATTGTGATGTCAAGATGCCTTTAAAGTATATATGTTGGTTTATCTTAGCAGCCCCCAGAATCAAAATCAAATGTCTCTCTGTACTTAGCTCATTCAGCCAAAAAAAATTCAAAGAAAACAAAATAACATACATAATCCAGACTCTTTGCATATAATCCATCTTTACGTGGCTTTTTTCTCACTCTATTACTTTTTCTACAAGTTTAATATTTATTATCTTACTCCTTTGATCTATGACTGTCTGTACTCTTTTTATATTAGAACTATCTATATTCTTTTTCCTCCCTCTACCAGGCCTATGTACATTTTTAAAACATACTGTGTCTCATTTAGTGGTCTTTTATGTCTAAATTTGTCTTTCTTGTGTATCTACAATAGTTTTCTTACCAGGAGCACTTTTAAAATGGTAAGCAACTTGGTCGCAGCAGCCAAGGATGCTGGCTCTGCCTCCCTCTTGCTTTCAACATTGCAGAAGTAGTTTACCACCAGCTCTGGGACTACTGGGTGGGAGCTGTCCTCATGACCTCAACTCTGGGTGGCACTGTGCAGCATATAAACCCTTTTTATCTGAGTAAAAGCTAAATCTGCCATGCAGTACACTTGTATTGTGATGGGAATCTGCCATGCTCTCCTGGCAGACCTGATCCGGCCACCTGCCCAGGCAGGGAGCACTGAGCCTCAGGCATGGTCTCAGATATTTTACTCTTGACCCTAAGTAGCCACACAAGCACCAGAACCCAAAGTGGGTGGCAGTCATCAGCTTCAAATGTTTAGGTACCATTCTGTAGGCAGAGGCAGCTTGTTCGTTTCCCAGTCACCCAGACCAGAAACAATCACACAAAAACCATATTAATTAAAACAATACTTGGCCAATCACTTAGGTATATTCCTAGCTAACTCTTATATCTTAAATTAACCTATTTCTATTAATTTGTGTATTGCCATGTGACTGTGGCTTACCTGGTAAAGTTCCAGCATCTGTGTCCTTTGGCAGCTACATGACTTCTCCCTGACTCTGCCTATTCTCTTTCTATATCAGATTTCCTGCCTGGCTATATTGTGCCCTGCTTTAGGCCCAAAGAAGCTTCTTTATTAACCAACGGTAATAAAACATATTCATAGCCTTCAGAGGGGAATTCCACATCAGATGTCCTTCTGTACATGTGTTGATATTTCTGCCAATGGCTTATCAGAGTAAATCTAGGCAAGAAATCCAAGCAGAGATACAGAGAAAAAGAAGGTGGAGTCAGGTCAGACACCATCTAGCTGCAGAGGAAACAAGACATGTTGAAAATGAGGTAATGCCATACCCACATGGCAATATATAGATTAGTAGAAATGGATTAATTTAAGATATAGGAGTTAGCTAAAAATATGCCTGAGCCATTGGTCAAGCTGTTGTAATTAATATAGTTTCCATGTGATTATTTGGGTCTGGATGGCTGGGAACCAAAAGTGCAGTCTCTATCTATAGATATTGGCATTAAATACCAGTATCAAAAGTATATTTCCTTTTCGTTTAAAAATCTCTTACTTTCCTTGTCAAAGACAACATCTGTAATGTCCAGTATTTGTTGTGTGTACTTCTGTGGCCAAGTCCTGTGTCCACAAGGTCAGTGTCCCTGAGCTCTTTTCTTGGGTTCTGCCATGTGAGCAGGTAGACAGAGCATAGCCTTTTTATGCTCCCTCTTATGGGGGCTGTGCTGCCACTGGGTGCTGTGTGATATTTTGATCTCATTCTGATGCTCCTGAGACTGCCAATAAAATCTGCTTTGAATCAGAGGGCAAAGCCAGGTATAAGCTGACCAAAATTAACCATAGTGGTTTTGGACAAAAGGAGAGACACAGGAAGTAGAAGAGAGAATCCAGGACTTTTTTGGATCAAGGAATGAGACAGAGGTGGTCACTGGTCTTTAGCTTTAGCTTCTCTGATCACTTAGGTCAGGTTCTTACCCCAATATCTGATTCCTTAGTTTTTATTAATAAAGAATAATTCGATGAATGCTTCAACTGGGCCTTTGTGGTAAGTGGGCATTCATACCCGCTCCTTCCACATATCCCGAGAGGCAGCCAGTGGCCCGGGACTACACAAAAGAGTTAGAATTCACAGTGTACAGGCTCCTCAGGTCTCCTTACCATCACAGCCCTCCCTGATCCCAGAGTTCATGCCTGCCAACCTCCACCCCTCCCCTCACACTGCCTCCTTGAGTGGGCTCCTTGCTCTCAGGTCATACAGGAGATAGCTGCAGAAGCCACGGTCCATGAAAGAAAATTAACTGTCACTGAAATTCTTTTGAGGGGTTTCTGCTACCACCATGACCAACATAGTAAGAGTTCACGAGAGGCAAAAAGGCAAGACCAATAAATGGTCTTGGTTCAAAATTTGGGATCTGACCCTGAGTCGTTTATTTTAGGCACATTTAGCACATTTGCTGATAATTAACTTAGACCTGTTTGTACAATAAAGCTTAAGATGTGACTACATATTACATGCGACAAATTCACAATAAAGGTCTGGGGGACTCAGTGTGGTCTTGGCCACGCAGACAGTGCAGAGGTCCCCAAGTTCTTAGCCACATCACCTCCCAGCCCTCTACACAGGTGATAGGCTATGCATCCTTTCCTTCAAAGGAACAAGCTTGTGTGTTTAACATTTCTGTTTTCCCTAGTACTTATCTGTGAGCAAAATGACCTCCATGCTATGCTTCCCAGATCCTCTAAGCAGGGAAATCTAGGTCACCTGCTGGAGGCTGATTTTCCTTCCTCTCCCCCGCCCCTTTTTCCTTCTTCTTCTTCTTCTTTTTTTTTTTTTTTTTTGAGACAGGGGTTCTCTCTGTAGCTTTGGTGCCTGTCCTGGAACTAGCTCTGTACACCAGGCCTGATTTACCTTTTATGTGGAAGAGTGCAGTCTCCCTCCAGTATCACATTGGGTTAACAGGCTATTTTCTAGGTGAGTTGGAGATGAGCATGTTCAAGGGAGGCAAACAATGAGGAGGTACAGACAGATCTTTCTTATGTGGGGGGAGGGGTGCAGAGACACCAAGAATCCTTCACTATAGGGACCTAGACTAAACTCAGATTCCAACTGACTCACTGATGTCACCTGGCTGGGTATATGGAAGGAATCCGTGCTTGGCTGTGTGTCCAAGCCTCCCACAAGACAGCTTGGTATGGTATGTAATTTGTCTCAGGGATACCCCTTCTGGACTCCCAGGACACAGTGTTCCTGGGCACCAGACTGGGTTTTCTTTCTCTCATGAGGTTAGTGGATAGCCTAAATTATTCTTGGACAAAATGGACTCTTCCTGCATTGTTCTTTCCCTTGGGTAACAGTGAGGGCTTTGAACAGAGCTCTTTTCTTGGCTGAAAATGCCCCTTAAGTCACACGGCCTCTAAACTCTGCTGCAGCCCATGACACTCAATAATATTTAGGGGGGTTTTGGTTTTTTTTTTTTTTTGGAGGTTTTATTTTTCAGACAGGGTTTCTTTGTATAGCTTTTTGGTGCCTGTCCTGGAACTAGCTCTTGTGGACCAGGCTGGCCTCAAACTCAGAGATCTGCCTGCCTCTGCCTCCCAAGTGCTGGGATTAAAGGCATGTGTCACCACTGCCTGGCACACTTACATAGGTTAAATCATTTTCTTAGACCCTCACAACTTACATAAGCTTACATCCTCAGTCCTTTACAACTCACATTTAATCACCTTAAATCATTTCCTTACTTACATAAACTTTAAACTTGTGTTCCTCTATCCAGTTATTTATCATAAGACATAGGTAGTTGATTACTGAGAGCAGTCATTGAAAAGAAATTCTTTTAAATAAATAGTAAAAAGTCAATTTTTAGTTGCCTAAGTTTGCTTTGCGAGTTTATCTCTTTCAGTGTGAAGTCTGTGGATTCGTGTTTCTCAACAGGACCTGACTTCACATAGGAAATGGGTTGACCAGGCAACTGCAGCTTTGGGGGAGGAGCTGGTATCCTCGCTGCTACAAAACTGACTACAGCTCGTCTTCAATGACACCAGAGATCTGAGCAGCATGTCTAAATCCAGATGGGCTCTTTACCAATTACGATGACAGAGAATTAGCTACTACTGGATGGCCAGCCTGGGCTACTCCATGGTAGTTTCATTTTTTTTTCTTTTCGGCAAGGGAGGGAGCAGAGGTCATCAGATCAGTCTTTGGCGTTACACAGGATAGCATTTAAGTCTTTGTCTTGGTGTGGGAGGTCCTTCTGTCTATGTGCTGCTTTCATTGGTTAATGAATAAAGAAACTGCCCTGGCCTGTTGATAGGGCAGAACTTAGGTAGGCGGGGAAGATGAAACTGAAATCTGGGAGGAAGAAGACAGAGACAGAGAGACACCATGGATCTGCTGCCAGAGTAAGACATGCTACCGAAACTTAGCCAGTAAGCCATTGCCACATGGAGATACACAGATTAATAGAAATGGGTTAAACCAAGATGTAAGAGTTAGCCAATAAGAAGTTAGAGCTAATGAGCCAACAAGTATTTTAATTAATATAGTTTCTGTGTGATTATTTCCATTCTGTACCGCCGGGAGGAACAAGTGGCCCCCTCCACTCCTCCTACATTGGCTGTCACACAGGGCAACATTAAATCTTCAGCTGCCAGACTCAGAAGGTCCGAGAGACTTTTCTATGGAAGAGGAACTTGGGAAAACTGACCTATCTTGGCAAGACAGAGTAGGTCAGTCAAACCTACAGTGTCCATTCTTTGGGCGGATCCCTGGCAGCAGGTATGGGGCAGCTCTTTGTCCGGTGGTTAGTGTTAATTCAGGGCTACTCTAATAGTCCCAACCAAGAGACAGAGAGTGTTAAGTTGCGAGTGTAGCCCCAGCTCCTGGCATCCACCCCATCTCCCTGGCCTGGGAGTTGATTGGTCTGGACTCCAAATCCCAGCATGCCTGGTCCTGACCCTTGCCCAGAGTATTTAAGTGGGCTCCCAGAGGAGAAACACATGGTTCCGAGTTTGCATGTGCTCCCCGCTTTCCTGTCTCCCCTTCATGCATTCAGCCACCTAAGAGTGCCACATTTAATAAAACAGTGAACATTATAATTCAGTTTACTCTGACCTAAATGGATTTCTTTGTACCAACGGAGCTGCCCATTTTAGGATTTTTTCCTAGCAGTTAGCAATACCACAATCCAGGTAGAGTCTTCTTTGGAGATAGCCTTAGCTACTGCTACCAGAAACTGATATTTTGTGTATCAGGGAAGCCTTTTCATTAAATCCTTCAAACGCCACATTCACCGGATCACTCTGAGGGGTTTCAGCATCATCATCTAATCTATTATGTACACCTGATTTAAACAGACTTTGTTTTTGACTACATGCTTCAGGTTTAACATTGGTAGCATATACAGAAGGCAAATGCTTGTCCCTGAGAATGAATTCCATTTGTACTTAGCATGGCTACAAACATAGTTCTGAGCACATTAAAGACTTTGACCATTTATAACATAACTGTTTACTAACTTGCATGGCTTAGTTATTTTTAAGTTTCCCAGTTAGTAGGTTTCGTTTTTCTTTTTATTTATTCTATGTGCCTTTTACATCATGTATCTTGATACCCTTCATTTCCTGGTCCCTTCATATCTGCCCTCTGCCCTCGTATCCCCCACCCCAAACAAAACAAAATTTAAGAAACCCACACCATCAAGGCCAGCTCTATTGTTCTGCCCAGGTGAGATACAGGCTGAGGGGCAGGGACAGCTCCCCAACCTGTCTCAGGTGTTGATGGGTGAGGGGACTGCATCTCTCTTCAGCCCATGCCACCAGATGGCAGATGAGTAATGGGGATAGCTCTCCCTTGCACACAACATCAGGGATGGGTCACCCTCACCTCAGACCACCAGGCAGCTCTACTGTGCTGTCCAGGCAAGGGGCAGAGCCTTTCCTGAGTGCCACAGCTGGTAAGGGGGCCAAGTTAGAAGCTTTTATAAAATTAAAATTAGGATTTTATAGTTTTATCCCTGGTAAGTTTGAGCCTTAAAAACTGAACTAAAGATCTAATTAAAGATTCTTTAGCATCAAAATATAACTGTAACTACAAATAGAGCCTACAGAGAGACCAGTAGCCTTTCCTGACCCTTTACAGTGTAACTTCACAGAATATTGCAGTTTCTTGTATGAGTCAATTTATCCAAATAGCTAAAGTGTGACAAAGTTAGAGAAGACAAAGAGGCTGGACATACATCCTGAAATCAGTTTCTGTCAGCCTGAATAGTCTTTAGGAATTTATAAGCCTTATTTATTAAAAATGAACTATGTTATTCCTTATTTAAAATGTTTAGTAAAGATGTCAGCAAGCCACAAGGTTGCTATTTACTCCAAGGTGAGCCAATCAGCACACACCATTTTTTTTCTAAAAAAATCCCCCCAAAAAACAAAAAACAAAAAAAACCCCAACCCTTTATCCTAAACAAGAGTTGAATCCAAGTTACATATAGTAAGATTACATATGTATAGATTTTAAACTATTAACCTTTTAATTTACAAGTTTTAAGCTGACTTTTTGCTAAAGATTATATAAAGGTTTTAAAACCACACCCAGTGAACTTAAAAATCCTGAGATGAGAGTGTTTATACAACAGTCTTACAAATCTCGACATAACATCTATATTTTAGCAAAAGTTTAAAAGACACGAGAAAGAAGCAGTTTAGAGTGAAATAAAACAAGAAAAGGAGTGTGCGCCAAGCAGCTGTAGTTAGACTGGGAACAGTTCACTTTTAAAGGCCTAGTCCATGGCTCCTTCCCTGGCTCTTATGTTTGCTTTTTTCCTTTTGACAGAGTCACCAGGCTACCTGACCCAGGACAGAGGTTGTGGAGGAAACTTTTGAACAGGCTTGCTCTGGTCTGGAGAAGAAGGGCTATAATCCAACTCTAGGGCCAGCTTTGTTGTTTTTTAAATAGAATAGAGCAGCACTGAACAATTTTAATATTATTCACACTCAAAAGATATTTAAATCTCTGTAGGACTGAATCCAGTGGACAGTGGGAAGAGCTAGAGGAAGCAGATTGCAAGGAAGGCAAGAGGCAAGAGCAGGAGCAAAGAAGGCCTAGAAACGAGATTTTTGAGAATGGAGAGCAGACACAGCTTAGATAAGAGATTTTGTGAAGTGAAAGAAGTCTGCAGGAATTTGGAAGTTGAGTGTACCATCCTTGGCCACTGAAGTTGTTACAGTCTGCAGGAATTTGGAAGTTGAGTGGTAACCCTTGGCCACTGAGCTGTACTGAGGCCAACCTGTTTGCAGGAAGACAGCAGACAGTGAGACCCCATGGTTAGAGATGGGAGCCAGAGGAGAGATGGCACAGGCAGGAAAGAAGACTCAGGGAAAAGAGTCACAAACAGGAACTCCACAGAGGGAGGAGTCACATATCTTAGGAGCCCAGGAGCTTGTAGAGAAGTGCTTGATGCACCCATGGGACTCAAGGAGCAAGCTAACAAAAGGAACAGAGATAGAAGCAGAGCAGGCATCTCCAGGGGAAGGGGAGGAAGCTCCAGGCGAGACCCAAGAGTAGCCTGGAGCAGAGATGACAAGCAAGAGAAACAGAGCAAGTTCTAGAAGCGAGTTGAGAACATGTGGGGAGGGAGAATAAGTGTTCTGGTGACAAGAACTTCAATCCAGGGTGTCCCAAAGCAGACCAAGGGACCTGTCAGAGAGAAATGCCCCAAACCCCAAAGGAGAGGGGTCCCATTCCATGTGATAAGACACCCAGCAGGGCAAGAGAAGCCGCCTGATGCACTGGCACGACTTCTGTAGTAAGTAGGCTCCAGGAGCCCACAGACTCAAGAGCAGGCAGCTCCAAGGTGCCCCGAGTCACAGTGGAGAAGCATAGCAGGTGGAGGAAGAGGTAGTTGAAGAGATGGACTTAGTTTGGAATCAGAGATGATGGTGGCAGAAGTCAGCAGAAATAAATAATCCATACACATCTCAGGAGAGCCAAATCAGTTGCTGGGGGCAGCTGGGAGTGGTCGGGTCCCTTGGAAAGGGTACATTTGTGCCTCTCCTGGGTTTTTGGCATTAGATGCATAAACTGGAAACATGACCTGCCAGTATGTTCAAGGTTTTATTTCCGCTATGAGAGAGAAAACAGCCAGAAGCATTTGGAAGAGTCTAGAGAAAGAAGTAGAGTGAACATGGCCGGATAACTGGGCCTGCTATGAGAGAACAGAAGAGCAGGGGAGAGTGAGAGAGAATGAGAAGGAATGCAGCTGAAATAGCAGGGTTCTAAGAATGAGTAGCTATGGGAGGGACGTCCATGAGCTAGAGGGAGTTTAGGGTAGGGGAGGAGGTGAAAAGAGACATTCGTCTCTAATGTCTTTTGAAATTTGGGGAAATGGAGTTCTTTTGAATCTGACAGTAACCAAGAGCATTGGGAACAGTCTCATGTTGTGGGGAAGTCTATGGGACCCTTTTGGCTAATAATTCAAAAAATGTAATCCATTCCTGACACTGATTTTCCTTGGTAGCACATGGTGTTTAGCTAGGGGAGGGGGAATAGAACATGGTATTATAAAAGGATAAACAGGAAACTAGAATTAAATTAAATAGTGCAATGAGAGGGCAGGGTAAAGAGGGTAAAGAGGGACTACGGGGAGGGACAACTAACAGTAAGGTCTTTTGAAAAGCCATATGGAAATCTTAAAATATATGCATATCTAAAAAACAATCTAAATGGAATAACCACAGAATAATAAGGGGGACAGCTTCCTTATTTTCATGATGGGATGGAGAAAAGACTTGGTGGTGGTGGGTGGCCACCGTTTCCCGGCCGACCAAACCCCAAGGAGGGGTGGCTCTGAAATTTGCACTCTGCATGCCTTAGTCCCCAGATCAGCTCGGGGAGGGGGGGTGAAGTATGGCTATTGCCTGACCACCTCTAGGTGACCCTGTGGCTAGCCTCTCTGCAGGGGCTGCCACAGGCTTTCTTTGAATCTCCAAGAAACAGAATTTTGAGAAGTCAGCAGCTCCCACCCTGTCATGCTGCTATGCCTCACACATTTGCTAGCCTGGCACCTTTTTTTTAATTATTATTTTATGTGCATTAGTGTTTTGCCTGCATGCATATGTTAGCATGTCAGATCCCCTGGAACTGGAGCTACAGTCAGTTGTGAGCTGCCATGAGAGCTGTGACTTGAACCTGGGCCTCTGGAACAGCAGGGTCCTAACTGCAGAGCCATCTCTCCAATGGTTTTTCTTTTTTTAAGATTTATTTATTTATTTATTTTGTGTACAGTATTTTGTTTGTATGCTTGCTGGCCAGAAGAGGGCACCAGATCTCATTACAGATGGCTGTGAGCCACCATGTGGTTGCTGAGAATTGAACTCAGGACCTCTGGAAGAGCACGCTCTTAATCTCTGAGCCATCTCTCAGCCCCCTCTCCAGTGTGTTTTCCCTCTTTAGTTGGCCAGCCATCAGGTCTGGACTCTGGATTTTGTGATTAAAGCCAGGAAGCTGCTGCTGTCATGCAGAGCCTTGAACCCATAAGCTAATGGCATCCTGGGCTTCACTGGCTAGCTGTGGGCTTGAGGACTGAGCACAGTCTGACAGCCATACAGAACCTGCCCTGTGAGCTATGTGGGTGACAACCAGGTATAATCACATACACCACTGCTGCGGGGCTGGCAATACAAGCATCCCATCCTGGAGATGGGGAAACAAGGCACAGTGATAGCCCTACCAGTGTCCCTCTTAAATGGGAGGGGACTAGACATAATTCTGGCATCTCCAGGGTGACGAGGCATGCAGGCCTGACAGACACTAACATCTCCCAACACTGGTGTCTGTCCCAGGGCTCTGGCCTTTGCCATGTTCCCGCTGGAGCAGCGGACTTTCTACCCCATCATTGCTGCCTGTGTTCCTTCTGCTTATCCGCCAAGTGCTACATCTTACTGGTTTACTGGTTACTTACCGTTTACTGCAAGTTCCCCAAAGCTAGAGATCCATCTTTTCATGGCAAGTCTCTAGTCCCAGGCAGTGAACACACATCCGATCCTCAATAAATAGGAGGGGCTACCGTGTGGGCCCTCTTTTCAAGGGGCACGGTGACTGCTGACTTGGAAGTGAATACGCACAGCGGTGGGAGGGAAGACTGAGGAAGACCCACGGCCTCAGGACAGGAGCTCTGGATGAGCACGGCTAGTTTGGGCCTGTTTGAGAGCTACTCACTACTACATAATTACCCTTCCCCAAATCTTCAAACCACCTCGACCAGTTAGCTTGCCTGGGATGTCACCAGGGAAGGCCTGGCGGTACACCTTGGCTCGACAGTCTCCCATGCTGTGTGTGACTTCGGTCCTGGAACTCTGACTAGGGGAAATAAGGGAACGAACAAAGCACAAACATACAGACATGGTAAGGTTGGGAGGGGACTGTCCCACCTGGCAGTTGCATGTTTATTAGGCACAGTACAGTCTCTAATGGAGGCCTCCAGGTAAGCAGTCTTGGGTTATAAGCAGCTTTGCACACACTGGCCAACCAAACATCCACTCACACTGGGACTCAAAGGAAGGCTTTGGAGCCTCACCGAGGTAAGACTTTGCCATTTGAGTGGGACTGAGGCTTTGGAGTTCTTGGCCTGCAGTGTCTGTGTCAGCAATATACATTCCGTCAGGACGTGCCTCACCAGAGTGTGCTATCTCAGGATGCTGTGTGCGTGGGTACGACAGGCTGGGGTAAAGACCAGGCTGCCTCTGCGTTAGAGGAAGGGTGAGCTGGGGACTCAGAGGAGTAAGGCACATGTAACGGATAGGGACAAAGCCTTATTGGAGAACTAACTGGAGGTCAGGGAGGCTATGAACTGGACAGCAGGACCTGGCTTTGGCAGCTGAGTAGCTGTGGATCAGGGCTAGGAACAAGGATGCAGGAACTCGCTATGCCACGCCAAGAGTCAAGGGTACTGTGGGAAAGTTGAGGTGAATGACTATCTCTGCATGGTGGGCTTAATTGGTTGTAATTCTTTGGTAGGAAGATGGCACCCATTGCAGCCCCATCCCCTCATTTTTTAATTGTCTTTCTTTCTTTCTTTCTTTCTTTCTTTCTTTCTTTCTTTCTTTCTCTCTCTCTCTCTCTCTCTCTCTCTCTCTCTCTCTCTCTCTCTCTCTCTGTCTGTCTGTCTGTCTGTCTGTCTGTCTGTCTTTTTTTTGAGACAGGCTTTCTCTATGTAACAACCCTAGCTGTTCCGGAACTTGCTTTGTAGACTAGGCTGGCCTCGGACTCACAGAGATCCACCTGCCTCTGGCTCCAGAGTGCTGGGATTGAAGGTGTGTAGTACTACCACTAGTTCCCCTCATTTTCTTAACTACAGCCAGAATTCTGACACTGGCTTCCCATGGTCTTTGGGGGTCTGAGTGTGCTCCAGAGTGTCACAGAATGTCACAGAGTGAAGTTACCCCTCATACCAAGTGCCTCTGGGGGGAATACAATCTCTGCAGCCACGGTGAAGCTACCATGCAACTAGTGCCTAGCATTTCCTGAGCAGGAAGGTATGCCCACTGCTCACCACAGACTCTCCTTCCAGGCTGGATGGAGGCCTTCATCTGGGCTCCCTTCACCTATGGGAGCCCTCCTGCCCTTTCTGGGATTTAAGGAGCTGTGTGTCTTTAGCACACGGGCAGTCTCCCTCTTTGAGATAATCCAGTTGTATCTCTGTACACACAAGTGAGCAGATGTGGAGGGAGAGAGTCCCCCTCTCCTTCCCGTGTAGAAATGCTGCCTCTTCCCCCATCTCTTACAACAGATGTGATTAGAGTTCAGAGGCTGGCTTCCAGTCAAAGTGTCCACTTTTTGGAGTGCTAGAATCAACTCCGTAAGCACCAGCTGGCAAATGGGTAGACCTGGATTCCAAAACTCACAGCAGAGGGGCTGCCCTGACTTTGGCTGGTTCCTGTGCCTGACAGCTTTACTTAGCAGTATCTTGGCCTCCTCCCTCTGCCTCTCCCTTTAAACCAGGCTCAGCCTTTAGTTTGGAAACAGGAAGAATGGAGTTGCAGGAGGAGGCTCAATGGGAAGGAACCAGCAAAACAGGCCCAACCCAAGGGGAAACAGCCAGTACTGGCCTAGGGTGTCCCCAAGGTGGAAGTGGGGCCCCAACACCAGACCCTCTAAGTGAAGTCCTCAGGTAGAGAGCTGAACTAGGTAGAAGGACAGTTGGAGACAGGGGTGAGGCACTTCTGGCACACATGTGGCTATTACTGGTCTGGAGAAGGCCCCAAAGGTCCAGTGAGCTAGTCCCTGTGCCTGTGCTGGCTTGTGGCTCCTGGGTCACGCTTTCATTACTGGCTGGCTGGGACCCTGAAGCTGCCTGAGCATATGCTAAATGACTGCTCACTTGTTGGCTCCTGGGCTTCATTTAAACTACAGGTGCCCTCCCCCCACTCTTTGTCCTCCCTATGTGTCATCTAAGATGTAAAGTGCTCTGAGCACCCCATCCCCATTCCCACCCTGTGGCAAACCCTGTGCGGCAGGAGACTGGCGTGGGTAGGGAAGGACAAGCTATATTGGAAGTGGCTGAGCAGGGCTGCCTCATGGTGGGACCTCACATCAAGAGGCCTCTGTAGCCCACACTGTCAATGGGAATGGCGCTTCTGGAACTGCCACTCACTTCACACCGGTTCTTCCAATGTCTTAACCTCGCCGGGCTGACAAGGGTAGACAGCATTGGTGGTATCCTGCAGGTAAGGAAGCAGTCTCAGGAGGCGTTGAAGGTTGCCCATGATACAAAGGAAGGAAAATCAGGTGAGGCCAAGCCATGGCCAGCACCAGCCCCACCTGGCCTGGCGCTTCTATGCTTGCCTGACCTCAGAGCTAGGTTTTTGGAAGAATAGGGTTACTCTCCCAAAGGAGGAGTCATTTCCTATACTAGCCTGAGTTCCAGCACGGAGGCTCATGAGGACACCATTAAGCAGATAATGGAGCCTCTGAACAGAACTACAACTTCTACCCTAATATGGTCCTGAGACTGGGTTTATGAACTTGCTATTTCTTACCAGAAAAAGGTTTTGCCTAGCATGGAGCAAGGCATCTGATCAGCTGTCTTGATGGCTCTCTGTGTATACAGCCTCTTCTCCAGGCTCCCATGTCCTAGTAGCTCCGCTTTGGATAAAGGCAGAGGCCAGGACTGTGTCCTGGGGAAATATGGAACTGGCTGACCCAGGGCCATAGGTACTCCCCACTTTGTCCTTGAGTGGACACTGGGAGAGCTTTTAAAAAACAAAAAGCAACCTGCATTTGTTCAGCTCTCCTGACACTAAAGGCAGCACCTGCATGCTCTTACAGCATAGCCAACCCCATGCTGAGAGTCAAGCCCACAGGAGGAGGCAGGTCCCAGGGAGAGACTGTGCTCTAGAGCTATACGTATTTGGCATTGCGGTCATTTCTTTTCTTTTCAAGCTGCAGTAGCGCAGAACAGCAGGTCATCTTTGACGAAATAAACCAGGAAGGCCCCACGACCACAGCACACCCATAAGACCAGGCCGGTCTGTGACCCTCTGTAGCACACAGAAATGTTTTAACTCACAATTCCAATCTGATCAGAGAGAATTGCATGAAACACAGAGACATGTTTAAAAAAGTAAATGACAATGGGGCATAATCTAAGCTTGGCATATATATAAAACTGTATTTAGCTGCTATAATCAAAATGTGAGCAATCAGAACTGATGATTACCTTGTGGCTAAAGAAAAAAGTTCAATATCCAGGGTTTTAAAATGTGCAGTTAGACAGAGTACCTGATAACGTACAGGGAAGGAACACATTTTGCACCAGCAATGTCGAGAACAGAAAGGGAAGCAATGTTCAACAGAAAGAGTGAAGTCACCTAGTAAACACAGCACTCTCCACTCCTTCCTGTCTCTTCCAAGCAGAAAATCGGGCTAACTGGGGACCACAGAAACATCTCAGTGTGAACCCAGGAGCTCTCATGGGGCACTCACACAGCACAGGAGGAGGGGCACGGGCAGGGCAGGTAGGTTGAAGACTGTGAAATGCCCATTCAAACGGCAGGGAATCAGCCTGTCACCCTCTTGGCTCCGTGGATAGACAATAACACTCAGCTATGACCCTTATTCTCAAAGCAAAGAGAATGTTGGGGACAGTGTCTCAGCTGGGACAGACATGGCCAACACTGTACTAGGCCTGGAGGGGTGAGTGAATACTTCCTTAGGTCTGTGAAGCGGCTGATGGCAACCTTCCCTCGGGGGATGGATGCCCACTATGTGGTGGCCCTGGTTCTTACGTCTTCATGGGACATGGAACTAGCCTCCTTAGAGTGCTGGGAGACTAGTCCGAGGCAGGGGCAGAGCTCATCAGGCACTGGCTGAGCCCTGCTACCATGGCACCTGTCAGCCCTGCTATAGTACAGCTAAGGAGAAGTCCTCACAGGAGGAGCATCATACATTAGTGTACTTGTCTGCAGAGAAAGGCAGTGCTGTGAAGGAGGAGGACACTGCCCAGAGGCTCTGCTGCCCTCTGCGGAGAGGGACATGAGGCAAATGTAGCAGGTGCTGCATCTGCCAAAAGTCTCCACTGTCCCTAGCAGAGTGCCTGCTTGGGCACAGAAAGCCCTTCTCCTTGCAGGAAAGAGTGCCTGGTGCAGCTCTGTACTCTGCCAGCAGAGGAGGTGGCACACCTATGGCAGCCCAGGCAGGGAGCACAGGGCATGCAGAACCATCCTTGAAGCAGTACCTGATTGAGTGCCAGAGTGGAACAGGTTGAGTGGGGCCCTGCCTTCTTCTGGCACCTGGAATGTTTTTTAGGAAGCCTGCTCCCACAGAAGGGACTCCAAATCTAATTTGGCTCTGGGTGGTGGAAATGTGGTTTTCCTTTGTGCTCCTCATTATAACAGGCCACTGGAGCTTACAGCCACCTCATGCTTCATGCCTGTGGAGATTCCCCAAGGTGAAATGCAGTTCAGGGAGGAACAGTGGAGGCTGAAGTTTATTCAGCCCAGAACCTGGAAATGTACTCGAGTCAAACCAGAATCGGAGTCCTAATCTGAGACCCTGCTTCTAAAGTTCACTCTGAGTGCAGCAGGGTTCCTGCAGACAGGAGTGAGGCTGGCTGCAGTATCAGACAAGTTTCCTGTGGCCGAAGCCTTGATAACAGGAAGTCCCGAAAGCAGCTCTTCCTGCTAAGTGCAACCGACAGAGCTGCTGGGGAGGAGGATGGAAGACCGTGGCACAGCTGTAGTCTGTCTGACAGTGGGCATGGAGCTGAGTGCCTGACTTTGCCCTAACTTAGAGCAAGGGTCATGGGGTCAGATGGAAAGCTCTACCCGCACTTCTGGTGAACATAAGCCACTGAAAGAGGAAACCTCTTGTTAAAGGATAGGTTGTGCCAATGCCAAAATGCATGCTGGGGAAGAAACATTAGTTCAGCAGCAGGGTCTCCACTAGTCGGGTCCCTGTGTTCAGATGTCCAGGGGGCTGACGATGGTAAAGCCAGAGTCTTTGCTGCTGTCGTCATCAGGGCTGGAGCTGGGGTTGCTGGAGGAGGCTGAGGCTGGGCACATCAAGGGGTCTGAGAACACCAGTGGGGAGCAGGCCGCTCTGCTCTTCCCAGATGTGCTTCTGAGGGTGACAAGAGGCTGGGACTGGCCTGAGAAGACCCCCCTGGCACTGTGCCCCTCATCTTCTTTGTTAACCAGAATGAAGTCATCGGGGGTCCCTCCACCTGTGCACCCCGGCATCTCTGAAGGGGCCTGTGAAGTAAAACCAGAGGAAAGGATGGTGACAGCAGGCATGACAACCCTGTCCAGAGGCCAGTGAGCAAGGTGGCTATGAGGGGGTTACCTCACCCTGCACCCCATTTAGGAAGATGCGTGGTTGCTCAGGCAGACATGTGCTGCCGGGGAGAGCGGCACTGCCTTGCGAGCCCTCTGAAAGCAAACACTTGCTACCCAGGAGATGGAATTCAAGCGTCCATGCTGTAGGAGGTCAGGCCCAGGAGCCAGCTACCAGGCCACAGATGCCACTCCGATACCAGCCTCCTGTGAGCGCCTTGTAATCTTGTATCTCACATCTATGAGACAGGGTGAGGCGGCACGCACAGGCTCATGAAGCTGGCTTTGGAATGTGAGATACCACGTCTGGAGTGACTTTCTTATCTCACAGCGAGCTTCTGGGTCTCCTGGAGCGATGGTGGCACTGGTAGGTACCAGCAATAAATAGTAAATCAAGAAAAATACATAGGAAAATCAAGAAAAGTAAAGTTCAGTGGAAAAACACATAGCACTGATTTAGTCCACAATTATTCTCCCCTTTACAAAAATTTTAAGTGGATTTTTATCATTTTAGCTGACAGACACCAGTATCTGTCTGGACACACGTAAAAGTCTGGGGTTAGCTGGGTGTGTTGGTTCATACTTTTCATCCTAGCACTTGAAAAGTAGCTTGGGCTACACAGTGAGGCCCGGTATGGAAAAGGTAAAGTTAGTTAGCAAAGCTGTAAACTTGCCAAGACTGTCTAGTACCAGGTGAGGAAACACCTTACCTCAGCATGCACTGCCCGCTGACTGCACCTGCGGCGCCCTCTGTCCTGAGACAGAGACAGCTCTCTTAAAGGGTGGCCAGAGAACAAGTCTGACTCCTGTTAGTGTCTTCTTGCAGAAGACAAAGACAGGGCATGGGGCTCCTTAGTGCAAGCCTGGATTGATCTCAGATGTACTGTGTGCTGACTGCTAACTAGGCACTCTGTCTGGGAGAGAATGCAAAATAAAAGAGGTGGCAGGAAAAGAGAAATGGGGCATTTCTGGAGTCTCTAACCTGTGAAGTGGGTTCAAATGTTCCAGCCACCCCTTCCCAAGTGCCACGTTCCTAGAGTAATTCCTTTTCAGGAAGGATGAATGCACAGGTTCCTAGGGCTCATGGAACTGAGCTCACGGTACTGCTCCGTAAGGGCCAGCAGTCCCATAGACGCTCCCTGAAAATGCACTAACTTATGTCAGACCTGAAGTCTGGGTACAAGACCATGCAGGACAAGCTCTCAGCACCACAGTGGCTCCCAGAGAACGTTCCAGCAAAGTAAGAGCTGACACAGGAGTATCTTTGTTGTTACTGGCTTTGCAGTTCCCAAAGGGCCAACAGACTGCACCAAAGTTTACCTGTATCTGTGTAGGGAAGGGAAATTTGGAGAAACTTATCAAATTAAAATGCTAATGTTGCATTTATGTGGGTAAAAACGCACTCACACAGCTCTGTGGCCCTTTCAACAACTCTACAGGTCAGCTAGAGCTCCGCCGTCTGGAGGAAGACCCAGAAAACTGAAAAACAATTCTCATTCCAATGCAGGAATTTTTCCTCTGGTTCCTCTCTTAAGGATGAACTTCCTAAGTTGACTTTTCAGAAAAATCACTGGGACACCAGGGCCTATCACACACCTACCATCCCAGGCCTTGGGAGTCTGAGGCAGAAGAACCTCATATTTGTGGCTAGCCTATGCTATATAGTGAAGCCCTGTCTCAAGAAATCATACAAAATCATTAAAACTTTAGATTACAGGCTGCAGGGAGTCATCAGGAAGGCTCAGTGGGCAAAGGTGCCTGCCAGCAAGTCTGAATTTGATTGCTTGGAATCATACAATAGGAGAAGACCAACTTAAGAAGGCTGCCTTTTGGTCTTCATATATATGTTACAAAATAAATAAATAATAAAATTTAAAAATTAAATATAACTTGGGAATTAACAACTTTTTTGTTGGTTACCAATGCACAGTGGTGAGGCACTTGGAGGAGCTACAGGTTTACCACAGGGGCACAGGGTTCCTGACTAGCCAGTATTTGCACCTTTTCTGTTCTGTTACTAATAAACAGGTAGACTGAGCACACAAGAAAGGCCTAAGATCACTCTAGCCAGAGCATCCTGTTGGAATGACCCACAGAGGCGCTCGTACCTGAGAGGGAAATGGGCAGCTGTGGCTCTCAACCTCAGAGTGCTGCACGGATTTAAGGAGTTGTTAAAAAACAAAAACCAAAAAAAACCAAAAAAACCAAACAAACAGCAACAGCAGTAAATTCAATAGAATGTTCTCTGCTTTTCACAGAGGACACCTGCTGACCTTAGCAGTGAATAGTCTTAGCAGCTATTCACTAACGAGAAGTTCTTCCTCAAGAAGTTAGGGGAATGATTTTAGCAAAGTGGGATCTTCTCAAGAGGAATTCACTGTAGGCAGCACTGAGACAGTTTACAGAGCCCTTCCGGTGCGAGTGGAAGGGACTAGACAAGCTGAAAGCCCACAGAGTCCTCGCTGCCGCACACGGGCTCTCAGAGACATCAGTGTCCTTACCACTAGGAACAGCGTCACCTCTAGCTCTAGAGAGCATGGCAGGCTTAGGGTTCAGGCTGGACTATCTCACAGCTCAACTTCATATCCAACAGCCTAATGAGCTTTGATAGGACTGGCCTTATTCTCCTCAGTATTCATCAAAACTCCTGTACCTGCTTGGTGGCCCCAGGAACTTGGTGGCTCTGGTCCTGGCCCCGGGAGCAGTAGTGATCATCGGCGATAGTAATCTGTTCATTCTCCTCAGCCTCCAGTTGGCTCTGGTTGAAGCGCAGGGAACCTTTCAGAATGTCTTTGATCTATTTTCAAAGGGGGAGGAAAATAACAAAAAGATAAATGAGTTTGTAGCTAAATGTAGCTAAGTATCACATACATTTGAAGCAGACTTGTCCTACACTAACTCCTTACTTTGTAGTTCTAGTTATTGCTACTCACTGCAGTTCGAGAAAGAATAGGTCGGAAGCTTTAAGCTGTCTGCTTGTCTGAGCAGTATGCTGAAATCTCTCACCTTCTCTAGCAAGACAACTGGCAGAGGCGTAGGATGGGATCGCCCATTGCCATGTACTCTGTTGTCCTGCTCATCACAACTGTGCTACATCACAGTACTTCACACAGTAGTCATGTATTATAGCACAGTACACACCCCACCCTACCTCACACAGTAGTCACATATTACAGCACAGTACACACCCGCCCTACTTCACACAGTAGTCACATATTACAGCACAGTACACACCCGCCCTACTTCACACAGTAGTCACGTATTACAGCACAGTACACACCCGCCCTACTTCACACAGTAGTCACGTATTACAGCACAGTACACACCCCACCCTACCTCACACAGTAGTCACGTATTACAGCACAGTACACACCCCACCCTACCTCACACAGTAGTCACGTATTACAGCACAGTACACACCCGCCCTACTTCACACAGTAGTCACGTATTACAGCACAGTACACACCCCACCCTACCTCACACAGTAGTCACATATTACAGCACAGTACACACCCGCCTTACTTCACACAGTAGTCACATATTACAGCACAGTACACACCCGCCCTACTTCACACAGTAGTCATGTATTACAGCACAGTACACACCTGCCCTACTTCACACAGTAGTCCATTCCCCTTACCCTACTTCATCTTTGACATCATCAAAGAGGAGAGAATACACACAAACCATAGCAGACTGTGTTGTTATAGTCACTCTATTCTTAGTTGCTGTTATTAATCCCTCGCCATGTCTAATTCTTAAACCTTAGTTTAGGTCAGTATGTATAGGGAAAATACAGTATATTCATGATGCAGCCAAACCTGTGATGTTAGGCATGCATGGATGGTCTTGAGATATACCTCAAGGATGGAGAATATTGTAGGATGATTGTTATCACTGTACTATAAGAAATGAACCACCAGTAAAAATCCAACTGTTTTAAATTTATGGACTTAGTAATGGCTGATTAAAGTCTGATCATGTTCAGAAACAGGCACTGTTTCCCAGCTAGGAAGTGGTTCCACTCCCACTGCCTGTTCAGATAGTAGCATGCTCCTTTTCATCGATACTGCATCCTGCTGAGACCTGCCAGGGTCAGGTAAATTGGGTTCTTGGGGGCCCACTTGAAAGGAGTGATTACAGTCTGTGCTTCCAACAGCATCCATGAATTTGTACATAAATGATCAAACCTGATGTTGAGGTAAGGTACAAATGCAATGGGTCTTGTAGGAAGAGGAAGTAGGGGCAGGTGATAGAGGAATGAAGAACTACAAATCAGTGAGATAGAGCCCTCAGGAGTAGGAAGCATGAGAGGCGCAGACGCAGTAGGAACTCTACCTGGGCTGATATGGGTGACAGAGGACAACGGCTCTTAGATGGCCCTATACACTGTAAGGTAGTCCTCCCCAGAGCAGGCACAGGGCTGAACTGTGGAACACACACGCAGTATCAGAGTAGCACACATACCTGTTTCAAACCTGCCAAGGAAACCAGAATTTGATCTTCTTTTTCCAAATTCTCTTGTAATATCACATCTTGAATATTAACTGAAAATAGAAAAATGACATTTTATAACATATGCGCTGTGTACAACTTACATACTGCCACACAACTTTAGGGGTCCCCCACCAAGGCTGCTCTACACACTGTGCCCGACAAGCAGACCCAACCTGCAGGTTTACCCCTGCGCTCCTGAGTGTGCTGGTAATGGCGGGTGGTGTTGCGCTCCCATGAGACACTGACTTGGGGTTTGACCAGATCTGGAGCCCTTGTCCCATTTATAGGAGGAAAAGTTCTTCCTTGAGCTTTCTTCACAACCTTACAGATCAATGGTACTTAACCTGCTTCCTTCCAAAGATCAGGTCCTCCTACATGACTAAAATTAACAAACAGGTTGTCTCTGTTGATTTGTAAGGACAAACCATGCTGCCAATTCAGTGAAATATTAATAGTAAGAAGGAAATCTCACAGTACTGAGACCTCAGATGCCAATGCCTATGGAGCCATCTTGCTTCAACTGGCGTCTCTAAAGGAGAAGGTTTCTGTTCTCTAGGGACCATAGGACCATAGGTGCTTCCTTCAGTACTGAACTAAGGGATCAGCCAAACCAGTGCTGACCACCACTGACACTCAGCACCTACTGATACATTGCACTGCTATGTGTAGAAGTATTGTGGGGTAGGAAGACACAATCAAAGCACATTTTACATAAGGTACTGCTAGGCAAACCAGGGTTGAGGCTCACTTTAAACAGGTTCCACAGTCCTTATACCTTTTAAGTTCTCTGATTACAATGGCCTTAGAAAATATCCAACTTCTAATTCTTTGTATCTTTTTAAATGTCTTTTACTGATTTTATTGAGCTATACATTTTTCTCTGTTCCCCTCCCTTCCCCCTCCTTCCATTCAACCCTTTCTCATGGTTCCCATGCTCCCAATTTATTCAGGAGATCTTGGCTTTTTCTACTTCCCATGTAGATTAGATCATGTATGTCTCTCTTAGGGTCCTCTTTGTTGTCTAGGTTCTCTGGGATTGTGAATTGTAGGCTGATTTTCTTTGTTTTATGTCTAAATCCAATTATGAGTGAGTACATATGATATTTGTCTTTCTGGATCTGCCAACCTCTAATTTTTGAAACATTATATTCTTCCCTTGACACCTGCCCAAGGAACACATGTCTCATGTGTGCTTTTCCTCTTGTGCCCCTTCTGGTATTCCCTCACACTATCAACCCTATCTAGCCCACACTAAAAGTCCTTAGTCCCCATTCCTGGACAGGCAGTCCAGTCTCCACCACCAAACCTATCCTACTCTCTATTTTATCCATCCTTGCTATCCATACTTGACCCCTTCTCTAGGCAGACACTAGGCCCATGCACTAATTCCACTCATCCCTGCACCTGTGGACTCACCCTCTCTAGGAGGAGCACCAGACCCCACAAGTATCCCACACATTCTCATGACCTTCCCTACTCACACATGTTTCATGCCTGCCTGAAGCTCTTTCTGGCACTCCTTTTTCAGGTAGGAAGGCCTAACTCATGCTGATACCCCCATCCACCCCTGCTCAGCACCCTTATCCCTTCCCACCTTTAGGCAGGGAATCTAGACTCCTTTCACCAATTGAACTCATGCCATGCAAACTCCACCTTCCCTGATGCCCATACTTGACTTCTTCTCTATCAAGACAATAGAGTCATACTCCCAACTCCACCCATTCCCAAGACCTGAGTACTACCCCTTTCCAAAAAGGCTCACAAAATGTGTACCTGAAACTTCATTAACCCCTCTATCTTGTCAGAGGACCAAACATGTGTTCTGTGTGTCTTCCTGTTGTAGAATATTAGTTAGAGACGTGTTACATTCGTTTATGCTGTGGAACATTTGTTTAATGATGCACAGATATGCTGCATTCTTTTATGGTGCATTTGTTTAACTCTGTGAAGCTGTGTTACTCTGCCTGTCTAAAACACCTGATTGGTCTAATAAAGAGCTAAACAGCCAATAGCTAGACAGGAGAAAGGACAGGTGAGGCTGGCAGGCAGAGGAAATAAACAGAGGAGAAATCTGGGAAGAAGAACTTAGTGAAAGAAGGAGAAGAGGAGGACTTGAGGAACCAGCCACCCAGTTACACAGCAAGCATGGAGTAAGATGTAAAGAAATGAATACAGAAATAGAGAAAGATAAAAGCCCAGAGGTAAAAGGAGTCAGGATAAGTTAAGAAAAGCTGGCCAAAACCAAGCCACGCTAAGGCTGTAATAATAAGTCTCCATATGAAGTTATTTGTGAGTTGGGTGACAGGCCCTCCAAAGAATCAAAGAGTGAAAGAGTTAAAAAAAAAAACAACCAACAACATCTTCCACTACCTCTTGGCCTCTCCTCTTCATGCACGGATTCCAGACTTGAATTGTCAACTCCACCAGAGACCCATGCCTAAAGGGGGAGTTCTGAGCATTCCCCCTGGACTCCTGAAGACTGGCTGTGAGAATCTTCTGGGCTTAGAAACATGTCTTGGCTCATGCTGAGACTGCACTCAAACAGTTTCAAACACATACTCAACAAAATACAGATAATATTCTCGTACTAAGAAACAGTACTAATGACCTAACTGCAGAGGCCGAGGTGCCATCTGAAATATACAATCGTGAATAACCAAAACAAGACTGTACCAAAAATGAGTATCCCCATAGTAATGTCCCCTGAGAAAAGCAACTTAGATGATTCACAAGACAATGAATTTGGAATAGCAATAATAAACATGATGAAGAACTCAAAGACATTCTGAATTAATGCTAGAATGAAGACCATAAAAACACATTTAATGAAATAATGAAAACAATTCAAGACATAAAAGTAGAATCTAATAAAGAATTAGAATCTCTGAAGACAACTCAAAATGAAATAAAACTCGAAAAATTCAGGAATCAAAAATCAAACAAAAAAAATCGGAAGGAGGCCTCACCAACAGACTGGATCAAGTGGGACAGAGAATATCTGCTCTCAAAGGCAGAATAATTGGCTCCCTCGGTCTGAGAAAAATGTCAAGACAAAACAAAGACCAACAATGGCAACAAACAAACAGAGGAGAAGAAAACACGCATGAACTGTGGAACTTCATATAAAAACATGCCAAACCCATGACTAATAGTTATGGTAGAGGGAGAACAGACCCTGGTCAACAAGATCAACAGAAAGTTTCCCTAATCTAAGCAGAGATGTCTATCAAGCTTCAAGAAGCTTATAGAAAACTAAACAGAGGCCAGAAAAGAAAGTCCCCGTGTCACGTACTTGTTCAAACATTAATGCACTAAACAGAGAAAGGATATTGAAAACAGCAAGAGATTAAGATCAGCTAATATACAAAGGCAAGTCTATCAGAATCATAGCAGATTTTTTAATCAGCAACATTGAAAACGAGAAGAGAATGGACTGAAGTTTTACAAATTATGAAAGACCACAGATTCCTATTAGAATATTACACGTAATAAAACTACCAGTCTTCCATAATATAAGCACAAAGGAAATTTTATATGATAAAACCAGATTTAAGGAGTTTATGACTACTAATCTACCTGTATACAAGCTACTGGAAGGACCGTATATGTCCGAAAAGAAGGTTAAACATACAAGGAACAAGTAACTCTGACAAGCTAGGTCAAGAGAGGTCTAGTAGGGGCTGCAGTGATGGCTTAAGGTAGAGGTGGCTATTCTTGAAGACGAGATGGGTTCAATTCCTAGCATGGCTGGTCACAACCAGTAACTAGTTCCTGAGAGATGGACATCCTTTTCTGCCATCTGTGGGCACCATGCACACACTTGGTGCAGAGATACGAATACAAGCAAAACAGTCACACATATAAAATAAAAACAAATAAATCTTTATAAAAGATAGAACCTTCGTCTGGCGATGGATGGAGATAGAGACAGAGACCCACATTGGAGCACTGGACTTAGCTCCCAAGGTTCAAATGAGGAGCAGAAGGAGGGAGAACATGAAGAAAGTCAGGATCACGAGGGGTGTGTCCACCCACTGAGACAGTGGGACTGATCTAATGGGAGCTCACCAAGGCCAGCTGGACTGGGAGTGTTGAAGCATGTGATTAAAATGGACACTCTGAACATGGCTGGCAATGAAGGCTGACTGAGAAGCCAAGGACAATGGCACTGGATTTTTATTCTACTGCATGGACTGACTTTGTGTGAGCCTGGTTTGTTTGGATGCTCACCTTTATAGACCTGGATGGAGTAGGGAGGACCTTGGACTTCCCATAGGGCAGGGATCCCTGACTGCTCTTAAGGCTAGAGAGGGAGGGTGAGGTGAGGAGGGGGAGGGGAAAGGGAGGCGGGGAGGAGGTGGAAATTTTTAATAAATAAAAAAATAAATATAAAAAAGATGTCTAACTGAAAACTACAAAAGCAAGGAAAAGAATTAATAGACTTTTTTTTCTTAAAAAAAAACAACAACCAAGCAAATGGTTTTAACTCATCAACAAACAGAAACTTACTAACTGCTTGGACCAGAAAATAGGACTCCTAATAACTTGTTCTTTACCCACAGATCAATGCATCTCTCAACCCTCATAGGAGAATCTTCTATTTGCAGTAGATGGTGATTAATACTGAGACCCACAATTGGCCAAGCTGCAGAGAAGAAGAGACTGTGAATGCTTTGCTCTAAAGGGATATGGAGGTGACTACAGGGGCACAGTGTCCTCTACATACAGAAGGCAGCTGCATATATGAACTAATAGCAATTGCAACAGAACACATATGAGACTTGTGCAAGATCAAGCCACACTAAATCTCAGCATGGAAGTGGGACTTGGGCACAAAGCCCCACCACTAAGTGTAGATATTGGCAGTTGTTACCTCTAGGAGAAGAAGTTTCCTCCTAGAGTGTATCTTCTGGTAGGTCTAGTGGAAGAAATACACATCGAAGAATATTTGAGCAACATAAACTGGTCTTTATGGGAAAAAAAGGACACAAACTTGGGTGAGTAAGGAAGAGGGGGTGGATCTGGGAAGAGTCATGGAAGAGATGGTGAATATGCCAAAAAACATTGCTATAATTCTTAAAAAACTAAAACAAGTATTAAAACAGAAGAAAGCAAAATATTGCTTTCTGTTATGGGATATTTGGTCACACTGTGAAACTCTGAGACTGTGTTAATAAAATTAACCTTGGATCAGTAGGCAGTGCCAGAGAACAGTTGACAAGAATTAGCCATAGAGAATTCGGAGGAGACAGGAATAGGATAGACAGGTGCACAGCAAGGAGTAGGGTGAGACTTAGAGATTCATGGTCTTTTTCTGGTTTGGAAAGGATGGGAAGATGCTCTCTTGCTGGGTCTCCAGCTGAAAAAGGAAGGTCAGCTAGTTGTGTCTGATCTAGAAGGTTTTCACCCCAACTTCTGACCCGAGTCTTTATTAGTAAATAGAACTTAGATTAAAACAACAGCATTCTTATTCTTTCAACAATATTGTCCCAGACCCTAGCTGCATTCGTAGAATCCATGCTGGGACTCTAAAGTCACCAGAATCAATGTATCCTTATTGTTTGCAGAAGTGTCCAGCAGTAGAACAGCATTCCTGTATTCCTGTCCTGATAGCTCTGTCTACAATTCTATACAAATCTTAGTGATGGCTTCTATTCCTGTGATGAAACACCATGATCAAAATCAGCTTGATGAAAAGAATGTTTAATTCGCTTCCACTGCCATATCACAGTAAATCATCAAAGGAAACTGGGACAGGAACTCAAGCAGGGCAAGAGCCTGGAAGCAGGAGATGATGTAGAGACCACGAAGAAGTGCTACTTACTGGCTTGTTCTTCATAGTTTGCTCAGCCTGCTTCCTTATAGAAAATCCACGATGACCAGGCCACATCCACAATGGACTGGGGCCTCCCACATCAATTTTTAATTTAGAAAATGTCCTACAGGCTTCCCTACAGTCCAATTTTATGGAGGTATTTTCTCAATTGAGGTTCCTTCCTGTCAGATGACTCTAGCTGACATAAAACTAGACAATGAGCCATCCCTTATCTTTGAGAATTTTCAACCCACTTTACAATGATAGCTCACCATTCATTCCCTAGTACTAGTTACACATTTGTCACATCTTATGCACATGTATACTTTGACATTACACATATGTGTACCTAGCATGATATAATGTCTGAGATTCCTGGCTCAGGGCTCTTTGTAGCCCTGGGAATAATGCTTGCTGCTACAGGAAAAGAAAAAAAAACACTTCCTGAGTAATACGTCTAAAAGTATTTTTAGGGCTGGAGAGATGGCTCAGAAGGTAAGAGCACTGGCTGCTCTTTCAAAGGACCAAGGTTCAATTCCCAGCATCTACAAGGCAGCTCTGTCATGCCATGTCTGTAACTCCAGTTCTAGGGGATCCTACACCCTCGCACAGACATACATGCAGGCAAAGAAGCAACACACATGAAAATGAAAAAGTTTTTTAAAAAGTACTTTCAAAAAGGAACAAGGCAAAGACAGCTTAGAATCTGATGATTTATTTGAATTTTCAGAAAGCCATGCTGGCAAGTGCTTTTACACAACATAACAGCAAACAGCAAAGTTACTGAGAAAATTGACTATAGTTCTTTGCTAATCCAAAGTCTTACTCCAAAACAAGAAAGCAAGTTGGAGCAATAGATATAATTAGAGAACAGATTTTTTTGTTGTTGTTTTCTTAAGAGTCTATAACAACTTTGTTAGCTCTCAGTTAAACAAACCAACCAACCTACCTGGATTCACTTAATAAAGACATTAACAAGAGCTAACTGCAGGAAGTTGAGAACTGTTCTCAAAGTCTTTGGGAGGGAATCACAAAGGCTACTTTTGCATTTATGACTGTGTATTTTAAGGCAGATCTTTGGGAAGCTGGGTAGTTTGATAAGATACTGGACTGCAAGAAAGAGGACCAGTTTTCTCAGCACCCGCTGGGTCAGCAGAGCCAGCAGAGGATGACTCTTGAGCCAGAGAGGAAGCTTAGGCAATGGGTGCAGGATCATCAGAGGAAACACGGGTGGGTGGGGTAGGGCAAAAGCTGGCTTCCAGAGGTGGGGGAAGCTAGCCCCTGGAGGCCATATCCATAGTGCAGGGATTAGTAGAGAAAATCTGCAGAGGTCTGTTTCTGGTAGCACCAATCTACTTTGGAGAAGATGATGGGCACTCTACATGGAGTTTACTTTCTTTGTGGCAAAAGTAAGCCACTGGGCAAGAAAGTTGGTCTCTTGCCTCAAATACTGATAGTATGCTGCCCAAATTGGACAAGCAGGATACAAAAGAGTGACTGTCAAACCTTGCCAAGACAAGGCAGGACAATCCTTTCAAAACCTTGCTTCACAGAAAAGTATGTTGAATAATCTAGGACTGTAGGCCAAATATGGATTTCCCAACATTGTAGCAGAACTTTGGGTGACTGTCCAGGTAGCCAGCTGTTTCTGTCATTTCTCACATTTTTTGGAAGTTGCTTGTTTGCACTTCCTGCTCCTTACTCCTTTCCAGGTCACTGAAGGAGTTGAAGACTAGATAGTTATAGTTTTTCTTGTTACTAAATTCAGAAAAGCAACTCACTAAGAGTGTTAAAGTGTATAGGGTTGAGAGATCTTAAAGGATAGTTTTGGTAACGCAAGGTAGAACAGAAAGTAAATTAAGTACAACCTTTTGTACTCAACAAAATAGGATAGATAATGAAGATTTTTCTCCAAATTTGTCAAGTATTTATGGACTAGACACTATTGATATATTTCCTGTATATATTATATATAGTTATTATACATAGTTTTCTTATATTAGTTATAACTTTTTCATTTTACACAAGAATGAAAAATGTGGTGACATTTTGTTTGTGTTGTAACACATAAAACTTGCCTGAAGATCAGAATGTGGAGTGAGCTACTAGTTAGCCTCAGAGGTCAGGCAGTGGTGGCTCAGATCTTTAATCCCAACATTAGGGTGGTGGAGATGGGAAGTAATATGGCTGGGCAGAGAGAGGAATATATGGCGGGAGGAGACAGGACTCAAGTCTGAGGATTCGTAGAGACAGGATCTTGTCCTTTCAGTCTGGGCATTTTGTAGAGGTAAGAACTTCAGCAGCTGGCTTCTTTACTTCTCTGATCTTCTAGCTTTCACCTCCTAGAAACTGACTCTGTGTTTTATTACTAAGACCAATTAGAGTCTCTGCCACAAGTGAGAGTGCAGTTCTGTTTGGGCCTCTGCTTTTACAGTCTGCTGAAGAACACACAGGCAAAAAGCTATGGCCACATTCCCTGGCTCCTACCACTAAAGTCAAGGAGAGGTCAGTGGTCTGCTATAACAAGTAACGGAGACTTTAGAAGCATATACAACATGCCAAGGAGTTAACAATGGGCATTTACTGAAATGAGACAAGCAGGTGACCTGCACAGAGTTAGCTGCATTCAACTGGCAATTCTAAAACTCGGAATTCCCATCCATTCACCACCCAGGTTTGATCATGTTTAGCTTCTGAGGTCATGCACATTAAGAGTGGTATGGCCATAAGTCCTTAAACTGCCTTTTAGCACCTGACGAAACTCCATATGATACATCAAATATTTACTTAATTTCAGGAACAAATTAACTAAGATGACTTGACTAACTTTAAGAAATTCAGGGTAAGCCAGGCAATGGCACATGCTTTTAATCTCAATATTCAGGAGCAGAGTGGCAGGTGAATCTCAAAGTTTGAGTACAGCGTGGTCTACAGAGCAAGTTTCAGGACAGTCAGGGCTACACAGTGAAACCTTTTCTTGAAACCAAACCAAACCAACCAAACACCCCCCCAAAAAGACCCCAAAACCAACCCCCAAAATATTTCAGGGTAAAGACATTCAAATGAAGATGAAGCATCTCTTCAAGAGGCTGCTTTTTTGAGTGCAGAGTGTCTTGTATGCCAAGCAGCATGGCTACAGCTAAGCAATTCCCTCTGAGCAAGCCTGCACTCCAAGCTCCAGCTGCACAGGAAAACAGACAGGTCTTCTCACAACTTAAAAAGGAAAGGAGAAATGGAAGGTGTGCAAAGTTCTATTTTAATGTACACTTCCCTTCATGACAAAAGGCAGAATACATTATAGCGTAAAGGTCGTTCATTCTGTGTCTTTGGAGATAAAAGAGTAATTACTCTTTGTATTTTATACTTAGATATTATCTATATTACATTTTACACTGAAACCAAAGGGGAAATGCCACAATATTATCTATTTTTCCCCCGTGGTAGTTACTTACTAAAACATCCATATAACAATGGAGAGACAGTTCAGTAGTGAGGAGCATTGGGTCTGCTCATCCAGAGGGTCAGTTTTCAGCACTCACACAGTGGCAATCACTACAGTTCCCAGGGATCTGACACCCCTTTCCAGCTTCCTTGAGTCCTATACACACATGGCCTACAAACATACATACAGCAAAACACCATATACACAAAATAATAATTTAAAAAATAGACCTTTGATTCTGAGGGTAATGGGAATGGTATATGAACTACTCTAATTTCTTTCTTTCTTCTCTTGTTTTTTTCCCTTTTGATTTTTCGAGACAGGGTTTCTCTGTGTAGTTTTGGAGACTGTCCTGGTACTAGCTCTGTAGACCAGGCTGGCTTTGAACTCACAGCGATCCACCTGCCTCTGCCTCTTGACTGCTGGGATTAAAGGTGTGCGCCAACACTGTCCAGTCACTACTCTGCAATGACAGAATAAAGGTATCTCATTTCCAGGTTTCAGTGGCTAGTAGGAAGGTAGCAGAGACCCTTCCAAGGGCAGGAAGCAGACACGTGTCTGTCCTCATGCTCAGGGGTAGCAGACACAGGACTGCTGTGAACAGCAGCTGGCACAGTCACTTCACTCCAGGTAGCAGCAGGCTATGCTACTTGAGTAGTACTGCATAACTTGTGGACGTTTAGAACATCTAGACAAGAACCACTTTCCTATTGACCCAAACGGTGTCAGACCCAGTCCTGGCATGCCACCCTGAAAACACATTTTTTGTTTCTGATCTCTCGTCAAGGTTTTACCCCCTCACCTGCCCACACACATTTGATTAGAATGCTTCTTCTCTACCTACTCCCTATGCCACTTCTCCCAGAGCCCACATTTCCACCAGCAAACAGGTGCTTAGTAAATAATGGTTGTGTGAGCATTATGGCTCATTTTCTTCTCCCAAGGTGAAATGTGGTGAGGCCCTTCCCAGACAAGGAACAGAAGCATACAGAATGATTATTCTGACTCTAGAATGAGGAGTGGCAGAGGGATGTAAAGGGAAACAGCATTTCATGATGGTCTACTAAGGTAAATAAAGAATTGAGCTAGACTTTCTCCTTGTCAACTATGGTAAAGTAAATCCTTTCAAAAGTAAGAATGTTAAACACTGTATTTAATTCTGGTTTGCAGAAAATTGTACAGAATTTGTGCCCAAGAATCCCCTTGAAATTTCGTCTTTGGAAAATAACAAGCACATTGCACAGAAAATATAATCAAGACTTCTATTTTGCACTCATCTGCCAGAACATCTGCCAATCCTAAATGGAGCAACTGAGGGGCATTACTTATTTAAATCCTAGGGCACGACTACTAAATAGGTATACGACACTAAGTCTTCAAGCAAAAAGACAAGTCACTGTCATGATGGGTTAAAACAAGTGAATGAACACTCAGATAGATGTGTGTGCACATGCACTTGTACATGCCACTGGAGCATCTCCTTGTAGGCACCATTCCTGGCTGAACTGCTACCCACTGTGACTGTGCCAGGGAGCAGTGACATGGTCCTCTGTAATATCTTCTTCCAAAGGGAGATGGACGGGATTGGAGGGGAAAACATTAGAACACTGACACTATGAACTAAGCGTAAGTTTAATGAAGATGAAAGATTTTGATACGATCATTTTCCACAGACATCCACTGAAATTTGTACTTATAAATGATCAGGAAGTAAGAGTCATAAAAGTTATTGTAGAGGGAAATTGGTTTTTAACCCTGGCCTGCCCAGCTAATGCTAGCGTAAATATTATGACTTGCAAAATCAGTAATTATGTTCCACAAATAGTGGATATCTGAAGGAACCACTGAACTGAGTGTCCCAGGCCCAGAGAGGGCTGGGGCTGGACTCCAGCTTTCCTGAACCTTTTTTTTTTCATCTTCTGTGAAATACAGAATAGATGTGGCATTTTCAGCCCACTTACATGTTTTAATATTCTTTTTTTAAAAAATTATTTATTTATTATATATACAATATTCTGTCTGTGTGTATGTCTGCAGGCCAGAGGAGGGCGCCAGACCTCATTGCAGATGGTTGTGAGCCACCATGTGGTTGCCGGAAACTGAACTCAGGACCTTTGGAAGAACAGGCAACGCTCTTAACCACTGAGCCATCTCTCTAGCCCCATGTTTTAATATTCTTAAAAACATTTGATTTGTGTGTGTTTTTTTTTTTTGTGTGTGTGTGTGTGTGTAAGTGGACATGCATTCAATTGCCTGCAAAAAACAGTAGACGGTGTTGGATCCCCTGAATCTAGAATAAAAGATGGCTGTGAGTCACCTGATAAGGGTACTGGGATACAAACTCTGGTCCTTTGCAAGAACAGATGTGCTCTTAACTGCTGAGCCATCTTTCCAGTCCCAAACTTCTTTAATGTTCTCTGATGCTATGAATTATAATACTCTTAGCAATAACACAGAAAGGCAATTTCCTCTAGATCATTGCATATGATCCTTCTATTGTAAGTATGACATACATGCATAAAGGCAACCTGTTAGAGGGTATGAGGGTCTACGTCCCAAACAATCTAGTAGGTGCATTTCAGTTTGGAGCATCTGCCCTGGGAATGGGAGTTCAGCAGAAAAGACAGCTTGTGTATACACTAGAAACACTCAATACATGGTCCTCAAGATCATACAAGTTTAGGCTGCAGGCTTACATGCACATATTCATGAGATTCAGCAATTTTTAAAATGCCTTGAGCTCAGCCACAGAGACTAATATTGTCAGTAGCTTTCCACTTAATTGTCAGGGTGGTGAGAAGGGGTAACTACAGCAACAGGAAGATGAACATGTCAGAAATAGCCTGATTTATTAGGTCTAAACCTTCCCATCAAACACATATTTTCAATTCTGAATCTTTGTGTTTTATATGGAGTTAATAAAACAAGGACCCTGACAAAACATCCTCCTTCAGTCCTGAGCTCCAAAGCAGATGAGAAGCACCAGTCTGTCAGCTGTTTGAACATAGGTCAGTATAGATTTTTTTTCCCAAGAAGCTTTCCTTTATTTGTTCTGCTACCAGATATAAAACAGCCTTGATTAATACTGGACATTTTAAGTCACTTATTGCACACATGATGGAAATGTAGAGACTGATAAGGAATTTTCTCGAGATAAAAAGAAAATCAAGAAAGTAATGTCCATGACCCCAGGGAATAGCTGGTCTAAGAGTGCTCTCAGAGGGCACACACGCTACCTTGGCAGCCTACATCCTATGCAGAGCCAAGGCTCAGCAGGCCCCATGTCAGAAAGTGTCCAGGACCCAAGTTGTGATTAAGTTATTCTTGTTCACAACCTAATGTTAGGGCCAACATATCAAATTCTGAGCATCTTTTGGTGGCATTTGATAAACCAGTATGCGTTAGGAGTATAATACTGGACCCAGTGTAGGGGAATGTGTGATAGCTGTGTAGTTGTAGAGATATTCTGACTTATCAGGAAGCCAAGGCTATACTGAGGGTCACAATAGGACAGCTCTGGAGGGGTAGGACAGCTAAGCTCTGGAGGAAAGGTGTCCTGACCACTGGGAAGCCAGGCTACCTGGAGCTGGGGTGGCGGGTGGGGATGGTCTCCCTGCAGGATACAGCAATCCTGCTCTTCTCCTGCAGAGCTGCTACAGCTGAGCTCTGCTCTGTTCCCTTAAGGGAGCGTCCTAGCAGAGCTATCTGCTTCTTCTCCAGCCCAAGATGTAACTTCTTTTGCTAACACTGCTAAAGTGGAAGCCTCTACAGAAATGTAGCAATCTCATCTTGCTCCAGCAAAAGAGTTGTCTTCTGCTCAGCCTTGCTCAGCCCCACTTAGGGAGCATCTCAGCAACGTTATTCAGCTCGGTCTCCTAAGGGATGTCCCAGCAAGGTTCTTCTATTCTGCACCAGTGACTGAAGCTCTTCACCCGAGACTCTTCTGAGAAAGAGATTTATCTGGGAAGGAGGAGTCCAGGAGAGTGACTGCCTCTGCCAGGGAGGGATAAATTGAGGCCTCTAACTGAACAGGCAGAGAGGCTCATATAGGGCTTCTTAGGGATGCGTTTTCCCAGGGCTGGGGTGGGGAGGGACTGGTTAGTTTTTCCCTGCTCAGGTATTGGTTGGGCATTGGGCAGGGGCAGAGATGGCTCTGATTTCATGGTCAAATTATGTTTTTTTTTTTACTGGTATTTTTCAGCCTTTTTTTTGGACTCTAATCTTAGGACCAGGGCATATTTCTGTCAGTTGCTCTGATTCTAGGGACAAAGTATGTTTCTTTGGCACTGGTTTCAGAGTTACAGCATTTGGCCCTGGGTTCAGGGGTAAAGATGTTTCTTTCCCTGTCTCAGGTTTCAGATCCAGGTCAGGTCTCACTGGCTCTGGGCTCAGAGTCAGGGTGCTCAATGATCGGTTAGTTTCTTGTTCCAGTTGTCCCTTTTACCCTACACCCAGGTCTTCAACTTGTAAGTTGTGGGTCCAGAATAAGTCAAAACTAAGTGCTATGAGCCTGGCTTCCTGAGTCACAGAAGGGAAAGAGGAAATGATCCCTGTGGAATCTTATTTGAGTCACGTTATAGTTTAAAAATCAATTTTGACAACAAACTGGAAAGACTACTAATCTTGTCTCATTTTACTGTGGCCACACATAGCCTGGCAGCTTCTCACTTCTCAGGTACCACCCCTACCACTCTCACCACACATAGCCTGGCAGGCTCTCATTTCTCAGGTACCCCTACCACGCTCGCCAGTGCCTCTTGCCTGCTCTGTATACAGGCTGACCTCCAAGTGTAGCCCACACTTAAGCTGTCTACACATTTTCAGCAACTGCCTCTAATTTCAAGTACACAGATTAGGTACCTTGGAAAGTCCACTTATAATCTATTTTTTTAGCAAAGCAATTTCTATGAATGGTTTTATCATATCAAATACATTCTGTCCCCGCTTTTTAAACTTAATGCATGTTAATAAAAACATTTTAATCTTTGCAGACTGTACTGCTATAAAACAGTCAGTCTCTTACTAACGGACACTTCAGTCTTCCTGATTAGAGATCACAAACACTGTCACATGTAAAGAACACTAGAGGAATTAAAATAACCAGAAGCAACTGCTGCTATTCAGTATAGATGCTGAAATGTATGGTCCTGGGGAAGGCAGTTCTTCCCTGCATCCTTCAATCCCATCTTTAAAAATGCAACCATGCGATTTAAATGGGGAGTAAGTCAAGAGCTACATGAAAGGATTCTGTCTGAGAGTGAAATGTACACATAAATCTATGCTAGCATTAACTGAACGTTCACAGCTAGTGTATGCTTTTCTTTCCATTTTAATGAAAGTATTTTTCTCTCCTATGCTTTGAGGAATGCTCTGTTCGCACTAATTCAAAGACCAACATCAGAGCAGAGGTTGCTTGGACACGTGAGACTTCAGGCAAACTGCTTCACAAGCTGCTGTGTACAGCAGATAGTATTAGGGAAATTTCCTAAAATTTTTTTCTCCCCAAGTGTTGATAAATCTTTCTCTCAAGCATTTCTTTGCTCAAAACTAAAGTCCAAATAATAAAAAGATCACTGACTGAAGTAGCAAAGATACAGAAAACACATATATAGTGACCACATGGAGTGCCCTTAGTAGGAGTACCCTCGGTGGGGAGTTACCCTCAATGGGAGTTACCCTCGGTGGAGTACCCTTGGTGGGAGTTACCCTTGGTGGGAGTACCCTTAGTGGAGTACCCTTGGTGGAGTACCCTCGGTGGGAGTTACCCTTAGTGGAGTACCCTCGGTGGGAGTTACCCTTGGTGGAGTACCCTTGGTGGAGTACCCTTGGTGGGAGTTACCCTTGGTGGAGTACCCTTGGTGGAGTACCCTCGGTGGGAGTTAACCTTGGTGGAGTACCCTTGGTGGAGTACCCTTGGTGGGAGTTACCCTTGGTGGAGTTACCCTTGGTGGAGTACCCTCGGTGGAGTTACCCTCGGTGAAGTTACCCTCGGTGGAGTACCCTTGGTGGGAGTATCGTCGATGGGAGTACCCTTGGGACTATAAAGGCTTTTGTTAATATACAACGTTTTTTAAAAAAATACAAGAGTCATACAAAGCTAGTCCCATATGCACTTTCTTTTTGAGACAGGGATTTTTTGTGTAGCTTTGGAGCCTGTCCTGGAACTTGCTCTGTAGACCAGGCTGGTCTTGAACTCACAGATATCTCCCTGCCTCTGCCTCCTGAGTGCTGGAATTAAAGGTGTGCATAACCACTGCCAGGCCCATATGCACTTTTAAAATTGATTTTTATTGAGCTCTACATTTTTCTCTGCTCCCCTCCAAGACTCTCGTCTCCCTTTTAACCCTCTCCTAAGGTCCCCAAGCTCCCAATTTACTCAGGAGATCTCTTAGGGTCCTCATTGTTGTCTAAGTTCTCTGGGATTGTGATTTGTAGGCTGATTTTCTTTGTTTTATGTTTAAAAACCACTTATGAGTGAGTACAAGTCATAATTTTTTTTGTGTCTCGGTTACCTCACTCAAAACGATGTTTTCTAGATCCATCAATTTTTCCTGCAAAATTCAAGATGTCTTTTTTTTCTTTCTGCTGTGCACCATTCTATTGAGTAAATGTACCACATTTTCCTTATCCATTCTTCAGTTGAGGGACATTTCGGTTGTTTCCTGGTTCTGGCTATGACAAACAATGCTGCTATGAACATAGTTGAGCACATGCCCTTATGGCACGGTAGAGCATCCTTTGGATATATACCCAAAAGTGGTATTACTGGATCTTGAGGAAGGTTGTTTCCTAATTTTCTGAGAAATCATCACACTGACATCCAAAGGGGCTGTACCACCTTGCACTTCCACCAGCAATGAATAAGTGTCTTTCAGCCATTTTAGATTCCTCTGTTGAGAGTTCTGTTTAGGTCTGTATTCTATTTTTTTTATTGGATTATTTGTTCTTTTGATGACCAGTTTCTTGAGTTCTTTGTATATTTTGGAGATCAGACCTCTGTCTGATGTGGGGTTAGTGAAGATCTTCTCCCACTCTGTAGGCTGCCATTTTATCTTGTTGTCTGTGTCCTTTGCTTTACAGAAGCTTTTTAGTTTCAGGAGGTCCAATTTATTAATTGTTTCTTTCAGTGTCTGGGGCTATATTTAGGAAGTGGTCTCCTGTGCCAATGGATTCAAGTGTACTTCCCACTTTCTCTCCTATAAGGTTTAGTGTGGCTGGCTTTATGTTGAGGTCTTTGATCCATATGTACTTGAGTTTTGTGCATGGTGATAGATATGGGCCTATTTTTGTTCTTCTACATGTTGATGTCCAGTTATGCCAGCACCACTTGTTAAATATGCTTTCTTTTTTCATTTGATATTATTTGCTTCTTTGTCAAATATCAAGTATTTGAAGATGTGTGGATTGATATCCGGGTCTTCTATTCGGTTCCATTGGTCCTCCTGTCTGTTCTTATGCCAATACCAGGCTGTTTTCAATACTGGTCTCTCTGTAGTAGAGTCTGAAGTCAGAGATTGTGATGCCTCCAGAAGTTCTTTTATTGTACAGGATTGTTTTTGGCTATCCTGGGATTTTTGCTTTTCCATATGAAGTGGAGTACCATTCTTTTGAGGTCTGTGAAGAATTTTGCTGGGATTTTGATGAGCATTGCATTGAATATGTAGATTGCTTTTGGTAAGATTGCCATTTTTTACTATGTTAACTCTACCTATCCAAGAGCATGGGAGATATTTCCACTTTCTGGTGTCTTCTTCCATTTTTCTCTTTAAAGATTTAAAGTTCTTGTCATACAAGTCTTCCACTTGTTTGGTTAGAGTTATTCTGATATTTTATGCTATTTATTGCTTTTGTGAAGGGTGTTGTTGCTCTGATTTCTTTCCCAGGCTTTTTATCATCTGTGTACAGGAGGACTACTGATTTTTTTTGAGTTAATCTTGTATCCTGCTCCATTGCTGAAAGTGTTTATGAGTTGTAGAAGTTTCTTGGTAGAATTTTTGGAATTGCTTATGTAAACTATCATATCATCAGAAAACAGTGAGAGTTTGATTTCTTCTTTTCTGATTTGTACACCTTGATCTCCTTTTGGTGTCTTCTTGCTCTAGCTAGGACCTCAAGAACTATATTAAATAGATATGGAGAGAGTGGACAACCTTGTCTTGTTCCTGATTTCAGGGGGATCTCTGGGAGATTCTCTCCATTTAGTTTGATGTTGGCTGTTGGCTTGTTGTATACTGCCTTTATTATGTTTAGGTATGTTCCTTGTATCCCTGCTCTCTCCAAGACCTTTATCACGAAGGGGATGTTGTATTTTGTTAAAAGCTTTTTTGGCATCTAATGAAATGATCATGTGGTTTTTTAGCTTTCATTTTGTTTATATGGTGAATTATGTTGACAGATTTTTGTATGTTGAACCATCTCTGCATCTCTGGGATGAAGCTGACTTGATCATCATGGATAATGGTTCTGATTTGTTCTTGGATGCAGTTTGCCAGTATTTTATTTAGTAGTTATTTAGTATTTTTGCATCAATGTTCATGAGTGAGATGGGTCTGTACTTCTTCTTTTTAGTAATGTCTTTCTGTGGTTTGGGTATCAAGGTGATTGTAGTCTCATAAAAAGAGTTTGGCAAGGTTCCTTCTGTTTCACTGTGTGGAATAATTTGAGCAGTACTGGTATATTAGCTCTTCTTTGAAAATCTTACAGAATTCTGTGCAGAAGCCATCTGGTCCTGGGCTTTTTTTGGTTGGGAGACTTTCAATGACTGTTTTTTTTTTTCTTTAGCCATTATAGGTCTGTTTAATTTGCTTATCTGGTCTTTATTTAATTTTGGCACTGAGAAGAAGGTATATTCTTTTGTATTTGGATGGAATATTCTATAGATGTCTGTTAGGTTTATTTGAGACATAACATCTGTTAGTTACCTTATTTCTCTGTTTTTTGTCTAACTGACCTGTCCACTGATGAGAGTGGAGCGTTGAAGTCTCACACTATTAGTGAGTGTGGTTTAATGTACGATTTAAGCTTTAAAAGTTTTTTTTTTTTTTTTTACATATGAGGGTGCCCTTCTATTTGGGGTATTGAGGTTTCCTCTTGATGGATTTTTCCTGTGACTAATATGAAATGTCCTTTTTTTGTTTCTTATGATTGATTTTAGTTTGCAGTCTTGTTAGTCTTGTAGTTAGGATAACTACACCCACTTGTTTCTTAGGTCCATTTGATTGGAATATTTTTTTTCCAACCCTTTACTCAGAGACAATGTCTGTCTTTGAGGTTGAGATGTGTTTCTTGTATGCAGAAAAAGGATGGATTCTGTTTGCGTATCCAATCTGTTGGCCTGTGCCTTTTTTATAGGTGAGCTGAGTCCGTTTATATTAAGAGATATTAACGACCAGTGATTGCTATCTCCTGTTAATTTAGTTTTCATTGTTAGTGATGTTAATTTGTGCATTTTTCCCATCTTTGGGAATTACTGCTATGAGATCATCAATTGTCTGTGTTTTTGTTGATGTAGCCAACTTCCTTGGGTTGAAGTTTTTTTCTAGTATTTTGTGTAGGACTGGGTTTGTGATTAGGTATTAGCTAAATCTGGTTTTGTTATGGAATATCTTCTTTTGTCCTTCTATGGTGACTGAAAGTTTTTCTGGGTATAGTAGTCTGGGCTGGCATCTGTCGTCTCTTAAAGTCTGCATAACGCTTGACCAGGACCTTCTGGCTTTCATTGTCTCCAATGAGAAGTCAGGTGCAATTCTGATAGGTCTGCCTTTAAATGTTACTTGGCCTTTTCCCTCTGCAGCTCTTAATATTCTTTCTTTGCTCTATATGTTTAGTGTTTTGATTATTAAGTGGCGAGGGAACTTTTTTTTGGATCTAGTCTAATTTGGTGTTCTGTAAGCTTCTTGTATCTTCATAGACATATCTTTCTTTAGGTTGAGAAGGTTTTCGTCTATGATTTTGTAAAATACATTTTCTGTGATTTTGAGTTGAACTTCTTCTCCTTCTTCTATACCTATTATTCTTAGGTTTGGTCTTTTCATGGTATCCCATATTTCTTGGATATTTTGGGTTAAGTTTTTGTTAAATTTTATGGGCTTTTTGAATGATGAATGTATTTCCTCTATTGTATCTTCAGCGTTTGAGATTCTCTCTTCCATCTCTTGTATTCTGCTGTTCATGCTTGTGTTTGTAGTTCCTGATCGTTTTCTCATTTCTGTTTCTATAATTCCCTCGGCTTGTGTTTTCTTTATTGCCTCTATTTCAGTTTCAAGTCTTTAATAGTTTCTTTCATATGCTTGATTGCTTTTTCTTGGTTTACTTTAAGGAAATAGCTGATGTCTTCCAATTTTTTGTTTGTCTTTTCCTCCATTTCTTTGAGGGAATTTTTCATTTCCTCTCTAAGAGTTTCAAACATTCTCATAAAGTAATTTTTTTTAGGTCATTTTCTTCTGCTTCACCTATATTTGGCTGTTCAGGTCTTGCTGTTATAGGGTCTTTAGGTTTTACTGGTGTTGTGTTGCTCTTTGTGGTGTTGCATGTGTTCTTACCTTTTCTACTCATTGTTTCCTCTACTTGGTGTGGTTGTGGCTGTCTGAGATTCTGTTGATTAATTTTCTAGATGCCAGTGAATCCAAAGCACAGATGGTTGTTCATTGTTGTACAGTCAATGCCATGGTTCTAGTTACCCTGTTGGTCACTCGTGTTCCTGGAGATTGCTCAGTGCTCCTGGGCTTTGCTCCACTCCTTTGGAGATTGCTGTCTCAGGCCTACTTTGGCCTAGGTTACTGGCTTTGACCTGTTTCTGTATAGAAACAGTATAGAAAGGGTCTGGAAGGAGAGGAGCCACACTGCTAGGCTGCTGTTGTGGGTGTGACAGGCTTCTGCCTCTCTGTGAATCATCTACCAGGAGCTTTTCTCATTGTTTCTTTGTCACCTTTTCCCCAACAGAGACTTGAAAAGAGAAGTTAGAGTAGGCCATGGCCCGGCCAGTCGCCTCATGTGGTAATAGATGCCAGTCAGTCACTTACACTGTCGTCTTTCCACATCTTGAGACAGTGGAAAGATGTTAATGCTCACCTGAAGTTAACATGGTTTAGGCTATCTAAATGACAGCTACATTGGTCACTTGTTAAGGACTCTCAGCCTTACAGGCCTAAGAGACAGCTTGCTGGGCTCTGAAGTTAAGAGTTCATTTCCAGGGCAGACTCCAAGGATGGGTTATACACAGAGGGACTGGTGGTGGGAGAAGGCCTTGGTGCATCCCTGTTTTCCCATCAGAGATGTGCGTGCGTGCGTGCATGTGTGTGTGTGTGTGTGTGTGTGTGTGTGTGTGTGTGTGTGTGTGTGTGTGAGAGAGAGAGAGAGAGAGAGAAAGAGACAGACAGACAGACAGACAGACAGACACTTGATTGTGTTGATGATTTCCCATGTGACCCTAGAGCAGCACACTACAAATGGGCTAAGAACAAGTGATAATATCTACAACAGAGTCTTCGGCAAGTACCATGTAACTACTACAGTCATACAAAATGCTTCAGCAGACCAATTTGACTATTAATCCCAGGACCTTCACAAATTGAGTAATCTCAGGAGACCTCCAGATGTGGCACATATATGACTAGTATGCAATCAGAACATTAATTAGGACATTTCCAGTTCTGAGGTCCTACAGGTATGGTTTTATAACTACAGAAAGCATTAGTGTTAGCATTGTGTGAGTGACTGTAGCAGACTGATTTCAGAAGCTCATTCTATGGGCCTGAGGGATGCAGCTCTCTACAAAGACACTGTGGCAGCCAGAAGGTGAAAGATACATTTGTTTTCCACTGATTTGAATTCCTACTCTGCTTACTCGTGGTGTAATCTTGGGACATTTTACTTCATGTGCTTGTTTCTTCATTAGGACAATGTGGGTACTATCACGGTGTTTTTTGTGAGAAGTAAATGAGAAGATTCATGTAACAAGAGCTTAATATGTGCCTAGTACACAGTAGTACCACTGTCACTGATCTGATTGTCATTACTTCAGGGCTAACATAGCTCACTTACCAAGATGCATGTCCATGACCTTGGCACAGTACTTGCACATAGCATCTAAGTCATTCAGCTGTCCTTGGAGGAAGGAAATCTGGGCTTCCAATTCCTCTTCCTTAAAAAAAAAAAAAAGAGAGATAAAGATTAAAAAAAAACTACTAAGTACTACATATGATCCTACATTGTTTGTTTTGTTTTGAAATGTGGTCTTACTTTGTAGCCCTGGATATCAAGAACCTCTCTATGTGGGTCAGTCTGGCCTTAATGCTACCTGCCTCTCCCAAACTTAGGAAGTTTGAGGATTAAAGGCCTGTGCCACCACACCCAGCCTCCTTATATAGACAAAACTTAAGGGGGGAAAACAGATAAAAGCAAGGCCACTATGAGTATCACCAAGACAAACAGTAAAACAGAGACAACCCCCTCAAAAAACCCCAAGTATTCCTATTTGAATTCTGGCTCTGGGTAACCGTAAACATACAAACTTTGCATAAAAGTACAGAAATATATTTTAATTTCATATAATATATTTTTAAAATCATATTTTCCTCTCCTAGCTTCTTCAGGTTCCTTTCCACCTTCCTACTCACCAGCAGTTTTATGTTCTCTCTGCTTCTCTTTCAAAAGATGCAAAAATTAAAAGCAAAAGAAGCAACAACAACAACAAAAACCCAATAAAATATGTAAGATTCTTTGAGTTTTTCTCAGAGAAAGAGAATAATTTTTATAATTTGGGCTATTTTAGCCAGGATAGCTAGAATAGAAAAGAAAGGGTGTTACCAGGGCTGGCACAGGTGAGAAAATGGATTTTCCAGTCTTAGATGCTTTTCTTTTTATATAAAATTCATCTGTGCCATTAACAAAACGGAAAGAGAAACCAACTGAGGCATTTCTTTTCTTTTTTAAAGTGAGTAATTATAATTTGACTAGTAGGTAGGGTGGAAATGAATGGTTGAAAAGGTCTCCTGTAGGTGTAGTGCATTTGGAAGACACATGTGAAAGCACTGAAAAGCACTGATTTGAACTGCAAGCTCAAGAGGTCTTAGCAACATGCACTGAAATGTTTGACACAACGTCAGACACAGCAGTGTTCAAAATGTGAACCATGGAATATCTACTGTAGAATTATACAAGCACTTCCCATGTTCATTATGTATCCTACCAAGTTCCACAGCTCCTCCTGCTCTTAAACTAGGACAAATGGCATCAGAAGCTCAATTGAAGGATGCTAATGGAAGACACTACCTCTCCAGTTCCACTGGGCATCAAGGTGAAAAAGGATGATCTGTCTCAGGCCTCTTTTCTCTCTCATCACATGTCTGAACCTGTTCTGTAAGATCACTACAGACATTAAAGAAGGAGGCTGTGTGTGTCTTGCTCTGTGATAGCTGCAGTCAGTGTGTGGAGATGGCACCACATACCCTGTCTCTCTTAGTGTGTGTGCTGTGGCCTCACTTCTTAGCTTGCAAGAATACCTTTCTAGCTCTTGCATCTGTATGGCCTCACTAGCCTTGATACAGAGACTAGAGAAAGTCAAACTATGTCAAGCTGGGAAGTTTAAGAAGCCTGGCAAATTCTGCCTTCCTTAAAGGAGCCTCACGATGGCTGTTCAGGCTAGAGCGTCCAAAGAGACTCATGGAGAAGTAAAAGCCACAAGAGAAAAACTGAGACCCTGAGCATGTTAAAATGTTTTTCTGGAGTCTTTTAGCCCATCCCAGCTGTTGCCAGGTAAGCAAAAGACTCAGGTTATACTACTACATGCAGCAGCAAAACAGCCTAATGAGCACTGTTCAAGTTCCCAACCCACACACCAAAGAGAAAAGGGAGCCCTATTAGTGCTCTATTTTGGATTTGTTCCTTATGCATTGAGAGATGGCTGAATGTGGGAGAGTGGTTAAGAGAGAAACTCACATACAACACCAAGAAACTATTTCTGTCTTATCATTGATAAATCATATGGCCTTAAACTATCTCCCTCTCCTGCTCTGGTGGAAAGTCAGTCCTCAGGAGGATGTAAACTCAAACTTTGCTCTCAAGGCACTTAACAAGTGTTAATGAGCTGGAACAAGCAAGTGGATCATACGGTAGAGTGTACAAGTCTTATAATGAAACAAGAAACATTGCCTGGGAATCTTGGCCCCTCCACTCAGTCATCTTTTAGTTACAGACACAAACCCAACCAGAATCTAGATCTGGACCAAAACTAGAGTTTGGTTGTGGCTAGTAATCAGGGTGCTAACAGCCCAGGCCATACAGAAAACAGCAGAAAAGAGAAGCTTCCCGGCATAAAACCATCTCTGTGTACTCTAGGCAATATTTTAATTGAGTGACAACCATGCTGGTTAAAACACAAACACCCCTGGGAGCTTTGGTCCCCAGTAGACATTCTTATTTACAGGGCTTTCCTCTACTTGGTGACTTGCTTTTGGAAAGCCTGGAGGGAAGAGCTTCGGAGGACACAGTGTAGAGGAGACAGGCATGTCCTTCTGGCTTGAGACACTGGCCAGCTGGGGAAGTGTCTGCAGCTCAGAGGACCACTTCCTCCACAGTCTGCTGCTCTGCAGTGTTAGATGCTGTTACTATGTGAGAGAGACTGTGGGCAGTGCAGGGTTTGCACCTGCATGGGGCTGCCCTTGGTACTTGGCTGTCAAATTCAGAAGGATAAAAAAACCACAAATTTCTTCGTTTTCATTTTCATGCCTACTGAATATCAATACAGACAGAATCTGTCTCCACACAAACACTGTGGAAGAGTGCACATTCATTCATTCAAACTTTCACTTTCCAGGGAAAGCTTAATGAGATCAAAGAGGTCGGCTCTGGTTGAAGCAGGTGCAAAGGACCAAGAACCTCTTATATTTGGTAGTCTGAAGCGCAGTTTGCCATCCCTATTGAGGCTTCAGAATCTGAAAAACATTCTTAAATCCTCCAGCTATCACTCAGGGTTTATAAATAGAAATGGGATCACGTGGAAACAAAGGGAGGCTTCCATTTATTCTTCATCATATTATATAATTGCAATTCTAAAACTGCCAGAACCTCCTTTAAATGTCTATCTTAGTGTCTAGTGCTGTGTACCCTTCAGTCAGCAACACACTCCAGAATGACAGCATCGCTCACTTGCTTTCATTACACTGCCCTTTGTAATTAAAAAAGAAATGTTTGCCTGATCACCCCGACTTTGTATTAAAACTGCTTAATGATCCTGAAAAGAAAGTATTATTGTGTTTACCCTGGCATGGATGTTCTACTTCCTACATAGGAAGGAGTACGGTAGGATCATGATGGAATCCTGGAGAAGACAATCCTGCATTCAAAACCCATTATTGCCAGTTACTAGCTGAGTACCTTTGCATAATTTCTTTAGTTTCTTGTTCTTTATGCCTCTATCTGCTAGAAATAGACTTCTTCTTGGGTACATACTCACTCTTATGTTCTATGTCCTCCCCAGCAAACATCTGAGCTCCCTTTAACAGAAATCTCTGCATGCAGAGTCCTAACTTCTAGATGCTTACTAAATTTCTTATTTATTTCAGCAGTGCAAGGTTTTGTGGTTTATTAATTATTCACTTTTTTATCACCTTGTTTAATAAATACATTCATTTACTTTATGTTAAGTTTTGCGGGAAATGCAGTAACAGGTGAGATGTGGGTCCTGGTGTCTATTGAGTTTAGAGGAAGACATGGTCTGTGTGTTCTTAAGGCCAAGAAAGGAGCAGATGATGACCCTGAAAGTTCTGGGGATGAATCTGAAGTGATCTCTACAGACCAGCAGAGAGGAGACATCTGTAGTAGATGTGGGGATGAAAGCTTTCTAGATGACATCATTCTAAGGATATTCAAAGAGAAGGACTCAGAAGAAATGACGGAAAAGCATGTTTCAGGAAGCAAGGGTCCAGTCACAAGGTACATGCATGCGCGCGCGCGCGTGCGCGTGTGTGTGTGTGTGTGTGTGTGTGTGTGTGTGTGTGTGTGCAGGAGAGTGTCAGGTGAGCAAAGGAACCAATAATGAAGTGAAGTCAGAGCACCGAGAAGAGTGGGAGTTACAATGGGCAGGGAGCCTTCTCTTCTATTCTTCCCAGTGCTATATTAGGACTGGGGTCTGACATGCAGGTTGCCACACCCACTGTTCCTAACTGACTGTGCTAAAGCTCATTCACACAGGAGCTTTCTGTCAGTCTTGAGGCAAAGTGGGACAGGAGGGGCCCTGAGGTGGAGTTCTGTTCAGCTTCTAAGAGTGTCCTCAGATCACAAGACAAGCAGACGAGGGAGCCAACACTGACAGCAGCAGCAGGAACCAGCCAAGAATAGCTGCCAGAAGACAGGAAAGACGCCTAGTCTTGCTTGAACAGATGGGTGAGCAAGAAGCGGGAAGCACAGGAAATGGAAAGTCTTGATGAGGTGGAGGAAGGCTGCAGATGCTCTGAGGAAGCTGTGGTACACAAAGGGTAACACACACACACACACACACACACACACACACACACACACACACACAGTGTGAGTAAACTACCATCAGGAAAAAGAGAAAAGGAACACAATGACTACATTACACACTGCATTAAATTAAGGGGTCTAAAGGATATGGGTATATGAAGCAGTTCAGCAACTGTACTGGAGAACAAACTGAAATATGAACTACAGCTATAGTGTTAGTATATAAGAGGCCAGCCACATACATCTTTGTGTCTTTAATTAGTCAGCAACTCTTTGAGCCTGACTATAAAATGGTAATAATAATTTGTATATCCTATTGGGGGATGGAATTATATGCATGGTGAAGTGCATTTCTGATTTGGTATTCAATTAATTTTAGACATTCTTTTCAATCTATTTAAAAATAATTACTTATCTGTATGATTGCTTTGCCTGCACTGCATATATTTATATATATCACATGCATGCCTGGTGTCTGTGGATGTCACATGAGGGTGCCAGATCCCCTGGAACTGGAGTCAGAAATGGTTGTAAACAATCATGTAGGTGGTGGGAACTAACCTGGGCACACTGTAAGAGCAATATGCACTTAAAATCACTGATCCAACTCTCTAGCCTCCTTTGTCGTTTTCTAATATGAACAAAATGTCACCTTGGTCTTGTTAAAATGTAGTGTATTTTTGTAGTTATGACCTAGGCCTGGAAGTCTGTATTTCTAACTAAATCCCAGGGAACGTTATGGCTAGACATTGGGCCACAATTTGGACAGCATTAGTGCCAGTGTTAGGCCCTCACATTTCCTTCTGAATAAAGTTTTCAATCCTCCTGGAAAGGCCATAAACTATTCTCCTATCTCCCTGCTTTAAGGCAGCTTTAAGAGAAGGTTTCTGGGTCACACGCACATTTGGTAACAATCTAAAAGAAATCTTCTCAATACGAAGTAGGAGGCAGTGGGGAAATAAACAGGGCAACAGCTCCTAAGACAGCTTCCCAGCCCTTCTGCATTAACTCTGTGCAGAGTAGCTTTATCATTCTATTCAGTATATTATTTATGTTTTAATAAATAAAGTTTGCCTGAAGATCAGAGAGCAAAGCAGTCATACTATCAGCTATACAGGCTAGGGAGTGGCGGCACACACCTTTAATCCCCGGATTTGGGAGAGAGAGGCAGACAGATCTCTGTGAGTTCAAGGCCACCTTGGGCTAGATTAAATCTGTCTAAAAGAGAAACAGAGCTCACACAAAGGTGATTGCAGCAGTTGGGTTCATATGACTTTAATTCCAGCACTAGGGAGGTGGAGACAGGGGCGATATAGCTGGGTGGAGAGAGGAATATAATGGGAAAAAGACAGGAATTCAGTGGAGTGTGGAGTCTGAGGATTCACAGAGACAGCATCTTGCCCTGTCAGTGTGAAGAGTTGGGAGAGGTAAAAGGGCTCTCTAGTGACTGGCTGCTTTCCTTTTATGATCTTCAGGTTGACCAGACTGGGTGTGAGCCTCAGGGACCCTCCCGTGTCTATGCTCCCAATCCTGGGCATCCCCATGCGTGGCTCCTACACGGCTGCTGCAGCCCAAACCCTGACCCTGCACCTGCACAGCGAGCACTTTATCTAGTGAGGCATCTTCTCAGGCCTACTAATAAATTCAAACTTTTAGAAACATAATTTTATGCCTATTACCCTTCCCATTTTGTGAGCTATTTTTAGGTTGTTGCCCTTCTAGAAGTTGCTTATGAAAAGTAAGAGAATAAACAGAAAAGACAAGAATAAGTACTAGAAAACCAGGCCATGTGTTATAAATTCTAAGTAAGTTTATAATGCTAGCACAAACTGGACAAGGACTACAGCCTTCCTGACAAGCGTTACTCAGGTGAAGCAGGATGGTTACAGCCTCTCTTGCAGTCACCACCGTCACCATCTGCGAAGCCTGCAACTCCCTTTACATAGACCATTTCAGTAAGCTCCTAGCTCTGGATTCAAGAGGTATCAAAGCGTTGTTAGAGAACTTTGGACCTGGGAAAGTGTTCTCTTCTAGAAAGGTCTGTATATAGAGTCTAAATGACACTGTTAAAAGACGCCTCCCCCCCCCCCCAAACGTGTACACTTTCAGGCTGTCACCCTCATGGTGTATTCTTATAATCAGGCAGCATGAACAATCTTTTGTAACCCCAATATGTTCCCTCTGCACCAAGTCAATGAGCACAGATGGTACTCTGATAATGAGGGTTTTTCTACCTGCCACTTGCATGTGATCATATCAACTGATGAAACCACCCAGCCTGTACCAGGGACTTTTCATTTTTCATAGTACTGTTGGCTGGACAAGATCATCGGTGAGCTCTTTCCTGGCACCAAAAGTAGAAGCCTACACAATGGCTAACCCAGACAGAAAGACCTTGGCCAATGCTGCTTTTGTTTTTGTTTGTTTTGTTGTGGTAAAAATAATTGGCCATGTGAGGACAAAACACTAGACATGTATCCCCATTCTCAAAGCTAAATGACTCCCACAAGGGCAAACAGAAGTCTTTTTTTTTTTTTACCTGAACTGAATCCAAGTTGAAGATCAAGAGTGGAATGAGAAGTACTTTAAGTTACAAATGGTAGAGGGAACTAAGCATTAGAACTACTGTGATATTCTCTTGTTAATGTAAACAATACCAGCTATGAAGCTTTTAGAAAAACAAAACAAAAACAAAAGCAAGGGGGGAACGCTCTGTGTCAGCCATATGCCTACTGCACTGACTTATAGGAGCCCTATTTCTCAGCAACACCAGCCAATTTCTATTAACTTTGAAAATTTGCTGGTAAACACCATTGGTTGAGGAAGATACCAGAGTGATTCCTGCTACACTGAGTACTTGCACAGTACACAAAATCTTTAAGAGTAAGAATTTATTCCTAAATTTTCTGAGTGCCAGAAACAACACCTGATAAAGAGGAGAGTCAGAGGGAACAGAGCCTGTGAGACCTTCCAAATAAATGTATGGAGACCACCACCCTGAATTCTGAATCAGCACCCACGAATCAAGCATGATAACCTGCACCTTCCACTGTTTCTGCAGGTCTGGGAAGGGGTAGACTTTCTACTTTAAGAGTTAAACACTTCCAGAATCGAATAAGTAAAGATCTGTGTACATCATGTATTTGAATAGAGACCAGAAAGAATTGTGAGTTTTGTGGCCATGTGGAAAAAAGACAGGAGCTGAAAACAGCAAAAATGTATAAGACAACATACTTTACTTAAGAGAATGAAAGAGTTGTACATACCTGAGAGGCAGCAGAAAGGTTGATGAAGGACTGATAGCAAGGTTGCCAGAGAAAGATCATCAGAGCCTGACAGGCCATTCCTAACCCTGAAGAGCTCTGATGGGGAGTTAGAAACTGGGACTAAGATGTAAGCAGTAAGCAAACTTGTGTCATGGAATACTTTGAACACTTGAATGCTCTGTTTAGTATGAGGTTATTGTTCCTGAAGAACAACAACACTGCACAGCGTATCTTTCTATAGTCTTTCTCTTGTAACATGCCAAATTCAGAAGGCAAATGGGACTCAGTATAGTTACTTGTACTGTAATGTTTGTTTTCAAACCGTGAATTGTCAATGATAATTATGTATCAAGGAACAACCGAGAGACATTGTATTTCACAGTTCCTCTCTATAATTTCATTCTCAAGAAATGCTAGGTATCAAACTGCATGTTGTTGAAAACCAGGAATGCATTGCCTATATATAGGAATTCCTATATATTCCTATTCCTATTATATAGGAATGCCTGCCTATATATACTGCAATGTCTGCCAGCTATCCAGTTTGCTACATGCTGTGGATGACACCTAGGGCTTGGATTACTTACAGCTCTGCCCAATCACTGCACAGTATCCCACAAGCTAGTATTAAATACATTCCTTTTCATTTCACACATTATCAGTTAAGATCATTCGTGTTGGGCCCCAATCAATCTCATTTCTTCCAGAGCCCTGACATTTTTGATGCATGATTTTTCACACCTATGATCTGTAGAAATGGATTAGCCCCATCTGCACCAACTCCTCTGAAGATTATGGTTTATCAGAAAATGGACATATCTCTCACAACCAAATCTACTTTTTCAGCAAAATCAACTATTTACAAGAAGTCTTTAGTGTAGACATTGTAGGGCAGAACTGAATGAAGTTTTAGGTGCATGTTTTCCCAAGATACCCTTTGTCTATACCTTCTTTCAAGGTGAACCAGATCCATTCACTCCACAACGGAAGGGAGCGGCAGAGACTCTCCTAGCAGATGGTCAATAGCACACAAAATCCTAGGTAGTTCTGAAAATGTCTCTGCCTCTGTGTCAAACCACAGTACTTAGGAGTAAGAACACGTCTTAGTAAGGGTTTCTGTTGTGATGACCACCACGACCAGAAGTCCTTGAGAGGAAAGGCTTTATTTCACCTCATATCTTCAGGGAATAGTCTATCACTGAGGGAAGTCAGAGCCCGAACTCAAGGCAGGAACCTGGAGACAGGAACTGATGCAGAAGCCATGGAGAAACGCTGCTTACTGGCTTGTTCCTCATGGTATACTCAGTCTAATTTCTTATGGCGTTCAGGACCACTTGTCCCGAGTCAACACAGTCCACAGTGAGCCTCGTGGCTCATTCATAAGAAAATGTCCCACAGGCCAGTCTGGTTGGGGCATTTTCTCAGCTGAGGTTCCCTCTTCTCAAATTACTCTAACTTGTGTGTGACAAACTGACAAAACAAAATAAAATAATAAAACAAAACCTAAGTCAAACCACTGACCATAACAGAGAACAACTAATTGAATTTCAGATAAAGAATAAAGTTTCTTTAGTATATTTTACATATTGCCTGTTAAAAAAGTACTCATGGATTACACCAAATTTAGTTGGACATTCTGTATGATGTGACAGTATCTTAGGAGGATGCCCAGGAAGGTACAGTCAGTCTTTCTCCTCTGGATATGGTGACTTTACCTGGTGTGGTCCTAGGCAGGGCCTATCGTAGGCAGAGCACAGAGAGAGAGGGGGTCCTTGAAGACACTAAAGCAGTGGTTTTAAATGTCAGCCAAACATCTGCATGACTAGAAAATACAATAATTACCCACGCCCAGGGATCAGCTTGTAGATGAGGATTTCATTCCTCTGCTGCCTGTGCTGCTCTAATGACTCCAGATTGCTGCGATGTGGACCCAATGAATACAAATTCCTTTAGTCTCACGTGCAACTCTTGCCCACTATAGTCACTACAATCACAGGCCATAACTTCTATCCTGTGTGGCTTACAGCATCCTAAATAACAACAGTATCATTGGAAAAATGCAAGGTTCAGCATTTACATGCTTTCTAACTAGACCCCTTTAGAAGTTTTAATCTTAACTGTAAGTCAAAGCATTAGATGTGCTCATTTAATTGAGAAAAAAAGCTGGTGTGTCTGTCTTATCTCCTTCTGAAAGGAGCTCGGGGTCCTGCATGTGATAGTGTGACTGAGAATGTCCCCAGTCTTGGGCATTTCAACACTTGACTCCCAGTTGATGGTGCTGTCTGTGGCAGTCTGGCATTACTGAAGGAAGTATGCCATCACAGGCAGGCTTTGAGAGCTTAAGGCCTCTCTCTACTTAGAGTTTGCCTTTTCTGCTTTGTGCTTGAGGTTCAAGATGTGAGCTTCCAGCTTCCTTCTGCCAAGCCTGCCTTCTGTTGTTACATCTTCCTGACGCAATGACAGACTCTTAGCCCCAATAGACCATTCTTTCTGTAAACTGCCTTAGTCATGGTGTCTATCACAGCAAGAGAACTAATACAACAGGCAATGCCCTCAGGTAGAAATCTAATTCAGACCTTCATCAAGAATGTCAACAGCCACATACGGCACAGCCCTGTGATCCCAACACTCAGGAGGCTGGGGCAGGAAGATATCTAGTTTGACAAGAGCATGGGCTATAGGAAAGAAGATGCTAACAGCTTCAACGGCAGATACTGGTAAACTTGGATTAACATCCATGGTTGAAGTTAGGCTTTATATAAATGTTAACATCAACATCAGGTACCATGTTGACTTCATTCTTATTTTTTACAATTTAATTAAAAATACCTCACTATTTTCAAAGACCATACATTTTTAAATCATGATGTTTGAATAAGAACTGCACATACAGCATACAAATATGCTTAAAACCCAAAAGATTGCCCAGAATCAACTCATCACAATGTGAAGGTAAGGATTTGTCAGTATCTCTCACTGTATGAGGCCTCCTTTACTCTTTAGACTTGGTGGTAGTGGGTGTACATGTGCTACATGAGCATGTTAATGGCACAATTTACAAGTTCTTTACTTGGTAAGGGAAACAAGGAAGGCTTTAGATAAATATTAAGAGCACTGTCCTTTCTGAGGGGCCTTCAAGGACAGAAAGGTATAAAGATTAAGAGGTCAGAGCAGTGACCCGGGTGACCTCAGGTGCTGGTCTGGGAGGCTTGTTCTGTGCGAGGACAAGTGAGGCTGAATATAGTTTATTTATTGAGATCAGGCCATTATTATGAGTTCATTCAAAAAGAAAAATCAGAAAAATCAGAAATTTAAAAGTAGACTAACTAGTAAGAATATTAAAGGTGAAACTATGGGTAAACAATGTGAAAGGCAAGAAACAGAGTCTAGTCCTGGGTTCAGGGATGGAGGAAGAGAGAGAAATGCCATCTCTTTTAGTATAAGGGGTGTGAAGTACTACCTTGCTCGGAGGAAAAGAGTCTCCCTCAGGCCAATGTAGTGCCCAGGGTATGCTGGCATTGTAGCTTATCATGCAGAGCATGGGCTGCCACTGCCCTTTCTGCTGTGCTTCTGTGACACTTGTGAGTGTATGAATTTCTGACATGGGGATCATGAGGCTTTGGAAAGGTAAGAGGAGGGGCAACAGAGCTCAGCAGAAGAGGAGACATTTGAACTGAGTCTCTGGGCACAGAAATTCAGCTCCTTCTCCACCTGCCCTTGTGTTTGAGAGGCCTGGAGCTGCTCTAATGGAGCAGGGATTTCGTTCTTTTTGAGTGAAATCTCTGTACATTAATGTAACTTCCTGGCAAAGTTAATGTGGGTGTTTTTAAAACATAAAAGATGAGCTGCAGGGACAGGTTTTGTTTTTTTTTTTTAATTTTTAATCACAGATACTAAGGGAAAAGAGGGAGATGGCTTACAGCCTCCACGCTATGACTTTTGGCCTTGACTGACTTTCTTTTGCACAGGGTAGCTGAAAATTTCCTTTTCCTCCTATATCATGCACATGTACATTAAGGGAACAAGTAACTGTCCCTCTAAGGCAGTGCAGTTTGAAAGAACACATAAACATTCAGTTTCCAGAAAGGCCATTGAAAAGAAGCAGATGCTTTCAACAACACATTTAATTTAGCATAGTTCAAACCCATAGACTCCCTGGCCAGCTGCCAACACATCAAATTGTTTGATTTGAGCTCTCCCAAAGCCAATGTGTATGCCTCCTTGGCAGGATTCCTTGTGGGCACAACCTGGTATCTTTATATCTTACAGAGATGATGAAGAAGAAGATAAATTATGGAGGAAGAAGGCCTAGCAAGAGGATGATCGTGCCTAAGGGTGCAATCCATTTCCTGTAATTCTGTGTTCACTGTGTGAGTGTGTATGTGTGTGTGTGCTGGTATTAAATAAATTTATTGAGGCATTATGAAGTTAAAAAGCAAACCTTAAATCCCACTTATAAAAGCAAAATTAAAATAGCATGCTGCACTGTGGAGACAGCTTGTGACGATGCTCCGCTGCCACCCCACGTCTGTGCTGGAATTACACGAATGAGGTGAGACTGAAGACAGAGAGGAATTTATGCGCAAGCATCTAAGTTTGCTCTCTCAGACAACAACTGACTGGCAGACTCTCAGACATAGCAGAGACTCTGAACTAAGTTCAAACAACTAATTGAATGCCATGCTACAAATTCCCAAATTATCTTGACATAAGATTAAAATTCCTAGTAAGGCTTTTAAAAAGCTAAAAAGCAGTCATGGCCTCTAAATTAATTTGAATCTACTTATGCCAATAAACTACATTAAATAGGAAAGTACGGGCGTTTCAGGAAAGCTGCTTTGCTCACTTTCTCTTCTAATTCACTGACCTAATTCAAAACCTGGAAATGGACCCCTAAAAGCTGACTGACCCCTAAAGCAAAGCTTCTTTTTCAAATTTAAATGCTTTCATGAAGGACAAGGTAAGCCATTCTGGCAGAAGTTTTTCACCAAGTTCCTGGCTGCCCATCATACTCAGACTACTGCCCCCTTACAGTCTGGTCACACAGTTACAGTTCTCTATGTTAAACATCCATCTTAACAGTGACTGGTTAGGGGTAACTGAAGAATTTAATTTTGGCCAACAGGAGGAGAAAGGATGCCTGCTGGGAACTCCCAAGTATGTACCCTGAGACAGTCCTGGATGCTAACACAGCAGTTAAGCATCTAATGCCTCTTGTGTTGATGAGATAACTTTTTATAATTATTACTCCCCATTTACTACAAATATCCACAACAGACAGTTTTTACATTCCTTGTACAGATAAAATGTTCATAATTCCAATTCTAGATTACAGTCTGCAATAGATTAGACAGTGTTCAAACTGGCCCTAGTTCTAGAGGTTATTAAGAGTCTTCCTTTATTCTGTTTTCCTGTGCCTGGCAGCACTGCCATGACCAACTGCTGGAAAAGTCAAATTCTGTAAGATCACCAAGTGCACACAGGATGAGGGGTTTCTAACCACTGTGTAGTGCAGACATTTTCGGTTCATGTGGTTTGTACAGGGCCCTGAGCCATGGATACATTTAGATCTTTGGAGATTGGTATGTAATCACCACACAACACGACAAAACACCTTGCAATTCCTAAAGATTTTAAAAATTACTACTGGCTGACACATCAGTTTTAGGATTTTCTTTTTACTATTTTCTCTGTCTTTTACCTAAGCATTTTTAGAAAAAATGACAATTGTAGACTAGTGTTAAAAAAAGCAAAAACTCATTTAACAGTCAAACAAATGACCAACAAAAAGATTTCTAGTAAATACTGGATATCATTATGCAAAATAAGACAAAAATTAAAGTAAAAAAATTGCATTTTGGTCTTCAAGACCATCACCAACAAAAACAACACAAATAACCTAATTAAAAATCTAAATTTAATGAGGTAAGCCTTCTAGACACTTTAGGGAAAGGAGAATAAAAATTCTCTTCAAAATAAATAACAATGTTCGAACTATGGTAATATTTTTGTTTGTTTTTTGATATAGATTCATCCCATGTAGCTATAGCGCAGGCTAGCCTCTGTCTCCAGAGTGCTTGGAGGAAGGCACCACCATCCTGGCTCTACAGTAGGCACTACTGATCATGAAATAGTCAATTTTTAAAATGTTTTACTGCTTTCACATTTTAGTGAAAAGCATAATGATAGAGAAGCATAATGGTGCCCTTTTGCTATTTTTCTTTAGGAATAGTATCTCTGGACTTCAGAGCCTAGAATAAGGTCTTTAATAAACATCTGCCAATCCTTGTTACCTCTTTATAGATTTAGCTCAATTTTGTCTCCCACTTTTTTGAAAACCCACCAAAAGTACGAAAACAAATACAATGCACCCTGTCCTAAAAAGACAGCCAGTGGAAAGGCTTTAAATGGTGCATACTCGGGATATGAAGTGTCTATACCAATTTCAGAAGCATTTTTCAAAATAGCATTAAAGCAGATTTCGCCACACTTATACTGGTCACTACAGCATGTTCATCTTTGGGTATGTTTGTCTTCTGCTTATTTAGCCTTTTTCTAATTGATAACAATTTCTCTGTTCCAGATCACTTTAAATGGAGTCTAGTAATCTGAAAGATACTACATAGTTTAAATTATGGTGACCCAAAGTAAGGCTTGTCTTTGCTTTGATTCATGCCAGTTACTTGTATAAGGAACTGATAGTAATAAATTAAAGGAAACCTATTTTGAGCTTTTGGAGGTCATGGAATATCCCTGTGATAAAACTGGGCTAGTAATGAAAGAAAAGTAGGTATAGTGATGGTAGGTAGTATGACTTAGGTACTGGTGATGCTTTTTATGGAAGGGTAGCTCCCAGGGGAGAAAGATTTCCAGTTATGGGCCCATGTAACGTCTAACTGTGCACTGTATTCTTCTGAAATCTCAGAAGGTTAATCAATACAATCCCACTCTTCACTCACGATTCAGGTTTATATTTCTTGGGTTGGCTGGTATACTCTGCAGTTCATTGTACCAAAAGAGATACATGTAGGGTTTTGCAGTGGCAATACATATCAAACACCTACACTTTCAACATACTGGACAGAACTATCTAGCTGACAGGCCACAGGACATATATGAAGTACTATTGTGGTAAGAACTGACAAAGAACATTGACTATAGCACACAATACTAAAGCTAATGGAGTGGAAACCCAGAGCCTTCTCTTTGAAGAGTACTAGCTCCATCTCCTCAAGGATAAACTAAATTTGGAATCATTCCCCACATGGTCATAGTTATGTATCTAATGTATGTATGGTGTTCACAGTTTATAACATGTCAATGTGGGGAATTAGGCCTATTTCTCAACTTCTCAATTTTATGTTATTTTATTACCTTCAGAAGTAATAAACTGATTTTGTAGACCAATCCATATGCTACCAAATATAACACACAAGAAACAAGTCTCCATATGCTTGTCTCGTTTATGATGTTCATATTCTAGCCCTTCAAACACAGACTTTCCTTACAGACAAATGCTCTGATTCACCATGGTAGTATATTCTACTGTGTTGTAACTTTTGGTTACTATTTTAAATGTAGCTCACATATGTAACTCTTGAAGAGTCAAGTGCTGCTACAAGTTTGTTAGAAAAGTCCATTCTCACAACTTCTTTCTGCTCCCCAGAAACAGTTAACTTTGAATGCTTTTCCCCTCCCCCACTCACTTTTACCTCTGGCTTAAGTTGCTCAATTTTTCATTTTCCTGGAGAGTATTCTCTACCGATTTCCCACTATGTAAGAATGAGAGTTAGTTTTACTGGTCACTGCCAGCTTGTTCCTCTCTTCTCTAGGTAAATATTGTTCACACATCCTATTTTCTCAATAGTTACATCATAATTTGGACTAGATTAACAGCTAGTAAACTTAATTTATAAAATATATATATATGCATCCTAGCAGTCAGGAACAGTGAGAATAAGAAAAAAAGGGACAGCGGACAAGATACATCTTTCAAAGGTGTGCCCCCAGTGATTTATTTCCTACAACCTGGCATTACTTCCTTTAGTCCATTCAGGTATAAACACATATAGATTGAGCCATTGACAAAGTTGGCACCCTGCCAATGCAATAACCTTTCTTCAAGCCTTCAAGATCCGCAGCATTAGGGGACATTTCAGATTTAAACCATAATATTAGTTTAGCTGGGTGTTTGAATAGGAAGTAGATTCATCCCACAGCACTGAAGGCAATGGTCTGCTGTCTGGCTTTGGTGTTGCTATAGATAAAACCTTTTTTTTTTTTCTTCACTCAACACTGTAAGTTCCTAAGATTTCTTTTGTTCTCTTGTGAAGTTTCTCAGTGCTGGATATGAGTGTATTTTTTTTTAACTTGTGTATGTATGATATTCAATCTCAAGATTCCGGTTTTAAATAGTGGAAACACCTTGAATTGTTTGTCTGTGAAGTCCACAGGATGATGTAGAGTGTCATTTTTCAGGTGTCACGTATTTTTTTCCGTCTTTAAGATGAGGTCTTTTACTGGTTTACCCAACCTTCACTGTCTTCTTTTTGTTTGTTGTTTCTTTTTTAAAGCATGTATTTTGGAATGGAACTCATGGCCTCCTGATTCCAAGGCAAGTATTTCACCCAGACAGCACCTAGCCCTTTGAAACATATTTACAGTCACACCCTCTTTTGTTGTCCCCATGTTTTCTGGATTCAGCCACGTTAAACTTTTTCTTATTCTCTACTTCAATCTTGTTTTAGATTATGGTTTCTGGGAAGTATTTCTTCAACCTTATTTTCCAGTTCTTCCATTAAGTTGTAAAGTTTGGATATTATATTTTCATATTTTGTTTTTATTCTGTGAAAGAATTACAGTCAACCCTCCATAGTTATAGGTTCTGTATACCAACTATCACTTGAAAATATTTTTTAAAAAGTATGTGTACTGAACATGCGGGACACAGCACCCCACCTCTTTTCTCTTCAGACACGTAGACTTTTAGCTTACTATCTCTTAAACAGTATGCACTTTACATAGCAATTAAATTACTAAGGGATGATTTAACTTATATGGGAAAAGATGCATATCCAAACATGATATAATTTTATCTAGCGGTTTGGACATTCACAGACTTCAGTACCAGGAGGGGATCCTAGATATACTTCTTCATGGATACTGAAAGATGAATGTATACATAATGTTACTTTCTGAAGTTGTCTTGCCATAAATATTTTTCTTATTTTAGTTGTCTTTTTTATTTTTTTATCTTTGATCACCACATTGCATGATTCTTGGCTGTCTTGATCTAGAAAGCTATGAACTGAAGAGGCACGAGAAAGCACTGTTTGGATGGTCCCTATTGATGGCTAGGCCCACTGTCACATGACCTGGTTTCTTCTTTGAAGAATTCCTAAGGAAAGAATGTTTGTGGGGTGTGTGTGTTCACATGTTCTATGCTGATGATACTTTGGGAAACAAGGGGAGGAGGATGGGAATGGAGTTCCTCTATTTAGTGTTTAATACAATAATCACCCACTGCCCACAGCATAGCCCCATATGGAATGTGTCTGATGCCTCTCAGTCTAGTGATCTTATTTTACACTTTCCAGAGAACTAAAGCTCCAGTCTTCTGCTCGAGGGGCAATGAAATCTCTTCTATGTGCATAACTGGCAACAGTGACAGCTTTGCTCTGTCTTCCATCTTCACTGCCAAGGCCTCAGGTCCTAGTGAATTTACACCTAAAGCAAGAGCCTGCTTAGGTTTTCTACTGTTGATTGAGGATTCAGCTTTCTTACACTGTTTGTTACTCTTTGCCATATACTTCTCGATAAACAGGCTTTACTGCTCGTGTTGTCTGTCCTGGTTTCTTATTTTGAAGTTTGTTGCTAATTACAGAGGAATTTTAGGAGGTGCCGAGGTGAGCAGTTGCAGACACACTGTCTTCCTAGTAAGTCCCACCCTGTTGACACTGCAGACCACAGCTGTGACAGAGCACAGGTGAATTCTTTCCCTCAGAGAACCAGGCACACCTATGTGCTGCACAATGATATTTCAGTCAGCTATGGACCAATATTTAACTATGGCACTGTAAGACTTAGTCACTAAAAGACCTCATAGCCATCTTAGTCTAAATTCAGTACCATGTAGAGAACAGAAGTATTCTGCACTCCTCAGAATGTAGCCCCAAAACTGAGTGATAGACATTGCTTGATTTGCAGATGAGGTGGCTGAGACACTACGAAGTGAAGTGGCTTACCAAGGGTACCCAAAGCTTCATCTTTCATATATCTCGACCAATCATCTCTTTAGGGGTTTAGTAGTTGTTATCTTCCAGCTATAGCTAAATTCCGATATTGCTTCCTCTTTTGGGGGCAAGTGAGTTCTTCATATTAGGTTAGGTGTTGAAGTAGCCATAAATTGTAGCTAAATTTCTTATAAAACTGCTTGTAAAGATACAATACCAAATGGTCAGCCCTCAGAACATACACACAAGTAATAACATACAAACTGAGCAGGTTGTATTTATGTATATAAGAATGTATGTAAGTACGTATGTATGTATGCATGCATGTAGCAATTATTAATGAAAAAACAGGCATAAATTTGAAAACGAGCAAGGAGAAGTATGTGGGAAGGTTTGGAGGGAGGAAAGAGAAAGGGGAAATGATGTAATTATAGCATAATCACAAAACTAAAAGATAATAAAATATTAAAACTAGATGATTAAAGTAGTTGATACAAGCCTTTCATGGATTACACACAAAGGATTTATACAGAGTCCATGAAGACAACATAATAGAGGGGTTAGAGAGATGGCTCCGGTTAGGAGCACTGGCTGCTGCTCTTGCAGAGGACTTAGGTTTGGTTTCGTGCCTACATAGTATAACTTTAGCTCCAAGGGATCTGGCAGACCTCTGTGGGCACCAGGCACATCGATAGTGATCATATATGCAGTACAAGCAAAACCTCAAACACATGAAATTAATACAAATCAATCTTTACAACCAACCAATCAACAAAAAACCTCACCATAATAGAATTGTGATTCATATAATTTTTAAAAACAAAATGCAAAATTATTTTATTTTTGAGGCTACTACTTTATTTATTTATTTTGGTATTCTGAGACAGGGTTTCTCTGTAGCTTTGAAGCCTGTGCTGGAATTCACTCTGTAGACCAGGTTGACATTTAACTCATAGAGAGTTACCTGGATGAAAGGCGTGCGCCACTCCTGCCTGGCTCAGGTTAGGATTTTAAAACAGAAAGACTATTTTGTTTTTTTTTTTCCAACTGTTATCAACTCTCACCAACAAAATGTTGTTTAGTAAAATTTAGAAGGCAGTTGGACGGGGGCCATACCGAGACCTGATGGAGACTGGTGAGGGTAGACGGCACTTGTGTCTAACCAAAGCTCTCTCTTGTAGGTGCTACTCACCAGTAAGCCTTCTGACTTCTAACTCTACCTCAGGGTCTGCCTCCTGAACCACAGAGCCCATAATAAGCAATGGTGAGACTATGTTCTGAAATATGACATACTTTGATAAGAAGACAGAGGAAGGATTTAGAAAAATACTCCATTTATTTTGAACAAATGCTAACAGAGATCACAGTCTTAAAGTATTACTAAATTATAATGATAGCACTAACATACTCATGAAAAAAATAGTTTGTTCAAGTCCATAGATGTGTAAGGAGCTTTACACAACTGGGCATAAGCGGAATTTCCCTATGTGCACCACTCTAGGAGAAAATGAAAGGTGGAATGCAAGCTGCTCTTAAATACTTACAGATTCTTTTCTCCCTATAGTTTTGCTGTGTGAGCGGGAACGTGCGATGTTGCTGAAAAAGGAATCCTTTTTAGAAGCTGATGAAGGTGGGGAGCCAGACGACTCTCTTCCCCCAGGCAAACTCTCGATGCTTGAGGTTGGACTGATGATCTTAGAATTTTGTCCTGTAAGAAAAATTAAGTAGCGCTCATTAAACACCAGACTGTCACGAAGCCACCAAATACACTGGGTCTAATAAATGGTAATCAGCAACAAAGCCACTGTTTCCCAACACTAACATGAATATGTTATTTTTTAAAACAATGAAGTACCAGTTTAGTTTTCAAATATGTTATGCATATGACATAGTCCATATATATTTAAAAAAAAAACATAAAAAGAACCTAATTTCCTGAGATGAAGCGTTAAATAGCTGAGTCCTCTGTCAGCAGCTGGAAAGCAGAGGTGACTGTGCTATGTATGAATATGATTCCAAACTAATTAGCAGAGTGTTCAAAGAGCTTCCTTCTTTTCCCGAATTGTAGAACAGCCCCTAGCCCACTGTCGAGCCTCAGTGCCTCTCCCTGGGCTTGTGCCCTGACTGCAATTGTGGCATCTGGGATGCTCACCAAGTATAAGGTCCACGATTAATAGATGCTCCCTACAGAGGCAGTCTTCTCTCTTGGGTCACAGGTACAAAGTCACTGTGTTACAGCAGGACTAGTAGTTATCTGCCAGTCTCCTGGCTCCGATCTCACCAGCTGTCCTCTGCAGGCCCCTCCCCAGGTTATTCGGGATCTGCTCAGGTTTTGAGTGGAGTGCCTGCTCTCCCTGAGGTGGTTCCCTACCTGTGGTGCTTGGCAGCAGAGCTGCCCCCCCCCCCCGCCCGCCACCCGCCGCCCCGAGGTCCTCTCCTGTAAGGTCTGCAGTGTCTTTAACACCACCCCTTAAGCCCATTCCTTCTTTTTGCAGGAGTGTTTTCCCAATAAATCTATTTTGTTTCTACTTCCACCTCAACAACAGTCTTTAATGAGTGTTGCTGTAATTTCAAATTGAGTACAAGGTTCTCTGAGCTAGAAAAGGGCAGGGAATACAGATTCCATGGTCCTAGAAGCATCCTGTGCTGACTTTAAGCCTACAACAGGAACATTCTGCTCGCCCTTACCCTTACCCTGGCCTTCCCTCCTTTGTCTCCTACCACCTTCCAGGGCCCTAGGCCTTAACTTCACTGGGTTATTTGTTTATGGCAATAACCCATAACTAGGATCTCTCCTGATGGAAAAGATCCCAGAACCCATTTAGAAATTTTCTTGTTAAAATAATATCCTTCCCTCCTTTCCCTTCTCTCTTCTCCAGTTAGGGTTTCCCTATTTGGTCCAGGCTATACTTAAAAGTCACTCAGTAACCCAGTCTAGCCTCAGACTTGTAAGCTAGAACGCTAACATCCCAAGCATACACCAGCATGCAGGAAATCAGGGAGCTGGCCTGGCCTGGCTACCTTTGAGAGGCACGTGTCACAGGGTTTTCAGGTGGCTCCCAGGGCACTGTGTGCCTTGCAGTTCCTGAGAAACCAGGTATTCCCTCAGGCAGTGAAGCATTCAGGCTATCTCATGATTCTCTATATTTCCTAGACACTAAGCAAGCATATAGAAACTTGGCAGGACTATTTGCCTTAGACATTACCCCTGCATATCCCACATGGCTAGCAAACATCACTGTATCCTGGCACCTATCACTGCATTGATGCCGAGAATGACCACTATATTCTGTTTCTGATAAGGGTATAAAATGTCTGATTGCTTACAATAAACTTGTCAGAGCCTCAGTCTTACTGTGGCTCCTCCATCCTATGTGTGGTCAAGATTTCTCACTGGCCATATCAGGTACCCTTGGCCTGGTAAGTCAGCCTCACAAAAATCTAACCTACAGCAAGCTGTACTATTTTATACTTCTATTAGCATTGTTGCAAGTTTCCAATTTCTCTATATCCTCATTAGTACTTAGCAGCTATCTTTTTATTGGAATTCTCTTATTGGAACTCTCTTATTGTCTCATTCTGATTCTAGCTAGTATTTTTTAAGGCATTACTTTCTTTGGTGAAACACTTTTCAAATTGTTTACATTTTTGAAATAGAAGTATATGCCTTTATATTATTGAGCTCTTTCCATACTCTGGGTACAAGTCCTTCATTAGATATATGATTTGAAAGCAATTTTCACTCTGTGTATTGTTTTCACCATCTATATTTTGTCATTTGAAATCCAAGTTTGTAATTGTGTGAAATTTCATCTGCCTATTTTTCTTTTGGTACCTGTGCTCAGATCAAAGAAACTATCATCTACAAGATGGTTTTCTTCCACTTCTAATTACAACTGCATTTTCTAGTCCATCTTCCTGAGACAGACCCTCATTTGGCCCAGCCTGGCCTTGAACTTGGTCTACAGTCAAGGATGACTTTGACCTTCTGGTCTTCCTGCCTCCACCTACTGAGTGATGGCACTGCACATGCCAGGCTTTTATGGTGTTGGGATCAACCTTGGCTTTTGTGCATTCTCGGCAGGAGCTCTTTCACCTGAGCTGTAACTCCCTGACTGACAGTTGACTGCGATGTGTCTGGCTCTGGCGTTAAGTGGCCTATTTTCATGTACAGATGAATGCTTTTCATAAAGTCATGAGTATGTGCCATTTCATCATGTACTTTGCCTTCCATTCTCTTCCTTTTCCTGGGTTCCCACTGTTTGTAAACTGTTGCTGTTAATGGGGCTCTGCAGGGTGTTCAATACTGTTCACTTATCTTCACCTTCTGTCCTCTCTTCCTCCAAGAAGATACTGTCACTTAACACACATTCAACTGCTGCGTGTGTGTTCTGTCACCACAAGTCTGATGCTGAATTTAACAAGTAAAAAGTTCACTCTAGTTGTCAGATTTTTCAACCGCTAAATATTTGATTCTTCAAAAAAAAAAAAACCCTCCTATTATTGATGTTCTTCCTTTGCCAAGACACTGTTTCCACCCATTCAGTCCTTACAAAGGGTTCCTGTAGTCCTTTGAACACATTTACAGTAAAATCTAATGTGGCATTTCCTCAGAGACGGTCTGGATTGATGGATTTTTACCAGGTATGAGCCATAGTTTCCTGTTTTATATTCTGTGTGGCTTACAGTTTCTATAACAATTAGACATAATATGATGTGGCAACTCAGGAAATCAGACCCCATGCCACTCTACCTCCTGCATTCACTTATCTTGCTATTTGTTACTGTATTCTAAAGTTCTTTTCCATTCTGTGCAGTCACTGAAGCCATTGCTTAATTATTTTGCTGGTCTATAAATAGACAAGATTTAAATATCTGGAGTCAGTTATCAGCCTTTACCAGGGTTCTTTAGGTGTTGGGATGTATCACATTATATCATATTATACTATACTATATTAAATTATAGCAGGCAGTTTATAGCTTTGTTGTAGCCATCACTCCTGCTCAAGCAGAGGCTCAAGTTCACCAAGAGTTGAAAGACTACACGTCTCCACCTTTCTTGGACGTGAACACAATACTGCTCACATACATGGCTTCAGAATCTCCAGAATACATTGGAACTTTTGAAAGTCCCCATTGACATCCTATTCATATGTTTAAGATCTTTTTAGGTTTTTGATCAGTCTCTGACTTTCTTGTTAATCTTTCTGCCACCATCTATTTCCATCTAACTGATGCCTTGGGCAGTTGTAATGTTTAAACATTATTGTCAGCAGTTATCTTCCACAGACACCTTATCATTTAGTAAGCTCTGTACATGGTCAAATGAAGATAAGTCTCATGAACCGGGCCTTTCTGAGGTGTTGCTTATAGATTATAAAGTGATAGCTCACTGGGACCCTGACTTTTAGGATACTCTGCATCCATTGTGTATCTCTGTGAGGCTGTGAGGGTGCTGGTAGTCAAAACTACTATAGAGGGGGTGGAAACAAACTAAAGGCAGCTACAGAGACCAATGCCAGGACACTTGGCATTTTCTGTTTTTCCTTGAAAATCTTTAACCTTTGCTTAAATTCCAGGGATCTGAAAAGTTGTGACTTGTTGGGGCCATAGTCTCAGTGTCCTAAAAACTTTCCTATGTGGGCCTGCTTCTGGGTTTAACTTGTCCTGAAAAGCTGCCTGTCTTATGATAAAGACCACCTTACTATTTTTAGAGCTCGTAGAAAGAAGATTCTAAGTACCATTGACAATATTTTTGTTTGACTTAACTATGCGGCAAAACGTTTCATTCTTTTAGTTCTTACAAAATGGTTTCCTGTAGCTCTTTGAATACATATATATATTTAAGTCTGATGAGGAAGCTTCCTAAGAGAGTCTTTTGATTGCTTTTACCCACTTTTGAGCATAATTTATTTTTCTTCTAATTCCTGGACTTTATAAACATAATTCTAACCACTACTTACGGAAGCTGTTAATTGTATAAAGTAGATTTATATGAATCTAACAGTAAATATATGTGAGGTGACTTAAGTCCATGTCCACTCATATTTGTCCCTGTGGAGATGAGCTGTGCTTTATGTCACCATGAGGAAGGTGGGTCTGCATGCCTTATCTGTGCCAATATCTACTTTGCCATTCCATATGTTCCTTTCAAACAATTCTCCTGTAAAACTTTAAAAATAAACAAACAAATAACTATCAAAACCCCACACGTTTCTAGCTCCTGTTTTACCAATGAGAAATGTGTTGGTACTTGATGGTCATCTTATAAACAGACCTTATCCATATTCTTCTGAGCTCTCTATGGGGTCTCCAGGGAAGGACAGGTTGTATTTTTATCCTGCCTGTTAAACTGTTTTCACTCTCCATGCCAGAATGCTTCTTTAGTTCTAGGAAATGTTCTTTATTATTTCTTTGGTTATTAACTCTACTTATGTTCTCTTGTCTCTCAATATTTGACATTAGAGTTCAAATTCATAGTTAATCTAAATTCCATATAGAATATAATATTCCATAAAGAATATAATAATAGAATATTAATCAATATTCCATATTGAATTTTATTATATCCATAGAACAAGCTAGTATTTGTGGAAGAGTTGTGAGCAGTTTGTTCACCATGTTTTGTAAAATGTTAGTTGTCTTGCATATTTTCAGAAAGAAGGCACATGGTATGCCTTACATAACCATGTATGTCTAGTTCATTCAGAAGAAATGGGTGACATATAAGTAAAATTTTATTATACTCTAGTGGAACTTTGTTCTATTTAAAAAAATCACAACAATATCAAAGAACAAAATCTTATTAAGCAAGCCATTTTGTATCAATCACTGTTTCCATGTTTAAATGATAACAAACTAAGAAATCTTTTGATGCTAGATTTTGAATATGTAAGAGTACTGTGCATTCTCCTCTTATTTTTTCTACACTCATATTTCTCAAGTTAGCCTATCTAAGTAATAAGATGTCAGGAGGAGGAACAAGGTACTGATACCTAGGAGCTGCTTGCCTTTGTGTGACTTTACACAGTGTCCAGGAGAACGCTGGAGGCCTGTGTCCCTGCACAGCTGAATGACAAGAAGCCAAGAGGCTCATCTGTACTCACTAAAGACATGGATCTTAATGCCAGAGTGAGTAGAAACAGATTATATCCTGCCAAGACCCTGGAAACACTATTGGATTGGCTACTAGTTTGAAAAAAAAACTGTCTAGAATATCAGAACAATTAAATAGAAGTGTTGCTTTATAGCAGTTTTCCTTGAACAGAAAGTTCCTCCACTATCGGATCCTGAGAACCAGGGAGGTCTGTAAGGCTTCCATTATCATCATTGCTTGAGCAGGTACTAGCAAAGAGCTGGTTTTATGGAACAGGTACCAAGACAACATCTGTAAGTAATGCAAGTGGCTGCTTTTATTCTCCTGTTACAAGCAAGTGGTTCGGTAACTGGCCCAGTTCACCTGGACGGTACAGCTTGGACTTGGACCCTGGCTGGACAGTAGGGATCATGCTGGGCAAAGCTGCACTATCCTACTTCCCTAATGAGACTGGGTATCAGGGATGTGTAGGAAATGTAGCCTATCTAGTACAAGAAAACGCGGATAGAATGATTAAGACCCAGCACGGTGGTGCACGCCATTAATCCGTACACCCACGAAGCAGAGATAGGGAGATTGCTGTGAGTTCTAGGCCAAGGGAAGTTTGAGGCTAGCCAAGGCTACACAGCGAGACCCAGTCTCAAAAACAAACAAGCAATGCTGCTTCTTGGTTTGCTTTCCAAGGCATGCTGAGTTAGTTTTCTTAACTCCAGTAAAACTTCCCCAGAGGTAATACCACACGTAATGGGCTGTGGCCACCTACATTGATCAATGGAATGCCCCCATAGGTGTGTTTACGGCTGATCTCATGGAGACATTTTCTCAATTGAAGTTCACCCCTCTCAAATGACTCCATCTTGTGTCAAACTGTCAAACAAACCAACAAACTCCAGCACAATTGAACCGCTGTCAATGTGACATAGAGAGACATCACTCTTGAACTACAATGTCTCCTGTCTCATTGTCCTTGAGATACCACACTGATACTAACACATAATATAAAACATTCCAACTTTTGAATCTCACCTTCTTTTAAAATTCAAATACTTTAAATGTTCACTCTCTTTAAAACATCCAAAGTCTCTTTCAAAGCTCCAAGTCTCTCTAAAAATTACAAAAAGCCTCTCAAGAGGGCCTCTATAAAATATAAGAAAGTATTTATATATTTCTTATCCCAAGAGGAAAGAACCAGGAAACAGTCACAATGGAACCAAAGCAAACTAAACTCCAACTGCAAAATGATTGATGCCGGACACACATTATCTTCTGGGTACCGAAGACCTAGGCAGCTCCACCTCTCTGGCTCTGCCACCCCACAACACATGTACCTTGCCTTGTAGGCTCAGGCTGGCTCTACTCCACATCTTGGTGGTTGTCCCAGAGTACTGGTACATCCAGTTGCTGGGGTCTCCACTGCAACTGGGTTGCACCTTTACCAATAGCCTCTCCTGGGCTCTTTTTTTTTTTAATGGACTTTTTCTAGACAAGGTGCCAAACCTCAAGCTCTTTCCACTACTGCTATAGTTCTGGAGCTTCTAATTGCAACAGAGGCTGCACATTCTCCAATGCTAAGCCCCAGTTGCTCTCCATGACTCCTTTTTACCTTCAGAATCAGAATTGCCTGGGAGTCTCTCAAGTAAGTACCTAGTCCAGCTGCTAGCACAAGGTACAGTCTTTGCCTGCTCTAGACTAAAACTTTCTGCTGACCCCAAGGAAACACTTCCCAGATAGTTTTCCTCAGTAATTCTGGTCTCATCTTAACCACAGGTGTTTAATGATTCGGCCTCATCTGACAAGTATAGACTGTGCCATTTCATTTTAGTGGTTCTGGTCTCTTCTCAATCATAACAACTCTTCAGCTCCAGTTTCCCAGTGCTGGGAACACTCTGTCTTTCTAGTTCGGTTCCAAAGTCCTTCCAAAACTCTCCCCAGAACACAGTTAGGGTTACCAAAGCAATACCTGAACCTGGTACCAATTTCTGTCTTAATTTGTGTTTCTATTGCTGTAATAAAATGCCACGACCAAGAGCAACTTGAGGGGGAAGAAAGGGCTGACAACTTACACTCCGTAACTGATAGACGTCAGAATGGAAACTCAGGTTAGGGGTCTGGAGGCAGGAACTGAAGTAGAAGCTATGGAGGAGCACTGCTCACTGACTTTCTCTGTATTGCTATTGCATGCTCAGCCTGCTTTCTTATATAACTCAGGACTACCTGCCTAAGCATGGCAAGTGCACTCCCAGCAGGGGCTGAGCCTATTTATATCAAACATTAATCAAGAAAATGGACTACAAACTTGACTAAAGGCAACTGTTGGAAGCATTTTCTCATATAAAAAGGTTCCTTTTCTCATATAACACTATTTTTGTCAAGTTGACAAAACAAAACACCTCAAATCAAAAAGAAAAAATTAAACAAGCAAACAAAAACCCTGACGAGACACTCATTTATTTCTGGAACAAGTATTTCATAAAATCACATTTTCAATCACATAAAATCGTATTTGGTTGTCTCATAACGATTATGCTGAACACAGTGGAGCTGTTTGCCTACCTCAAGCTCAGCACTCACCACTCTCAACAGTAGCTGGAGTACTTGATATAGCACCTTATCTTATCTCTCCTGTTGCTCTGGGAGAAGGAGTTGTCTCTCATCTTTACTGTGTTCTACTCCAATTGACTTGGCCTTCTTCTTCCTGTCCTATTAATTTTCTGATTTTCACCCATCCTTGGACATTTCAGTTATCACTTTATTTTAGTGGTCCCCAAGTGAAGTCTTCCACAGACACGTGAGCTCTTATCAAATTAATGTGACTCCCATCTTCCTCCCCAATTTTCCCCTAGAAGCAACCATATGAAACCTAATGAAGGCTGCTCCAGGGGAAATAGGATGGCAGCAGGGTTGGCAGAAGAAAGTGGAGGGCTTTTCCCATGCTGCATTTAATACCTTTGACTAACTGGAACTGCTGAATGTCACATGTGTTTTGGTTTGACCTTAGGACTATGAACAGTGGCTACCTAGCCAGGGAGATTTTCTCATTTAAATTTAAAAGCAACCTAATAAGTACTGTAATAATATCTCCTTGGGTATTATGTATATGTAGATGTCATATATAAGGCATAAATATGCACATAAATAAAAACTTTAAAGATGTTTTTGGTAATGAAAAATCTAAACCAATTTAAAAGAAATATATGTAATTAAATGGTGTGGGATGCCCTTTTGTATGCTGTAAATATGTCTTATTACCATGGGCTAATAAAGAAGCTGATTTGGCCAACAGCCAGACAGAATACAGCTAAGCGGAAAATCCAAGTGGAGAGTACAGGGAAAAAAGGGCAGAGTCAAGGAGTGAGGAGCCTTCAGAGAAGCAACACGTGAGGTAACAAGTCACGAGACTTGTGGTAAAATATAGAATAACAGATATGGGTTAATTTAAGTTGTAAGAGCTAGTTAATAATAAGACTAAGGTAATAGGCCAAACAGTGTGTAATTAATAGTAAGCTGCCAAGTGGTTATTTGAAAACTGGCAGGTGGAAGAGAAACCTCCAGTTACAATTAAATCTTCCAAAAACAAATTTTGCAGTTGCAACTGTTGGTTTTTGTTACTGCAATTTATAATGCAAAATATAAAAGAAAGCTTTCTAATAATTTTCTAAAAATTATTTATTGCTTTAAATCATAAACCCATTTATATATTCCTATTTTTCTTTTAAAAAACACACAACTACTATACTACTATATGAAGTCAATGATCATTAAAAGTTTGAAATTAATTTCTTCATTTTCTTTATTACTTTGCTGCTTTTCAGCATGGGCAGACATTGTCGAGTCCTCCGTTCACACTGTTCAGGAAGTATGTTAGGAAAACAGAGTTACTTATCTAGTTTAGGAGATGCAGGGGTTATTTCCTTGTGTTGCCCTCCCAAGGTTCATCATCACTGGTTAAGAATCCATGTGTCATCAGACAGCTGGAACTTTCCATCAGACTGACACACTTTCTGTCAGAGTGTGGTGGCAAAGGGAATTCTGTACACACTCAGAAAAAGGGCTAGTTTCCAATTGAGTTGGCTTGACTGACCATCTAAAGCAAAGGTAATAGCCACAAAGCTGGTGATACTGTGGGAAACCAAAGGACCAACAGAAACAGCGTGGCACAGAGTAGGTACTTAACCAATACTCATTGGATAAACGTGAATAAATTTCACTGAATACAGAATCTCAGTAAAAGAAAAAGGAATGATGGATAGTATTTTAATCCAAATATAATTTGTTTATTGTATGGATATTTTAAAGTAAGCAAAACATGGTATCAGTTTTAATTAATGCTGTATTATTTCTGTTTTGCATTGAATTTGTGAAGAACTCTTTTAAATCAAAATTTCTCTTTATTTCAACAAAAAGGTGCAAAGTAAAAGATCAGTGGATCAATCTTAGACATTTATGTTTAAAATTTCAAAGAACTGAAAAATGAATTACCTTTTTGCATTTCTTAAATCAAATACATGGCTAAGATTACAGTGTTCACTCTGACTGCAAACCACTATCACTCCCTCATTATGATGGCTGGCTACACTGGTTAAACTGGACAACAAATTTTTAATATTATTTCAACATCTAATACTTATTCCAAAAACATGTAAAAAAGGCTGGTTGTAATTTTTTAGGTAACATATGGGTAATCAGCATAGAAACAATCCTAGAACAAATTTGTCAAATAGTGTTACAGAGAACCTATTCAATAACAAAAACCCCTTCTATGCAGCTAGCCTACAGAGCATAATGGCAAGGAGGACTTCAAAAATGCTGAATCATATTTTGCAAAGAAAAAGTCAAAAGAAAAGTCACATCGGAGCTTGATGCCACTAAGGTAGGCCCTGAGAGGGACTTTTGTTTTACACAACAGTGCCACTCAGTGGCCAAACTATGGTAGCAGAATGGAGGGTAAGGCCAGAAACATGGGTTTTGGGAGAGGGCTGTGACAATAAAGGTAGTCTGGGTGGGGTGGTGTAGCAGGTGCCAGCAAATGAGAGGAAGAGGGAGAGAGAGAGGGACGAAGCAGAGAGGGAGAGAGGGAGGGAAGCAGACAGGGTGGAAGAGAGAGAGGGGGGAGGGAGAGGGAGGAAGGAGGAAGAGAAGGCAGGATGTGGCAACTGTACCTTGGAGGTCAGTTAGAGCCTGGACAGGAACAGAGATCTGAGCACTGCTTCCTGTAACTACGTCGCCTAGATTTCATAAGAGAAAATAATTAGATATCATAAAAGGAAAATAAAGAATCTTTCGTTTTTCATACTAAATGTTGTAATAAATTTACAATGAAATTACTAAAAATACAGAACAGGAAATACGTAAAAGTTTAGGAAACAAGAACTATTTTAAAGTAAATAATGTTGCTAACATGGTGTTTCCCTGTGAAGATTCTCTCCTGTTTTGGCTAAAGGGAAAGCACACAAGCTCCAGCTACACTAGGGATAGGAAACCACAATGATCAGAAGATTTCTGAGTAGATTTTATGATATGAAAAATGTTAGTGTGATTCTTTAAAACATATCTTTAAAAAGACAGATTCAAATGGAATTATACATCATTTATTAAAAGGTATTCTTTTGAAATTGATTTCTTTCTACATCAGGAAATACTTTAAGCTGAACTTTAGAGCAAATTCCTAAGATTTACACAAGCTCTAATTTCATGTTACCCAGGGAAAACTTACCAAACTTACCACATGCATTTACAAATGTATCTGTGAACTCCACAGCTTTAACTTAGCATCCTTTTATAGGCAATATTTCATTACAAATTAGACCCATAGTAAATGCTCAAATCAAAACAGAACAGTTGTAAACACAGACAGGAAGCAGAGGGGTGGGGAGAGCACATTTTAGTGACCCAGATAAGGAAAAAAAGGAGCACGAAAGGAGGTGCCACCAAGAGTGGAGGCACACAGACATTGCATTTTGAGCTTTCTCTTTTTGTGTTTCTTTCTGGGGTGGCAGTGTTCAACAAAGAGCATCTTCAGAATAACGCCCTGGAGGCAGCAATGTCTGAAGGTTATTTGGAGTTACCTAAGTAAAAGGATTCCAGTCTTTTGAAAGGCACCACCAGATATCTCAGGTATAATCTTTAGTTTTTCTATTTCATTCACACACACACACACACACACACACACACTACTAGTATATATAAATTTACTAATAAATAAAATTACTAATTAATATACTATACACTATATGCACTTTACTAGCCTCTATATATTATTATATATTATACTTATACTATTATATATTATTACATATTATATATTATTATATTAGTATACTAGTAAAAATTGACTTTAAATGAATTAACATCCCTTAATGTTCTGGTGACCTAATGCACTGTGATTTGCAGCAAGATTGCATGGTGACATTACATCATTTCTATCAACTAAAAGAACAAACAAATGTTTGCCTATCTCCAAAATAAAATTTGTTCACAGGAACATAATCCAAAGAAGTGCTTAAAGTAGAAATGGTTACAATCTGACTTTTCATAATACAATTAACTAAGCTGACTGATAAAGGATAGACTTTTCAAGTTTGTACAAGCTACCCATTTTGCTACAAAGATTTTCAAAGATCTCTTGCAGTCTATGTAGTCATGGAGATTCACTTTAATACAAATCTTACTGAGAAGATGAAGGGCTAGCTCTGCTGTCTTTTTCTTCAGTGGCTACACAAACTACACCAAGCACTTGAAGATGCACATGCATGGGTCTGGGCAACACGACTTCCATTTTACAATTACAAATAACTATGGTCTATAAAAGTCACAATGTTTTCATCTTTACAAACAACCACATTATCTCTCCTCAAAGGCATGAGGTGGATGGTTCTATACAGCATTAGACTGCAGACAGGCTGCTGTGTTCAAGAGCTGTCTGTGAGGACAGCACAGCAGTGTCTGTGGGAAACTAACATCACGGCCAATGTTGGAGGAATGCTCTTTCAACGTAAAGTTAATGATATAATTGTCACCCAAAGCATCACAGGTTTTCTGAGCTTGCAGACGTCCTAGGCACCAGTGCAGTCAGGCTTCAGGGTTGTTTAGGGTTTACGAGAAGGTGACTAGAGGAAGGTCATGATGGAAGCAGTTTTCTCTATCTCTCTCTGCTGTGACAAGGCTTTTGGGAGAGGGTGGGTGCTGGTGTGAGCATAATGAGCCCAGAACAAACTAGAAGAGCTGTTAAAACAACAAACAAAACAAAACAAAAAACCCAACAAACAAACAAACAATCACACAAATGAAAAGCAGGGCCATTCCTTTGGCTGGGGAGCAGTTACAGATGCTTCAGTGACACTCATTCCAGCAGGGAGCTGAGACTCTGCTGGCTCCTGACAACTGGGGAATTAGTTTTCACCAATTGTTCCATCTCCACGCACTTCCTTTCTCACTTATGTGATATTAATACTTGACATTTCCTTAGAGATACAACTTTATATTTCTATAGTCATTTGGCTTGGTTTCTCAGAAAATTTAAGCTAAAGCATTAAGAGATTCTCTGACTCATTTGCCTGCTATCAGTTAGAATTACAACAGACTAAAGCTTGTTATCAAAGCAATATTGAAATCATATTTGTTTACAACAATAAAACAGTACAATTAAGAGATATAAAAAATAACATTCATTTCCATTCTGAAAGTGGGCATGTCTCTTGGCATTAAAACACATTTTCAACATGTTAATGATTTGATGTCTTCTTTTCTTTAAATCATGTGCAACAATTCTATATGAAAATGAGAAGAATGTAATTTTAAATGAGACATTCTCATAGAAGGTAAACTGAATATTCTAATATGCCTTAAATACTAAACATATAAAACTTAGTATTTCACATAGACAAAAAACCAGAAAAACTAATATGATGACAGCAATGGAGGGCTTCAGATGTATGTATGTATGTACACATGTGCAACGGAGGGCTTTAGATGTACATATGTGTACACATGTGCATGGCATCTATCACCAGGGACTAAATCCAATTTAAATTCTAATTTGTAAAACCTTTACAATAATTTTGTATGTGATAACCTTATGCACAGCATACAGTTGTAATTTTGTTTTTGTTGCCATCACCATTGTTATCGATACCACTGAGTACTAAATGCTGCCATTAACATAGTTATTCCTTTGAGATACGAATCAAGTTTTAGTCAGGATGTTTACTGGGAAGAATGGCCACAAACTGCTGTGCTTCTGTGCAGCTTTTGCTGCCGTGTTTCTATTTCTTACTTCCAGTGTACAGTCAATATTCCACAGATAAAAAGAAATGTAATTGTTTCTAATTTGCTAGGAAAAGAGGGGCCTAGCATGGAAAATAAGGGTGAAGGCTCTAAGTAGGAATGTAGAAGGCTCCCTGTGGGCAGAGAAGGAAGTACTGGACAGGCCCTGAAACAAGGGAGAGCAGCCAGAGTGCTCAGGATAGCCTTTCTCACCAAATGAGGTCCATGGGCTCCATCATTCCTTGGGTTTACCTGCTCTTATACCCAGTCTACGGCTATACCATTTAGTGCATGAACTTGAATGCTTATTTTGGCTGCTTATGATTTTCTTCAGCTTTTTTTTCTCCTAAAGATTCAGTTTGTACTCCTTAGCAATGAAATAGGTGGATGGGATGAGAGACCACACACTTTCCTCTAAATCACTGCCACGCTGTGAATGCTGTGACTGGTCTATACAGCCCAGGTAACTAAGAGTCTTCTGAAAGCACTTCTTACACAGCTACCAGAGAACACAGTCAGCAGATGAGAGAGTTCATACCATCATGTAAGACGGGCATTTATATGACAGAAATGTAAACCAAACTGTGACAAAAAGTTGTCAAATACCTTCTTAATCAAAAGTACAATATCTAACTTGTAAGTGAAAAAGGATCACATACAACAGACTTTTAAAAACTAAGTTTTCATGGATTTCTGCTTCTGGGATGTTGGTTTTTCAAAGGCAAGTGAGAAAATCTCAGGCTACACTTCAGGTTCTTTGAATTTACTGAAATTTTTTCCTACCTTTGTTCAACTGTACCGGCATGCTTTCAGATTTCATCAGCCGCTGCTGCTGCTGCTGCTGCTGTTGCTGCCGCTGCTGTTGCTGCCGCTGCTGTTGCTGCTGCACATGATGCCTTGGGGCTTCCTCAGAGGTGGTGATGGCAGCAGAAAAAGAGCTGTTGCTCCCAGGCACGGGGCCACCCATACTGCCTGGAACCGAGGCTGGGGAAATCAACTTTCTTCCAAAGTTAATCAGGCTGTTGGAGACCTTGTGTATATTCAAGGGAGCACCTCTGGCATTGGTCCTTTGAGATGAAAAAGGGAACATCAAGTGAAGTGGGAAAACATTTAACTTGGAGGATAATGCCATTTCGCATATTCCCCTGGAATAAAAACAACTTGTCCAATCTTGGGAAAAGCTGTTTACTAAGTCAGCTATGTAAAGAAGTATGGACCTAATGTGACCACAGAATAGTACTGTGGCTTGTGGAGAATGAGTCTCGTCATTCCTTCCTTCCACAGGACACACTGTGTGCCAACACTGTGCTAGTTTCTAAGTCTGCAGCTGTTAAAGAGAAGTATGTGTTAGCCTGACTTTCTCAGCTGAACAGCATACCTGACACTATATAACTTAAGTGGGGTATGACAGAAAGAAGGGAAATTAGGAGATAGGAAGGAAAAATGTCTTTGCCCTGCGCTTGCTTGACGCCTCTAGCAGCTAAAAATCAAGGATTCACATTTTCTAAGCAGCTTTCTCTTTTCCTAAGTACAAACTTGTAATTTTCGAGGACTCTTGATTTTACTTTGTCAGATGATAACCCATCCAAGGCATCTCTGCAGCCACATGTAAACTGTCTGTCAACCACAGACAGGACAGATGGAAGCTCCTGACCAGTTTGTGAGACATAATGTGAGAGCCACCAACACAGTCCATACGGCTAATGCTGAGACTCTTAATTTCAACCCTCCCTTTGAAACTCATGCCCTACTGATGAGCATGCCTTATTCTTCTCCAGACTGACTTTCTTTTAACCATCCTGATTAAATCCACAGCACAAATGCCTTTAACAAACTGGAGCTCTTCTTTGAGAAGCCTGCCCATATTGTGAGCTGTGTCTTTCTTTACCTTATCTCTTATCGCTGGACTTTACCTCTATATGGAAATCTCTCTTTTAATAAACCCCAACTCCATCTTATAGTGGCTTTTTCTGAAATTCTTTTCTGGGCTGAAGACAAAGATCCAGCTTTACCTGAGTTGTGATCTCTAAAGTTAAGGCTGCTGAGGGTGAAAATGTGGAGCTGAGCTTCTGTCCCTGCCACCACTGACTGGAAGACATATTTATTTTGGCTCAGAGTTTAAGTCAGCAGGTAGCTGGTTCCCATTCCTTTGAGACTCAAGACAAGGCAGAGTCACCATGGTTAGGAGCCTGCAGAACAGAGCTGCTGACTTCCTGAGTAGACAGACTGAGACATGAAGAGTTTGGCAAGAAACTCCTAAGAATCTATTATCTCCAACAAAGTGCTACTTCCTACTGTCATCTTCCAATCATGTCATCATATTTGTAGTAAGAGGGGGAGCGGGCCGCATCCCGCTACCCGGCTAGCTTATCCCCCAAAATAACCACACGGAAATTGTATTAATTAAATTACTGCCTGGCCCATTATTTCTAGCCTCTTATTGGCTAACTCTCACATCTTGATTCAACCCATTTTTAATAATCTGTATGTCATCACGAGGTCGTGGCTTACCGGGAAAGATTTAGCATGTCTGACCTGGCAGCTTCATGGCAGCTCTCCCTGCCTGCCTCCTTTCTACAAGCATTTAGTTCTGTCTACTCTGCCTACCTAAGTCTGCCCTATCAAAAGGTCAAGGCAGTCTCTTTATTCAACCAATGAAAGTAACACATCCTACACCACACATTAGGAATCTATGAATGATTAACACACCGGTCAAGAACCAACCTAGACACATGGAGATATTTTATATCCAAACCACATTAATACAAAAACTACATAAATATGTATATGAGTTAAACTTGCTTTGTGGTATCTCACACTATCTTCCTTGCTTTCCATGGTTTGCTAAGATCTGGGTTATAAATGTGTCTGGCAAAGAGAGAGAACCAAATAAATATTTGTTATATGAAGAATTAGTTCCCAGATGATTCAGTCTGTAATGTATCTCAGGGCTCTTACCCTGAAGACTAGTCACATCTCATCTCCTTGGCAGCACTGTAAAGCACTTCTCCTTTCCAGCAGCAGCTGTATGCATGGTGTCACTCTGAAACAGAGCCAATCTACAGTTCTGTGATAAAGAGGAAACACTACCATGTTTCCTCCTTCCACAAAGTTTTCTCTATCGGCACCAACTCATGTTATGAGCTAGGTCCTCGAGGGCTTACATTGCACTGGAGAAGAACTAATCAAATTTAAAAGGGTGATAAAAGAAGATTCATTTACTTATAAGTCAATGCAGTGTAAAAATAATTTAATAAAATTAATTCAAATGATTCCGTTTGTATCAAGTTTAATATTTTGTGGAAGTGAGGCTGTACAGTAGGAATACTTGCTTTTCAGCTTTTACTAGCTTCCTAATGAAGCAGTACATACTCAATTTCTACACACCTTCTCAATCCATGTTTACTGAATACAAACAATGAAATATAAGGACTCATCAGTTCTAGACTGCAGAGGCAGTCACCTCGGCCACTGTCACTCAGCAGCCTGAACACATGCCTATTCCTAGTTAGTGAAGCACGAAAATGGCTGCCATGTTCAGCTGCATTTCAGTCTTGCTTGTGTGCAAATCAAGATCCATAATTCAAAGATATGAAGAAGTTTATAATGTTGTTACCCCTTTATATAAACAAAAATGTACTAGTCAAATTCCCATATTGCCAGTTGTGAAATTTATATGCTGATACAAGTACCAAGAAACAGCTCCAGCAGTATCCAGAGAGTGCGGCTAATGCACCTTCATTACTGCTAATAACCACAAAAACATATACATCAAGCTTGTGCTGAGAGATTTTTCTTTTCATCTGAATAGCTTTTAAAGAGATGAGCTTCTTTTTAAATGTTTTTTTCTTTTTAAAAAACACATTTCATCTACCACTCAGAACTTCTAGAAGCATATTTTCTTTTTGAAACCACTATTGAAGGTGAGCGTTTTTTAAGATGTAAGCAATAGCAAATCATGTACTTCTAGGAAAAGCCTGTTTTCCATGGCTTGTTTTCAAGGCATGACAGTTTTTACATCGAAGTTATTCAATTTAGCGCTGAATCAAGTAGCAATATCCTTCCCCTGAAGTAATAAATATCTAGACACAGTACTTGTGGCCGTGGAGTGTACTAGTCATGGGAATCACTGTAGTTGTCAGGTTTGAAGGACAGTGGGGGCTGGTAATGGAGTGTAATGGGCAGTGTTGAAATAAATAGCCAGAGGAATGAATCTGGAGTTAACAAGACATTGATTAACCACATCCACGTGACTGAACTCGCCATGGGTGTTGTCTACAGTTAGAAAGACAGCAGAACACAATAGACACTTTAACAGTGTCGGGTGCTTAGACTGTTAGACTTTTTCAGCAACATGGCATTTTTTGAAGAAACAAGAATCTCTCTGAAACACTTTCATCCTAATTCAGCTTGGACTGGACTACTCTGGAACTGCGTGACTCTGGGTGCCTTCCTACCTTCCGCATTCCCCATACAGTTGAAAGAGAGCTAGAACCTTCACCCTCTTAAGTGGCACAGTCATGACCCAGCTTCTAAAGCTTTAAACAAAAACCAACTCTTCTCCCTAATATAAACAAACTAAAAAACACCGTATAAAAGACCTCTAAAAGCCAAGCAAACTTTGGTTACTGCAATAACTTTAGCACAATTTCCTTAGATTCTTGTTTATATTTTTGAAAGATTTATTCTTAATTTATTTTAAAGTATTCCCTTCCTCTGCATTCTGACCTGCAGGTTTTATTATTATTATTTCCTTCTACTACTGTTCCCTTCCCCAAGGTTGAATGCTTGGTTTGTTCATTCAGTTGCTCATTTACTTATTCATTCTTCATCTTCTGTCTTTCCGATAAGAACATTTAAAGGTATGTATTTTCACCTGATGACATTTCCACTCTCATTTTTCCTAAGTCTATTGACACAGTCAGATGGCTATCTATGCTTATGTTGTTTTTTGAGTAAAAATAGAAATATCAGAAGAATAAAGTGTGAAAATATTCTAGCTTTTAAAAAGTATTACAAAAACTACAAATTGAAAAAGTTGTTTGGTTTAGACAACTTTTAATTTTTTGTCAGTTATTTGGACCTGGATAGAGTTTAAATAGTGACTATGATTCATTAAAAAGTCACATTAGGGTTAGTGAGATGGCTTAGTGACCCAGGTTCAATTTCCAGCACACACATGGTGGCTCACAACCTCTGTAACTCCAGTTCTAAAGCGTCTGACACCCTCTTTTGTCCTCTACAGGTTCTAGCCATAAATGTGGTACAGACAACATGCACATAAACACCATACACGTGCAATAAAATTTAAAATGTAAAAATTAAAAATAGTGAACATCAAAACGCTTAAACTGTCAGTCAACAAATGGAGTAAGAAATTAAGAGGAGTTCTCAAAAGAAGAAATACAAGTGGCCAATAAATATTTTAAAAAGTGTTTGACATCTCTAGTTATCAAGGAAATGCAAATTAAAGTACTTTGAGATACCATCTCACCTCAGTCAGAATGGCACTCACCAGAGATCTGGCAACTAACGGTGGGAGGGGCAAACTAGAACAACCATTATGGAAATCAGGACAGAGTATCAGTTTATAATTTTCGCAAAAAATTCACAACAGAAGTATTCTAGGGCCCAGCTATATCAATCCTGGGCATAGACAAAGGACTCCATCCTACCACAGAGATATGTGGACATTCATGTTCACTACTGCTCTTTGCATGACAGCAAATGGAACAAGCTTAAATGTCCATCAGCAGATTAACAAGTAATGAAGATGTGGTGCATGTGCAAGATGGGATTTTATGAAGCTTTAAAGAAAACTAAAATTTGCAGGAAAAATGGATGTATCTGGAAAGTAAAATAATAAGCAAGGTGACCCAAACTCAGAGATACAAAAGCCTGAATGCTCTCTCTCATACGTGGATCCTCGTCTGTAATGTGTCTGTGGGTTCTGTGTTTATGTGGGTGTATAAATTCAGGTTAAAGTCTTAAGAAGACAAAGAGAGGAAGAACATGGGGTGGGCAAAAGGACAGGGACATGAAGGAGGACGAGATGGAGTAGGAGAGGTTACAAGGAGGAGTTTAGGGAACAAAAGGGTACGAGGACGAGGAGGGAAGGAAGCCTTTCACACTGTTCTCAAAATGCCTTAATGCTACTTAATACCTTGCATGCTAATTAAAAATTATATTAGAAGATTACTTTTAAGTGAAAAAAATCCAACAACTTGTTTTGGTATAGAGAAAACCTCTGCTTGTATTCCCGCACACTGCTAGTTTGTTATTACTCATAGCTCACATTTATTTACTCTGTGCTTCTGCACAGCAACTGCTCTGGAAATTTAAGACAGTTCCTTGCCAGATAATACTATTTTATATTGCTGTAATGCCTTTATTCGCATTTACAAACTCTTTAAAGATAATTCTAACATTTAAGCTAGTAAATATTTTTATTGATAATTTAATATATACATATAATGTTTTAATCAAGCCTACCCTATTTCTTTTCTTGCACTTCCTTCTCGTACATCTGTACCACCATTTCCTCCCAATTTCATGTGTTCCTGTCTTTTTAATTCACTGAGTGCACTTAGCGCTCCCAGTATATAATACACATGAAGGGCCACCGACTAGAGGACAGGTGCTCTCTCAGGAACTGGATCCCTGAAGAAAACCAACTCTCTTCCCCCAAGCAGCCATCAGGTACCAAGAGTTCCTGAGCTGTTTAAGAAGAATGACATTTAAAATGAACCCAGTTTCAATTTTCAGCATTAAAATTGCAAAAGAAAGGCTGTAGAAATGGTGCAATGATTAAGAGCATATTCTTTTTGCAGAGGACCTGGGTTCATTTCCCAACACCCACATGATGGCTCACAACTGCCTATGGTTCATTTCTAGGGAGCCTGAAGTTCTCTTCTGACTTCTGTGGGCACCTGCATAATGTGGTGCACAGAGATTCACACAGGCACACAAGAGACACAAAATAAATAACAGATCCAAAAAAATCCTAACATTTCAAAAGAGATGATGAAAAATCTTTCTTCTATTCATCATGATTCTTTGTATAAGAATCTCAGTATGCTTGCAAAGAAGTGCGTAAAAAAAATCAGTGTCTACACACACACACACACACACACACACATACACATCAAAGACAACAGGATAAATAGGTAAAATAAAAGCAGAAGGACAGAAAACAAAGGATACAGAGTATATTTCATTTGTGGGAGAAAGACATTGGAACTAGGGTATAAACAAAACCCACAGTGAATATCGGTTGTGTGTTTTCCCTATAGTGAGTCTCACTTGCCAGCTGATATGAGTGGGTGAGTAGCAGCTGACCTCAGTTGCCTTAGAAGATCCTGGGCAAAAAGTGACAGATGCCAGGAAGGATGATGATACTTTAAAGGGATGAATTCTCAAAAGACACTGGGACAGCAGGCAGAGAGAAGACAGCCTGACAATAGTGTCCTTTGGAAGGTGGGAGCAGGCAGCTCTCCCTAGAGAGGGATCGCCAAGGTCAGGTGGGAGCAGCGCTCAGCAGCTAGAGAGTCAAAGTACAAACACTCTACGCTGAGGTAAGAATGAGACCAGTGTCTGTGACCTATGAGTGGAGACAAGGGTAGGGTGGGAGATAGTGGCACACTTATCCAAAAGACTGGATAATTGATGGCAAAAGGAAAACTCTGGAAGGGCGAAAGTGGCAGTATAATATAAACTGCTGTAAATTGAGATTTCTTTGGCTGTGTCATGAAAGATAGTCTACTGGGCAAGAATCAGAAGGGTCTTCAGATAAAAAGACCTTATGTAACAAGTGAATCTAATGTTCTTTTATCTTTTAAACATACAAAAACTAAATACCTGGCATAAAGAGGAAGAAATTTAAATAGAGGGTTAGTAAGATTCCTTAGGGCAGGGGTTTGAGTATGACTGTTATATGGGTGCCTCTATGCTTAAATAATTATATCCAACATTTAGCAAAATTTAGTTCAATTAAATGAACTAGTTACTAGTTGTGAAACAAGACTTAGATGAAATGAATAAATAGAACAGAACTCCAGATAAGTTTCAAGGGCTATGACACTGGTCTCATAATTACATTATGATGGACAAACATATCCATCAAAGTTGGGTAATTTTGTAGTAGCATTACTCTGTTTCTACTGTTGTAATAAAAGGTTCAGGTTTAAGTTTAAAAGTCAGCCTCTTGTTGTACATTTCCCCAGCCCTTAAGCTACCATTTCCTAAGTGGCAGTCATTTTAATGCAGAACACGCTGTATGTATGCACTCTATAAATATACATTTAGTCTGCTGGAATTCTCAAGAAAAGTTAACACACAGGAAAATGTTTAAGAAAAAAAAAGTTGGACAATTTGGCAGCATTTATCATTGCTAACATTGTTTTCTAGAGTAAACTCTGAAATTGCATTCTAATTTGAAATGGTTCTGGTTTGACAAGTTAACTCTTGAGGCATCTAAGTATAGTATTATGAAAAAACAGAACTGTTCATCAACCCTTTATGCCAATGTTAATTTCTTTTAAAAGTATGATCTGAATGTTTTTATTCCTACAGTGACCCTTAAGAGTTCTGTGTGTGCAATCGCCGATCACAAAGGATGCATTTATAGCTTATTTTGTAGTGCTAAAGCCAACTGGGAAATGCAATTTTAATTTTGTTACTGAAATAATTTAAAAATATATCATAGAACTGCCTCTTTTCATTCAACAGTGAAGATTCAGAAAGAGATTACACCAAGTAGAAACTATTCAGGTTTATTAGTGTTGGAAAAATGAAGCTGAAAACTTAAAAATGTATTCTTTTGGTATATTTTAAATATTTCATCATAATATATATTCATTGGACATGATACTGTGTTATAAAAGGACATTTCCATGGAAGTATATGTTATATGTTGAGTATATTTCCCCCCATTACACCCTCTTCTCCCCTTTCCCAGCCCTTTTGTGGCTAAAAAAAATTTAGTTGTATATACATGCAACCTTTTCTTTATCCACCTATATGCTGTTAGACAATTAGGTTAGCTCCATAACTTAACATTACAAGTAGTTATACAATAAATACAGATAGGCAAGTATCTCAGTGGCATGGTGCTCTGGAGCCCTACAGGTAGGTAAGTGCTCAGGAGTGGTACAGGTATGTCATGAGGTAGATCTAGTTTTAGTGGTCTGAGGACACTCCATACAGATTACTATAGTGCTTGTATTAATTCATATTACCACTGTTAACCAAAATATTTTTTATGATGCCGTAAAGAACTTAGGAAATTTATTTAACAAAGATTCATTACACACCAGCCTTGGCATGTTAAATTTAGAAAATAATCCTTATGAAATATATAAAAATTCATGATGACTTCTGATACTGTCTGTGGGAAGGGACTTACCGGCTTTTAATCATAAGGTCTGCTCCCCGTGCCTTGTAGTAATCTAAATTGGGGTGGAACTGGTAAGTTACAGGCCTTGGATTTCTCTAAAGAAAAAGAAATACAATAAATTAAAATAAAAAGACAGAAATGAATAAAATGACCATTTAAATGTTCTATACATATATAATAAGACATTTAATAATTATCATACTTCTGTTTCCATTGGTTCTTTCTTGGCTAATCAAAACTGAAAAAAATCTAAACATATCTTATTTTTAAAAAGTGTTGTTGCTCAAATATATCACTATCATTAGATTGGTTTTGATGCTTTAAGTTACTTTCAAATATTTTCAAAATTGAGATAAAATGATAGCAAAATTATAGTAAAGTTAAGTAACACAAGCATGAAATCAAAAAAGACTAAGGAACAAGGTGCACAGAAAACTGAACTTTGGAGGAAAAAATAATTATGAATATTTGATGATCAGAAAACTCAATATGTCCACTAGATGGCACACTGAGTCCTATTCCCGAAATGAATTATTATTATTAATATATATATATATATATATATATATATATATATATTTTTTTTTTTTTTTGGTTTTTCGAGACAGGGTTTCTTTGTAGCTTTGGACCTTGTCCTGGAACTTGCTCGATAGCCAGGCTGGCCTCGAACTCACTTGCCTCTGCCTCCTGAGTGCTGGGATTAAAGGCTTGCGCCACCACTGCAAGACCCAAAATCAATTCTTTTAAAGTTAACAATTTCTAGGTCATCTAATTTGTGAGTTTAATAAGTGCCCAAAATATGTCAGACAATGGAAATATCAGGATGACCATTAAACTGACTAGTGAAAATAGAGACTGCGCCTTTCTACCATTTATTATTTATGGCATGACGAAATGTCCTTAAATCGTTAGGTTTAGTGTGTCCACTTAAATTTGCAGCTACTGTTTAAACTGTAGTAATTATTTAAATGTACCAACATCCTCACAAACAAATAAAAACATACTTACATTTTACAAAATTTTAATATATTTATGCCATAATTTAAATGCATAGCACAATGTCTAACATGTTAAATTGTAAACATTCCCATTAAAAGTTTTATAAACTTCTAAATGTTTTCTACTGTCCACCCAGGCATTTAATTTAGGGAATACCTAGGTCTTTAAAATAGAGCATACTCTCTTTTCTGAGAGATCTAGTTAGACACAACATAGCCGAATTTTATCTTAATAGAAAATTACTTATACGCTTAGATATCACTTGCAGACATAACTCTGAAACACTGACACGCTTGTGTGCTGGTGTGGGATGGAGAGGGAATATAACTGTTAAGCTTAAATAGTTCGAGACTCATCAGGCTAATGTGCTGCGTCTCACTAGCTATGCCAGACAGACCTTTTCTCTTCTGTTGAGAGTATTTCCATAGCTCTTCCAAGGTAACCCTAATCATCTGGCAGAAATGACAATCCTATGATTTAGTTACAGTTACTCTCTCACTGGTTTGGTATTCAACTCAGATCTATAATAATCAAATCTGAATTGTCTTGATGAAGATAACGGATGTTTCCATGACGACCATAGTATTACATCTAACTGTAACTTTTCTCTCTCTAGGAATTTCACTGGTAGCTGATGACAACCTGGACCCAAGAATAATGGAAAATAAAATAGAGGTTCAAGTCCTTGACAGACTGATGGTCTACTCATGATCTATTTTAAAAAGTGACTCCTACAAGACTATAACTCATGACTGATTCTGTTCCTTATTCTCTGTGCCTGGAAAAGCGTTTTGTTTTTGTTAATATAAAAGGCTTTTCTATTCTGACTTTCAACAAACAAAAAGGATCATGTTACCTTTTTTTCAGAAAATAATGAAAGAGAAATCCCATGGAGCAGTTTCCTGAAATGAACTTCTATATAAAGAAATGACAAACACTTCAAGACATGAAGTGCTGATCTATCTAAGCACTCAAGGCCATTATTAGGAGCAATGATCTGACTGGAGCCTAATAAATTCCTAGACGCCCTGCTAGAATCAAAGGGAGGTAGTTTAAAGGACTGCAACGCTGGGGCCAACATCAAAAAAGTCAAAAGACAATGCTGATATGGAATAATTACATATGAAATACCAAAAAAGGAATTATTCTTCAAAGTTATTAAGAAGGTTTCCTGTTAAGATGGTGTTATTTCTAACATATAAACACACACATATAGATAATCTGAACAAGCACTGTGAAAAATATAATGTGGGCCACAAGACCAAAACTTCATTGATAATTAAAAATTATCTAACATACACATTTAAACACACACACACACGCACACACACACACAAACACACGAAACAAATGAAAGTAAATGCAACCATGGAGAAATTAATGAAATACTTTTCATTCTTTCTTTAGGGAAAGTCTTTGAAATCCAGTTTTATATTTCACACTTAAGACATGGATCAAGTCACACTTCAAACACTGAATGCCACATGTGGCTTGTGCTAACTGAGCAAACAGAGAACTGTACATCTGACACAATTAAAACCATCAGTGTATGTACATCAGCAGCAAAAAGAGCATAGGTACTTTTACACAGTAAAATTCATTGCTGTAGTTTTGTAATTTACTTCTATTTTTCCCTTTTAATTATTAGTTTATCTGCTTTTAACGTGTTTTTAAAAATCAAGACATTTTTGGAATACTCTTACATATACAAACAAAAACTGAATTAATAAACTAGACTCAGAAAAGCAAATGTATGTTTTCTCTCAGCTGATGTTCCTAGCTCCAAATCTTCAGATGTGAGGGAGTAGAAACTGGAGAAACCAGGAAAGTAAAAAGTAACCATTGTGGGGGGTGGGGAAGGTGGCAAAAGTGTGGGGAACAGCAGGGCTCAAAAGATCTGAAGGGATAAACAGGAAAAGCAGAAAAGATTTACATAGAGATGGTGAGGAATGAAGATACAGTAAGGATGTTTGAAAAACTGTAAACTACCTAAAAATACCTATAATACATGTAAGTCTGTGTTTACATAGTTTAAATGAAATCTTTCCTCCCAAGAGCCATAAACTAGCTATCAAAACCCCAACACCAGGAATGTGAAATCCTCTTTTGGGCTGTTGGCCAGGGTTGTTCTAAAACATCATCCACTTCTGCTGTTGCTCTTGGTTGATCCCAGAGGTGAAGGTGAGTCCCTCTTGCTGAAGGCACTATGTACTTCAGACACAAGACTCAGAGGACTCAAGCTGGATCTGACCTGAAAGCCTCCTCATCAAGGACTAGGTTTCATGGTACCTGAAGCTTCCAAAGGAGAGAAATAGCCAATAGCCCTACCCAGCTATGAAGCCTAGGAAGCACAATGACCAGCATGGGGCCGTAACCCTAAGAGGGCATCAGTGGCCCATATACCTTAGCCATAACCAACGGCTCTCTAACTAAACTTAAGAACCACTCAACAAGAAGGAAGCTGTAGGAGCCAGCCATGATAAGCTAAATATGAACAGATCACCCAAAGGAAGTTCTTTACTTTCAACCATTATCACCAGCCAGTGTAGGACTCAGCCATTGATACATTTAATAGAAGCCTGAGTCTCAGTAGTTTACCCTGAAGTAATAACCTGGTTGCAGGAAGAACCACAAACTGAGATTACGTGAGCCCCACCTAAGACCAGACACAGACCATCTAAAGGAAATGCCTAATGTTTCAACAGTTGTAGACAGGGCCACCTGCCAGCACACACTCACCAGGACACCCCTAGACAAATGTCAGCCAATCAGGGGGTGTGAACCTCAGAAACCCTTCACCCCCACCTTTATTACTATAAAAACTCAACTCTAACTGAGCTCTGGGCTCTCCATTTATTCCAACATGTTGGACATATGGAGAGGCCGAGTTTGCAAAATTGCATAAAATAAAGGTTCTTTGCTTTTACATATGGGGACTTGGTCTCCTTGTTGGCTTTTGGGGACTTTGAGGATTTAGACATAACAAAACCATGTCTTGTACTAGTGAGAGACCCAGGTCCCAGAAAATCCCTCATCAGTAGCCCCTACACAGATCCTGAAAGACTCAGCTCTAAGCCCCAACCCAGTGAAAGAAACATCCTGAAAATGGGACCAGAGTCAGGGGGAAGAGACTCTTTGTCTCCGAACCTAGAGCCAAAGATATTTGCCCTGGTACCAAAATTAGGGTCAAAAAGGTAAAAAGAACCAAAGAAAGAACAGTTTGGCCCCAGAATCCGAGTCATCTCTGCCCCCACAGAAAACCAGCCAATTCCTGAGCAGGGAAAACTGAACAATCAATGAACCCCTGAAGGCTTGGAATTCTCCTCAGGCCTGAAAAGCCCCCTTATATCATAGGGGCAGCCAATCACAAGCTCAGAGGCTTGGAATTCCCCAAGCCTCTCCTTTGTTCACCTCTGGGTTCTCTCCTGTGCTGTTTCTGTTGCTGCTGCTGCTGCTGCCACTGCTGCTTTGGACAGACAGGGGGACCCAAGTTAACTTGCAATAAATAAAGACACTTTGTTTTTGCATTGGAGTATGTCTCATGGTGGTGATTTGGGTCACTGATTTTGGGTGTGACATTAGAAGCCGAGCTAACTATTCAACATTGGTGAATGCTGGTTGCTGGAAAATCTCTGACCACCACTTTACTCAATGAGTGTAATACCTAACAACATTCTTACCACTTGTCCTTATATTCACAGGTAAGTGTAGTATTTACCGATCATCACGAAAACTCTTTGAAACAGATGGAAACCATTACATAAACCTACAACCTATTAAAATGCAGATTGTGGGGCCGCGTCCTAACTGATACATCTATAACACAACTCCTATACCTAGTGCTCAGGGATCCTTGTGGAAGAGGGGATGAAAATACTATAAGAACCCGAGGAACAGGAAGTTTGTTGTGAGACTGTATCTCCTTAATGTCAGAGAAACTATACCCATAAAGTCTCACAAAAATTGGTTATGTAAACATAACCTGAACAAGAATCAGGGAAGAGCATAGGAATTAATTATCCACTACAAGTAACATTATGTGGCCTGAAAAGATAATATTTATTTATTCTCTCTCTCTCTCTCTCTCTCTCTCTCTCTCTCTCTCTCTCTCTCTCTCTCTCTCACACACACACACACACACACACACACACACACACAGGTATAGATAGGCTATGACATTAATGTCTTGCAGACCAAGTGACTTACAGAAGCAAAACTGGTAGTACTAGACATCAAAGTTTTAGAAAGAAAACCATTCCAATAAAGCTAAACTGAGCAGTGAGCTTCTGGCTTTCCAAAATGCTTTTGTTACTTGAGCAAGATGTCCAAACAACTTCCAGAAAGGCTTCAACTAAAAGGCTTTCAAAAAGAATCAACTAAAGATTCATCAGTTCGTTAGTTTTCCTCACTTCTTAGGTCTTCATTATGATAGTTATCTACTCCCTAATCTAAATTCAGCCAAGAGAACTGTCTCAGAAAAATAGGACTTTGAATGCTGATCAGTCAGTCCTGTGGTGCCTTTTGTAAGCTCCATCTGTTTGTAGTATGTAATGCTCCTTCCCTCTTACCTACTCCATCCATGACAGCACCATTTCAATACCTTTCGTTTAAACTTAACTTTTTATGGCAGTATACAAATATCTATGTGCTAATCCACAGGAAGAATAACTAACTATAAGATAATGCAAGAAGTGCACACAAAAATCTCCCTTGTTCTGAGCCTAATAAAAATCAAGTTCATACAAAAGGTCACTACGAACAGTACTGTCAGCTTTGATGTTCTCATTCTTGCCCTTCATTTGAAGATGATTATCTTTTTCTGAATCACTTTTGAAACTCTAGAATGAGTCTGAAGTGCTTATACCCTTTTGAATAACAGAGAATCTTTCAAAGGACTTTTATACAGACATGTGAGAAGCGCAAAGAACAACGGAACCAATTTTAGGAATACTGTTCTTAATGTCCTTTGTACCAGGAGGATCTCAGATCTACTCTAAGTTCCATGTTGAAGACAGGACCACTAGAAGGGAAGCAACAACAGTGAGGCATGTACTCAGACTGCTGTCTACTCTTTAGCATCTGGGAAGAAATGAGTTAGTCACACTCTTGATCTAGTTTTTCCACCTATGAAACTGCAGGAGGGAGTCAATGACATTAGAAACAGAGTATGTCAGGCACTTGACAAACTCTCAAGAGAGATGAGAGCTACAATGGCCTACGACACGACTGAGCACTGACACATAGGACAGACTTTGACAACCTGAAATCTGTGATATTTAATAGGTACAAAAGTGACATTTCATACTTCTAATAATTACAGATAATCTCACAACAGGCTCTGTCAAACAGTTTGCTCACACACACATGCATGTTCGTGGCATGCATGCACTCCCATGTATGCAATGGGATGTACCACACCCATTTTGTATGTGGAGGAAAGGGCTGTCTTACCTATCTTATTAAATAGCAGTACATATATTTATAAATTTTTGAAAAGATATAAAATCATACTATTCAGTATTTGTTCGCTTGTGAGATTTTAATAATTGTAGTGGTCACCTACAGTACATCCATAGTATTGCCATTTTATAGTTGATTGACCATGATTTTGAAAATAAACTAAACTGGAAAAAGTTGTTTAGTATTCAACAACAACAACAACAAAAAAGAACTTTATGTCTGTAGCATAGCATCGGTCTGGCATGAAGAAAATACCTGGCAAATGAATTACTCAGTTTTCTTTCTCCTAATTTTTTGCTACCAATCCTTAATTTACATAGCATGCCAGATTAGTAAAGGGGAAAAATAAGGCTCCGAAGGAGAAACAGCATTGTAAAAATATGTGAAAATTTTTCTTTGATGAAAAATGAGACCTTTATTTTAGTGAAGATATTATACCTTCAATGTTAGGGGAAAGGCAACCGTCATTAAAAAAAATGAATTGCTCAGCTGTCTATAAGCATGAAGCTCTAGGGGAATTTCTTAGGACCCTAAAGGCAAAGCATTCCAGAGCTCTACAAACATATGTTGCAGGTGTTTATGAAAGGCAGGTGGGAGAGCCTCTGCCATGGCAAAGGAGTGAGTTTAATATGCTGTGACTGACATAGCCTCCCCACATCCAAGTTAGAGACGCATGGTAAGAGCCAGCGGAGGTGGCAAAGCAGCTTCTCCCAAACAGTTATCCTGGTAGTGCCAAGCAAATACAGTTCTTCTCTTGCAGTTTTATAGAAAACAAACACTACCAATTACAAAAATATAAAACCAGACCAAAGCAAACTAAAGGTGTTTTAGAGCTGGAACAAAACACAGCCTGAAATGGTGATCACTCTCCAAGAGGTAAGGATGAAGTATTGTTGCTTTCATTTAAACAAATATTCCTAAGGAGACAGTTTGTTGTAATATCCCCTCTCTGGTTCACTAGGCAGCATTAGATTTATCATAATTCTCCTAAAGCCTAAGATATTTCTATATTAAAATGCTAATTGTGCCTTTTCTTTTGCCTGTAATTAAAGCTGGAGAATTCTGTGGTCTGCTATTCACTGATTGCTAGAGGGTTCACAGAAGGTCTTACCTGATGACTACACACTGACCCACCATCAACTCCAAATATAGTGATCAAACAGGCAGACATTAGAACCCCACACAGTCAGAGTTCTTATTTACACACACACACATGTGTGTGTGCGAGTACACACACACACACACACACACACAGAGTAAATGTCAGATTTTATAACTTATCTCCTTCCGTGTCATTTACCCAGGAGTAGAGTCTCATTACATTACTTGTGATTGAGCACAATACTCATTTTTCTATAGTAGTAAAATATATGCTGTGTTGGGAGCCACCTGGAGGCACAGGTGGTCCTGCAGTTTGGAGGTAGCCACGTGGGGCTGAGCACCCTTGCCTGCACCCTTGCTTGCACATGCTCAGACCAGCAGAATGGCATTAACCAATCAGGACAGCGTTCAAGCCTCTCCACCGTTTAAAAGCAGCTGCCTCGGGGCCCAATGCTCTCTCTCTAAGCTTTCTCTCGTCCCTGCTCTATCTTCCCTTCCCCCAATTTTCCTCAAGGGAATGCTCCAAATAAAGATGTGACCAGAGAAGGAATTCTCGTTTTTGGTGGCGTTCATTCCTGCTGGTCAGGATGCGCCCCGCAACTGGTGCTCGAAGCCCCGGGACACCGAGGGACCCTGACAACTACGCCGGGGGACCCTGAGAAGGAAGCGCCCAGCAACGTGCTGAAAGCCCGGGAGAAAAAGCTGAAATCAGACACCAGGACACAGAGAGCCGTGAATTTCAGAACTCTGAACACGTGGAGCGGTGAGTGACGTCAGTTGAATCCCCCAAAAAGGGGAGGAAAAAGAATTTCAAAGTATAGGCCTAAAAAGAAAAGAAAATACAAAAAAAAATCAAAGTTAAGGTATCTGAAAGAAGGTACAGAAAGCAACGGGGAAGAAAAATCCCTTAAGTTCAGTGCAGGAGGAATGTGAACAGCAGCAAAATAGGCGAGGTAACTAAGGCGGGACTATGAGGACGATGGGGTACGGGAGACCGCGGCTTCCAGCCCCTTTTCGTCCACCTGCATACTCGCTGATAAGAGACTCGGGGCAACAGTCTCGTAGGGAGGCCCGTTTGATCATGCTTGAAGACTGCCTTCCCTGTTCTTAAAGAGCCACACAGTTTTTGAGGTGATTTTCGCCTAATTTTGTTAAGAGAGCTCAGTCTCTGGCTCTCACATACAGAAAACTTTAACTTTGATTGAGGAAGTAGCCTGTGGTGGTGGTGCACGCCTTTAATCCCAGCACTCGGGAGGCAGAGGCGGAAGCTGCGTGGTGAGCAGCAGCGCCGCTAAAGACTTAAAGACGGAGAGGGGCCAAACTCTGAACCGCGTTTCCATAGCAACATGGGCGGGCGGAGGAAGCTCACTGGCGGGGCCACGTACTAAGTGCTCGTCACTCCCCGGCCCCTGGAAAGGTCTGAGACTGGGGCCCCCGCGGCCCTAACAGGGCCCTCCACGGGTGGGCGGATGCCCCCCCTCGCCGGAGGTTGAAAAAGACTCACGGCCTGCGGTGCGAGTTCATTGCCTGAGGCGAGGCAGGGTGCACAGTTTGCAGATACAGGATAAACCGGAGAGCCCGCGCACGGCCCGGGGCGGAGCCATGCCTTTGGGCCATGCGGAGCGCGCCACAATGGGCCTCAGAGGCGGGGCAACCGCCGCTGTCTGCTGCTGCCGCCGCCGCTCACAGCCACAGTCGCCAAAAATTCAGTCAGATAAAAACATTTGTCGCCAAGAATTCAGTCAGATAAAAACATTTATCCCCCAAAAATTCACAACGTCCCTTTGTCAGCAGGAAGTAGTCAGATCGAATGCCGACATCCATTTTCCCTCATAAACTTCAGGCAGAACTGGTTGTAATTATCATAATAAAGGCGTGTCTACCTGGTTACCGTATCCTAGGTAACAAAGGCGGACCTTTTGCTTGAGGCAACGGGTGGAATAAAACAATGCTACCTAGAGGTTTTTCCATCTGAATAGGGGAGCTGGAGAGATGGCTCAGTGGTTAAGAGCACTGACTGCTCTTCCAAAGGTCATGAGTTCAATTCCCAGTGACAACTGTTTTGATGTTAGACAATAGAGGGGGACTACCAGTGACAGCTTCCCCCAGAGAAAGGATTTGATTTCTCTTGCATTCTTTACACTTAATTTTTAATTCAAAATTTTGCTGGTACAGGCAAACAAGATTTGCTCTTTGAAACGGAGACATGCAAGTCTCTAAGTTCAAAACCAGCCTACTTCCAGTACTGATTGTGCTGAATTTTTACACTGAGAGTTTTTAGTACTCTTAAATGTTAATTTGGGAGGAGAGTTTTGTTTATGTTTTTTTAGGAATGCTGACATACATCTGGATGCCAGCGAGACTGACAAGAGAGATAAAGAAGATGACCCAGTGGATGCTGAGTGTCCTGCTGTGGAAGATTCATGAGGAGGCAGCAGAGATGACCTTCTGGGCGGTGCCAAGAGCAGCTGTTTCACACCATCGACTTGAGCAACACCCTGTGCAACCTCTTATCTCTTAACAATTTTCTGACTGACTCTACTTTGCCTTTTCCTTCCTTAGAAATGGGTGGGAGCAGAGATATTCTTGGCATGCTGCGTCTAGGTGGAAGTGCTGTATGTCTTTGATTGGTGTGCTACCTGCTAGCCCAAGTGAGGTGGGGACCAGATTGGAAAATAGTTTTGCCTTATTGCTCTTATTAACAAGAGAAGAGGGAGATGTTGGGAGCCACCTGGAGGCACAGGTGGTCCTGCAGTTTGGAGGTAGCCACGTGGGGCTGAGCACCCTTGCCTGCACCCTTGCTTGCACATGCTCAGACCAGCAGAATGGCATTAACCAATCAGGACAGCGTTCAAGCCTCTCCACCGTTTAAAAGCAGCTGCCTCGGGGCCCAACGCTTTCTCTCGTCCCTGCTCTATCTTCCCTTCCCCCAATTTTCCTCAAGGGAATGCTCCAAATAAAGATGTGACCAGAGAAGGAATTCTCGTTTTTGGTGGCGTTCATTCCTGCTGGTCAGGATGTGCCCCGCAATGCTGAGTAGTAAATCAAGACATATTTTCTTCCCCATATAAGCAAATGGCCTATACTGTGACCTGATTTCAAATGCCTCTATACAATGCATTTATAATACAGCAGATTTTGAAAAATAAAATCTAGTTTTTTTTGGGTAAACATCTGAAAATCTAAAAGGTATGAATACAATGCATCTGTCAAGTTAATAGATTTTTATCTGGGGCTGGAGAGATGGCTCAGAAGTTAGGAGCACTGGCTGCTTTTCCAGAGGTCCTGAGTTCAATTCCCAGCACCCACATGGAGGCTCACAGCCATTGGTAATGAGATCTGGTACTTTCTTCTGGTGTGCAGACACACATGCAGACAGACCAATGTATACATAATAAATAAATATAAAAAATAGATTTTCATCTAAGAAAATAAGGAACATAAAATTTTCTAATTTGGTAGTGTGTTAGATTATTAACTCAGCACCAAAATGACAATGACCTCTTGCATACACTAATACTGCCTATATGTTTTGATAGGAAGTATCATTTTAGAAATAGAATACAAATATATTATGAATACTGAGTATTAAAAATCTTAGAGCAATTAATAAAACGTAGGTAAAAGATAAAGTTTAAAAAACAAGAACGTAAAACCAACATTAATTGGACAAACACAGACACAAAACCTCTGAACCCATGACAGCCTCATTTCATATGGCAACTAAAACAAAATCTCTAAGGAGACATGCCCATCTCTCCCAGCCGGGGTCTCAGATGGCGAAAGCATTTAAACCAGCTGTGCATCATGCACAATCCTGACTTCCCACAACAGACACCAGAAGAGGACCATTTTTTCTTTTGTCTAATGTTCATGTTTTTGAACTCAGCATGCAGGCAAATGGCAAAGAAATGCACTCCCCAAGCCCACTCCCATATTTAATATTTATATATGAAAAGTAGGCGTTCAGTTGTTCAACTTTTCTTTTTCACGAATCTTGGACCTCAGAGTACTCCTTTAGGTGGACATGCTCTTTTCTAGGCCCTTTTCTTTGGTATCCACTGAACAGAGGGCACAGACCTACTTCTGTAGTTTAATGAATTTGAAATTTGTGTGTTTCTAATAGTTATTGAGTTCAAATAAGAATAAAAACAGCATAATTTTAAGATGAATTTTACAGTTTCTAGACTCTCATGAATAGATTTGGGACCTTTAAGGAGTAGAAAACTCTGGTTTACAGACTATGGCCCAATTTCTTCCCTTTTATTTGGCAAGGTAAAAAAAAATTGAAGTCCTACACAATGAGACTTGGAAAAGGAACCTAGCACAACCATGCTTTGATGCAATTTTTTTCTTGAGATGTTTTTAAGTTTAATATGAAAGTGCACACAAATAGCTGTGTTCCTAAGTGAAGAGAGACCACAGAATGTCAATGCAGATTAACATACAGATCCAAGTGACAGTTTTAGTGGTGATTATAATTGGTGCATGAGTCCAGCTAGGTAACTTTGTTATGTCTTGACTATTTTATTCTGGATTCACGTGCTAATATTAAAAGAGCACTGATATGGGTATAAATTTATGGAGAGAGTAGATAAAGTTGGGAAATAGCTTCCTCTTAACCAATAATCTCTGACACAGTTCAGCTTAAAGACAAAGGCCCTTCAAGTGTCAAGGGTAGGAAGAACACAGAAGCTGTAGGTGATTTATAGTGTCTAGGCTATTAAGTTTTCTTTATTTTAAATTTTCTTGATTATTTAATTTTTTTGATTTTTGAGATTATAATATTTAATCATTTCCCTGCTTCCTTCCAAACCTTCCCGTGTATCTTTCCTGGCTCTTTCAAATTCATGACCTCTTACCATTGTTATTGCATGCACAAGTGTACACGAATACACATTTTCCTAATATAACCGGCTCAGTCTGATATACCATCACTTGTATGTCTTCCGGGCTGATTGTTTGCTATTGGATAACCACCTGGTGAGCTCCTCCCTGGGGAAGGCTATTTCTCCCTCTCAGCATTTCTTAGAAGCCTGAAGTTCTTTGTGTAGGCCTGGGGCCTTGTGGGTTCTCTCCCATCCAGTATGGCATGTCTATTGGTGTTGTCCTTGTTGGGTGAAGTTTCGGATACTGCTAGGAGACACAGTTCACAGCAAACTCCCTGCTCCTCAGGTTCTTATCATCTTCCTTCTGTCTTTCCTTCTGCAATGTTCCCTGTAACTTTTTGCAGTTTTTTCAACTCTATATTCCCCTAGTGTTTACTGAAATAAAGATCTATTTAAAAGATCTGAACTGATGGAGGTTAAGGCAACCTTGACAAAACTGTCAGCCATGGATCTGTCCATCATCGTGCCAGATGTTAGGAGCTTGGCCTGTTTGTGACCTGGCTCTTTCTGCTCTTTTTCTGAGGCCCACATTGCTGAGTATGTGTCCCATTTATCATTTATATGTTTCTGTCTTTAGCAACATTACGAATAGAGTAGTTCAAATGCATTCCACTTCAAGTGGAATATGATGCTCAATATGGTTTGAACTGTTTTTGTAGAAGAATGCCAAGTGGGAAGTTTTGAAAAGGAAAAACAAACAAACAAACAAACAAAAAACTCAAAGAAAAAATCCTCAAAACCCTCAGGTATAATTGAAGTTATTTTCATAAACTCAAGAGGACGCATTCCCCTCATATGCTCACCCACTGTCTGGAGAAACCTAGCCAGACTGTCTGATAAAAGTTCTAACTGAATGTATCTATTGTATGCTTTTCTTAAAAAGAAGAAACTAACAAAAGGGCCACATTTGAGTTTGCAATCAACTACTTAATTGACTTAATGGATACATCTTACTGAGTACATCTGGCCAACTACACAGCAAGAAATAACACTGAATAAAAAACTAAAATTTCAGCATGTATTTGATGATATATTCATTCAACAGAGATGTAATTGTAGTTGCTGTGGACAGATAATACTTTGACCACAGAAATTATTACAAATAAAAGCTCTATGGAAAGTTGTTGACATATGTATGGTTCATGCTGAAGGGCAAAGAAAAGTGTTCTTTCAGACCGAAACAGTGATGGGGTGAAACAGACAGACTATAGATGGCTGAAAAGTAGCTTGAAGTCTCAGGTTAAAAATAATAAGCAGCTGGGCAGTGGTGGCTCACGCCTTTAATCCCAGCACCCAGGAGGCAGAGGCAGGTGGATTTCTGTGAGTTCAAGGCCAGTCTGGGTTACAGCTACAGTGCAAATACCAGGACAGGCTCCAAAGCTACAGAGAAACCCTGTCTCGAAAAACAAAAACAAACAAATAACATAACATATGCAACATAGTGGTATAGGTAACAGAGGTGTGGTTATTTTTAAAAGACAGGTAAGCTGGGCATAGTGGTTCATAACCCCAGCACTGGAATGGTGAGGTAAGGACTGCCATGACTGAGCTCAGCCTGGACTACGTGGGGCAGTGGAGGCTACAGATTGACATCATGTTTCACAACAAAACATCACAGAAAAAGGAGCATTTTCCTAATATATCATTATTAAAATAATATGCTCAGTTTTCATTCTAAATTCTGAGAGATGTAGAAAATTGTGAACAAATATTGAAAGCATAAACTGATTACTGAAACATGAAATGGGATGTTAAAAACAAATCAGGCTGTAGACTTGGAACTGAGATTCATTCCTCCAGAAAGAAATCTAAGCTAGTAATTAGGAACACTCCTCAGATCCTCCTGCCCCTCACTCACATGGGAACCACTAATGTGTGCTAACAGAAGAGGTCTAAACAGAGGACTGGATTGGGCTCCTGAGTCTTGCCTCACTGTCTTGTATGACTGTGTCCAAACCACAAATGATTCAGAACCTATTCTTTAACTTATAAAAAGGCGATAAGTTTGTCATGAAAATCTTCTGTCTGTGAGGTACTATTTATAGATGAACTTATATGGTATGGTTCCAAATAGCTTAAGGCCCGTTTATAGCATAATTAAGCTATTTATTTCATTGAATTCAGAAGTTAATAGGTATTTCACAGATAATCAGGTTTGTTTGTTAGGTTTGATTTTTGAAACAAGGTCTTACTGTATCTTCTCAGTCTAGAATTCCCTGTGTAGATCAGGGTAACCTTGAACTCAAAGAAGTCCATTTGCCTCTGCCTCTGGAATGCTGGGATTAAAGGTATGTGCTACCATGCCAAGCAGATTCTTAAATATCTGAATTTTCAAAGTTCCCAGTTATATAATTAGGTAATGAAAAGGTAAAATATATGATTGTGCTATTTTTGTATAGTTGTATGCATAGACAGTTAAAGTTACAGATATTATTTATCACTAAGTAGGACAGTTTAGCAAAAGGAATCAAATTGTAATAGCTGGGAAGACCTCAAAGAATGGCCATAGCAGCAAGTCCATCCTTCCCTCACTGCACTGCATTGCTGCATATTCCTTCATACTGTCATTCCACTGGAGAAATCCTCCCTGATGTCCTTTCTAAGACAAAATCCACGTATCATATAGCTCTATTCTTCAGTAATTTTTGCAGACACAGTATTGTTGCATGTCATCTTTGATTCTACCATCCTATAGGATAAGATACTTAGGGATAAATCATGATTGCAACACAGTATTTAGAGGCAGCTGCATGAATGGTTGATAAAAATGGGATGTTTATTCCGTATCCTTTTCACTCTAGCTTTGTCACTTCTTCATCTTGACTTGTTCTTCCCGCTCTTCTCCTAGAAATTAAATAACCACTCTTCCACCCAATTTAATGATATATATTTGATTTTAAAATTATACCTATCTTCTCATAGTTTCGTGGTAATACACCTAATGAAGACCCAAACAAAACCTCATACCACATTGTGATGGCTATTCTTGGTTGGCAACTTGACTACTTCTGGAATTAACTAAAACCAAAAAATGGAGGGGCACCCTTGAGGGATTTTTGCTTAATTTGAAGCAAGAAGATCTACTTCGAATTTTCAGATCTTTGAGCTGGGAAAAGCCACCTCTAATCTGGGCCACACCTTCTATTGGTAGCCTATATAAGGGCAGGGAAGAACAAAGCTTTTTTTCTTTGCCAAGTTGCTCTCACCTCACTAGCAAGTCCATTCCTTTATGGGCATAGAAACTATTTCTTTGGGATTCTGCCATATATTGAAAACCAGTTGAGACATCCTGCCTCATGGACTGAACAACTACTGGATTCTTGAACCTTCTGTTCATAGGCAGTCATTGTTGGATTAGTTGGACCACAGCCTCTCAGTCATTTTAATAAGTTCCCATCTACATATATATAGAGATTCATTCTATACATTCTGTTACTCTGGAGAATTCTGACTAATACACACATAAACAAAGGAAGTCAATTTATTCCCTTCAAGGAAGACAAATGACCTCTATTGGCCTCCATTCAAAGTGTCCCCTAATGGGTAAAATGCTGGCTACTTGGGTATTATGTGAGAAGCATTAAAGGATAACCGTGAACTACATGCTCAGAAAATGCAACATTCTGCCAGTTTAAACTTGACTGAGAATTTAAATCAGGCACAACTTTCTGGAATTTTATTCTAGAGGCATTCTTTGTGTGAATTAGTTAAATAAAATTATAAACTTGTGATAGCTGACGATGTGCCTGACTGCTAGCTAAACTTTAGTGTAGTTAGTTTAGTAACACAGTTTAGTAAAGTAACAGGTTCAGCAATAATATAGTGTTATGTATACTTATTTAACCTGTAATGTTCATGACATAATGAGCACAAAAATGAAGGTGAAAGAAGTATATACTATTTTTCATCTGCTATATTTTTAAGTAACATTAAGCGTAAATTTACTAAGTCAATGCAAGGATGGGTCTTCCTATTACAGAGATAATACCTTTGACAAGGGGTGCAGGAGAGTAACATGGGGAGATTAGAAAAAGATGTGAAATATGAGGGATCAGATCCCTTCCTTCTACATCAGTGTGATGTGTGTATCGGGGGTGTCATTTAACATAGCTTATATATTTTATTTTTAGCAAATTTCACTGAAAGCTAATTTACACTCAATAAAATCCTCTCATTTTAAGGGAACAATACAATGGATTTAATATATTAAAAAAGTTGTACAGTCGGCACCACAATCTAACTTTAAAACATGTCCATTATCCTCTCAAAACCCTAATTAATTAATGCACGGTATATGGCAGTTCTGTTGAACTTGTCCATATTGGGTTCATGGTCTAAGTTGATGAGAATGATTGACCAGGTCTCTTTCCCAATAGGACACCAGATCTCATTACAGACAGTTGTGAGCCCTACAAGGTTGCTGGGAATTGAATTCAGGATTTTTGGAAGAGCAGGTAGTGCTCTTAACTGCTGAGCCATCTCTCCAGCCCCCCAAACCCTAGTGTTCACTAATAATGCTCTACAATTCTTCACTTCGCACTCCTCTACAATTACCCTAGGAACCTACTATTCTACCTCTGTATATTTGCCTAATCTCAATGCTTGTGTTGCTAAGATCGGTATAGTATCTTTGGTGATAGTTGTTTTTTTTAATGTAATATGATTTTTAGTTTATCCCTGATATAGTAGGTATCATTCTTAATTCTTTTTCTTTGCCAAATATCGCCTTATGATACCATATTATATGTTTATAAACATTCATGTTTTCACAATTTGGGAAATTATAAATAATTATGTTTTGAATATTTTCTTTCAATTTCTTTTTGTACATCTATCTTTGTTTCTCTTAGATTCTACCTATGTGTGGAGTTGCTAAGTCTTATGATACTTCACAGTTGACACTTTGAGGCTGTTTTCCAAAGTGGATATATTATTTTACATTCCTACTAGCAATACAGAAAACTAACTAGTCTCCATGCTTACTAACACTCATTTCAGTACTCTTTTTGTAATATTACAGATATTCTAACATGTATCAAATGGTTGTCATTTGCATTTCCCTGGTGACCAGTTACACTCAACATCTGTCAAAAGCATTTGGGTCACTTGTTAATCTTTGGAATAATACTTCTTTAGCTTCTTTACCCAATTTGAATTGAGTTGTCTTTTTAAATTTTTGAATTATAAGTTCTTTCCATATCCTTGACATAAGACTTTTACAAGATGAATAATTTGACAATATTTTCTTGTCATCTATGGGTCATCTTTTAATTTTCTTAAAGAAGCTTTGTGAAGTAAAGATGTTCTAATTTGACCTAATTTAACTTCTTAATTACTTTCTAACACTTGCTTTTCATATTATTAATCTGAATTATTGTGCAGCTCAAGATCACAAATATTTGTTCCCGAGAGGCTGGTGCTGTAGGTTTTGCTTTTGTCTGCATATTCAAAACAAGTTTCATATGTTATGTGACATATGAACATGTTATGTGACATTGGAACTCACATTCTCTCAAATGTATATGTTTAAAGAAGTCATTTCTTAAAAAGAATCTTCTTTCCTTTTTTGAATTGTTTGCCTCTCTGTCAAAATCAGGTAGCTATAAATCAAAACATTATTTCTGAACTCAAGTTCAAGTGGATCAAAGACCTCAACATAATACCAGATACACTAAATCTGATAGAGGAGAAAGTAGGAACAGCCTTGAACACATTGGCACAGGAGACTACTTCCTGAACAGAACACCAATAGCACAGGCACTAAGATCAACAATTAATAAATGGAACTTTATGAAACTGAACACAACGGAGTTCTACTCAGTTATTAAAAACAATGACATCATGAAATTTACTGGCAAATAGATGGAACTATAAAAGATCATCCTGAGTGAGTTAACACAGACCCAAAAAGACAAATATGGTATGTATTTACTTATAGGTGAATATTAGCTGTAAATTAAAGAATAACCGTGCTATAATCCACAGACCCAAATAAGTTAAGTAAACAAGAATGGCTCAAGGGAGGATGCATGAATCTCATCGTAGAGGGGAAATAAAATAGACATCACAGGTGGATATAGGTATGGGAACAGAAAGGATCGGGTTGGGGAAGATGGAGGGAGAGAGTACTGGGAAAGACAACTGGAATCAGGGGCATCTCTGGGATGAGCTAGAAACCTAGATTAATGGAAACTCCCAGGAATCTAAGAAGGTGACCCTAGCTAAGACTCTTAGCAATGGGAGATACAGAACATGAACCAGCCATCCACTGTAAAGAGGAAAGATTTCCAGTGGAGGAATTGGGACCTCGATCCAGCCACAAAGCCTTTGACTTACAATTTTCCCTGTCTATAAAATACATTGGGTTAAAGGTGGCGCAGAAATCATAAGAGGGGCCAGCCAATGACTGGTCTAGCTTGAGACCATACTATGAGAGGAAGCCCACGCCTGACACTTCCTGGAAGGCTAGGACCCAGAGGCTGGACAGTCTGGACAGCCCAGAGACCTACAATAGAACCAAACATGACTGGTTAAAAAAAAAAAAAAGAAAGAAAGAAAGAAAAAAAAAGGTCAATGAAATGATTTCTGGTGATAGTCTGCTGTACTCATAGACTGTTGCCTAGCCTCAGAGGCTTCACCTGGTAACTGACAGAAACAGACAGATGCAGAGACCCACAGTCAAACAGTAGGTGGACCTTGGCAAGTCCTGTGGAAGATTGGGATGAAAGATTGTAGGGGCCAGAGGAACCAACGCGCCACAAGAAAACACTACCTTGGGCTCACTGGGGCTCACAGAGACTGAACTGACAACCAGGGAGCCTGCACTGGACTGACCTAGGCCCTCTGCGAATATGCTACAGTTGTGTAGGCTTGGTCTTGTGGGACTCCTAAGAGTGGAAGTAGGGGCTGTCTCCGACTCAGTAACCTGCTTTTGGGAACCTTTCCTCCTACTGGGTTGCTTCCTCCAGGCTTAGTAGGAGATGAGGTGTCTAGTCTCACTACAACTTGACATGCCATGGTTGGCTGATACACCTGGAAGGCCTGCCATGGTCTGAAGACAAAGGAAGGAGGAGAAAATGTGATTGGGCTGGGAAAAAAAATCAATCAATTAATTAAAAAAGATTGTTTCTGAACTCTCCACTCTCTTCCACTGATGTATAGGGCTCTTATGTATATGCTACACTATCTTGATTACAGGTGTTTAAGACAGGAAGTATGAACTGATCAGCTCTGTATCTTTCTCAAGATCATTTTTAGTTTTCCAAGTTGAGTTATACTTCCATATGAATGTTACAATTAGCTTTTTCAATTTCTGGAAACTTTTAAAATAATATTTACACAAAGGATTATATTTTGTATGTTGTCACACTCATTACATGTTACCCCTTCCATTTAGCCAATAATTTCTCTCCTGAGTATTTTAAGTGTCTACCAGAAACAAGAGGTCTGAACCCATGAAGAAGATATCAATTAGGAAATGATGGCCTCCAAAGACCATCTTCTCCTATCATGGTGGATTACTTAAGACCTTCTGGCACATGCTTATTTTTTTTTGTTTTTGGAGACAGGGATATACTGGAACTCACTTTGTAGCCTTGGCTGTCCTGCAACTCACTTTGTAGACCAGGCTGGCCTCAAACTTAAGAGGTTTGCTTGCGTCTGCCTCCCCAGCGCTGGGAGTGAGCCACTACTGCTCAGCTCCTGGACATGTTTTTAATCAATATAAACTATGCAACCATTCCTTTTCTTGGTTTCCATGTTCTGACCAAAGGGATCTTAGATAGCAGTTAATTTGATCCTCTAAAAATAAAAAAGAGGGGGGGGGGAACTTCTAAAAAGAGCTGTTTCCTTCAAGTATTTTTAGCTGCAAACCAGGTAAGTTAACTATCTCCTTAAAAAAAAATAAAAAATAGCGGGGCGGTGGTGGCGCACGCCTTTAATCCCAGCATTCAGGAGGCAGAGTCAGGTGGATCTTTCTGAGTTCGAGGCCAGCCTGGTCTACAAGAGTTAGTTCCTGGACAGGCTTCAAAGCTACAGAGAAATTCTGTCCTGAAAAACCAAAACTAACCAACTAAACAAACAGTCATGAGATGAAGGAGGCCACAGCCACCAAGTCCCTTTGCTCTCAGGTCCCACAGAGCGACTGAGCTCTGGAGACGGGACCCAACATTACAAAGGAGCATGCTCTTGTCATTCTTACCTTTGTCTTACCTGTTACATTAAGATGTGGCCCTGGATGCTACTCAGGACAAACCTCTTGTGTCACAATTTCTAATTCCTACGCATTACAACCATACAAGAAACGACCAACCTCCAGCTAGTGTTGCTATTAAAATGTGGCACTAATTATATATGAATGGGCCAAAATAACCAATATTAGAAGAACTGAAATTTGTGCATTAGAAAAGTCTTTAGGAGTTTTCTCCTGGGTCCCTGACAGTTCTGACTGGTAACAGCCTATGCTACAATAGTTGTGTGGCATCTTCATTACCATCTGTATCCATAAAGGGCTAACAAACTAGTAAAATTGTCTCTGTGACTAAGCCTTCCCAAGAGAAAAATCTCCTTTCAGGTTCCTGCAAAGAGGCTACAGCCTCCACGTAGAATGTGGGTAGAATATATAATGTCTAGGAATTGGATCAGAAAAGAGTACATATTTATTTACATATTTCACTATGCCTTTACTAAAATGTATGTTCTATTCACACGTTGGTGAAGATAACATAAGCATTGCCAGTGCCAGCAGGAATTACAGACACCTTTATCACAATATGACTGGTGATCATATCTTTAAAAACTGGCGATGGTCAGAGAAACCTGTGTCTTATTATTTCAAACAGTAATATACAAATCACACGTCACTGTTACAAATCTTCCCAACATTTACATCACTTTTTTTTTTCAGTATAAGTATTTTCTGTTACAACTCTATAGGTTTTATTTTATTTATGTTTAGAGACACTGTTCTGAAAAGGTCACCAAAGTCTCATGGAAAAAGAAATTAAATAAAAAAATATGCAAAGTCATTAAAAGAAAAAAAACCACCATGAACCGTCCACGAAGAGTCAGCTTGCGTCGTCCTAAGGTCCTTTACTGGTTAAAGAAAGAGCAACAATGGCATTCTTGAAGGCATAAGTCTCAATGTCAGTGATGTCCCCTGACTACTAGATCTGAACCCATTAAATACATTTCAATCTTCACAGGACTTTTACAATGTTATTATGCAATGGCAACAATGTTATAACTATAACTTTTTAAAAAATATATCTAAAAAAAGCAAAATGGGTAAAATCTAAAACTGGAAATTCAGACTATGCAATTAAAATAAAAAAAAACCCTAAAATTTAACTCAAGTTAAAACAAAAGGCAGACCAGAATTGGTGAAGAACAGGACCATTACTTTTAATGTTTTTCTAGTAAGTTCCTATGGAAAGGATAATACAAAATTGCTTCTCATCTAACAGTTTTCATTTACTAATAGCACTAGACACTGCTGGGAGAACTGAAAACTTACTAGGAAATTTCCCCTGAATATTCTTTCTTCAACAAATGGAACTTGTCAAATTGTTACTGCATAATATAAAATAGTGATCCATGCACTGTATCTCACTGGTGATAAGTCTTTACTGTGAGGTCAACACTGGAGATCCGCACACTGTATTTTATTGGTGCTAAGTCTTTGTTGTCAGGTCAACAAATAACACACATAAGAGCACCAAAAGTGAAAATGACTTTGCTTATGTTTCTGTATTAGAATTTTATTTGCTAAGGGGTAAAAACAGATTTTCAAAATTCAGAGCTAACTTAAAACAATAGTTTTAAACCTTTATTCCTAGCCCTTACTGCCTTCAGGAAGGAGAGAACATCTGGTTATTTAAAGAACACAATATGTTCACATTTTCTATGACTTTTGTTTCTAATTGAATTTAAATTTTTTTTAAATTTGAACTACTAGCTAGAACAATGTTTTTAATCAGTTCCTATTTTTCAGACTGTCCTCCTTCTATCCTCCTGACTTCATTTAGTGGATTATGTTTGGAAATCTGCTCACGAGTTCCATGTGATGAAGAAAATGTGGATGAGGACCCAGGTTTGAACAGCTAAGGTGGCATCTATATCTCTATTACAATAACCAGACTCTCTGCTAAGTCATCTTGAGTCCCTAACATCTGAAGGCTGGGAATTCTGACAGCAAATTAAGAAACCAGGGAGTAATTAAAGTCAAGTGGTAGGGTTGATTCACCATAAAAATGACGGCTATAGTTTCTGTATATATAGATATAGGCTCCATAATGTGCAGGGAAGTGAATTTTATCTAGATTAGAGTCAATGTGGAGTCCTAGAAGAGATATGCTATTTGAAGGAGATAATTTCTTTACCAATGATATGGGGGACACAAAGTTAATTGATGAAAAAAGATCAGGACTCATTCCCGACAAATAACTGATGGAAGTGGATAGAAAGTGTTGCAGTGACTCAAACTGGAGAGAATGTCCTAACTGAACCTGGAAATGGCTTGTTTTTGGAAAAAGAAGGAAGGACTCTCTTCTTCTTGAGTTTCAGTGACTCAAACTGGAGAGAATGTCCTAACTGAACCTGGAAATGGCTTGTTTTTGGAAAAAGAAGGATGGAGGAAGTAGATACAAGGCTCAGAAGCAGACCAGCGAGCTTGTGTATAGTGTTTAGGCTTACAGCCTTCATCTTTCTACTGCAAAGAGGGGAGGCGAGCTGTTCTCTCTCACTACAAAGAGCTGCTTATAGGGACTGCATTATGCTCATCCGAGTGTTAGGAAAACTATGAATTATAATTCTGTTATTACAGCTTACAGAGCCATTATTTCAAACTGCTCATATGAAAATTCTTTCCAAAGTAAAGTCTACTCCACCCACACAAAACAGAGATTGGTGTCTCAAACTGTAGTTGTAGAATATATTCTCAAGAGAACAATCTCCACAAGGAAATTAAGGACGATGATAACTGGACAAAGTGTTTCCCTAAAGATGGGCCAAGTTTTCTGTTGATTTTTTTTATCAAATCGGTCAGCAGCATGAATACTGCTATGATATGAAGTTAGAACAAAGACAAGCACACCTCATGCTCAGATCTTTCTAATAGCCTTCTTCTAAACATGTCACTATGTTTGTGTATTTACTCTGATCTACTTGTACCAGGAATTACAAGCACTGTAAGTGTTTCATTGTTACTATTAGATTTTATTTTTTTAGAGTACTTTGATGTCTGGAGTTTTGGAGACCAGGATAGAAGCATTAACTGGGCTTTTCTTACCATTTCCCCCTTAGCATACATGGCCTCTTGAGAATGTGCTCTTGTGCGTTTCTATGAAGAACACAGACTATCAGGTTCTTTCCTTTCTACCTCTGTAGCACAGGGCTAGGGTATGTTAACCTATTAGAAATCAGTTCTTTATAGGCAAACAATCTAGCTGGGAAATCAGAGATAATTTTATTCAACTTCTAAATGTTACAAAAGATATCAAAACTCAATAAACATTATAGATCTGAACTGCTAAGTTTGATCTATGTTACAGTCTCTAGCTCAGACTCCTGTAGGCACATTGCACACCCAGTGTGGAAAAGATTGCTTCTGAAGTCTACAGGGTGATATCAATGAACCAACATTACAACTTGCTTTATAGCCACCAGAAAAGCCCTTATGGGTAAAGACCTTTTTACTTTCCCTATAGATAACAACATTCCACAGACTTGTTCATGGAAGTCTGTAAACACGGCTTCCTCTCCAGTCCCACTTTCTTAAGGCTCAGAAACACCAGTTATGGTCCCACCTTTTGGAGATTTGGTGAGACTCTGAATGTAGAGCTGAGTAGTTCCTCCTTTAAAGATATATACTATTACTTTTCTCTTTAAACCTGAATCTTAGTTTGTAATGCTTGTACAACTTGTTTGATTACATCCTGCTGAAATAAAAAGTACTCTACAAAAATCACATAACAGGAAAGGGTAGTTAAATTCGATTAGTAAGCACTGATGGATTTAGTATAAAGAATTCTGAAACTGGGTGAGTGACTCCTAAGGATACTATATTATCTAGGGAAAATAACTAAGTTTGGTAAGTTATGATGCAATAATCATTTCTTTCTTTATTAAGCCAACCTGTACAAATAGGGAACCCAGGCTCAATTTCATAGCAGCCACTTCACCCACAAGGGAGACGTCCAGACACTTCCTCTTGAGGATGGTGAAGTATCCTGGGTCCTGCCACCAGAGAGATGATATATTCTCATAGTGATTCCAGGCCCAATAACCCAATGAACAGCCTTCAAATACCAGTGAGTCCTCTGAAGACCAGCTGCTAGAATCTTCTAATGCTACAGAAGGTTTGCTCCTGGGCTCAGAAATTACACCAACACCTAGCTGAATTGGGATTCTGAACTTACATTTGCACACCAAAACAACAGTTCTTCCAAGACTGAACCCCAAGTACCACTCAACTGGTCTACATCCTACAGGTTGTGGTTAATAGTAAACAAATATCAACACACTCAATAAATAAAGGTGATACCAGACATTTATGCCAAGAAACATCACCAATGACTGATCTCCAAATGTCCCATTCCCCAAAGAAAAGCAACACAAATAACCAAGACAATATATTTCCTCCAGAAATTAGTATCCTCATCATGTTTCCTGAATAAAACAACTTAGTTGATACAAAAAATGATTTCAAAATGACAATTAAAATTGTTTAAGGAACTCAAAGAAGATATGCATAAATACTAGAACGAAGACTACAAAACAAACAGTGAACAAAATGAAGAAAACAAAGCTATGAGAAATAGAATTTAATTAAGAAAGAGAGTTCCTGAAGAAAAGCTTATCTGAAATAAAAGCTGGATATGAAAATATTAAGTCAGTGAAATAAAATATAAATGGAAATACTGATCAATAGAATGGATCTACTGTAATAAAGAACAAAGAATATGAAGGCTTGACGACAAGGTAAAGAAAATGTATAAATCAGTCTAGAAAAATGTTGTATCTGAAAAAACCCACTGGGAACAGAAGAATATAGAGGAACTCTGTTATATAGAGGAATTCTGTTTTATAAAAAGAACAAACTCAATATGAATCAGAGGTATAGCAGAAGAAGAAACCCAGGTCAAAGGCATAGAAAATATTTTCAAGAAAAGTATAGAAGAAAATAACCCCCAATACGAAGTCTCAATTCTTAAAAATAGAGACACAAAGTAACAGAGTTATTAAGACAAATAGGACACATCCTTTTGGTGCTTCCAAGAACCACATTTCAGCATCAACAACAGATATCATCTCCAGGTTAAAGGACAGAGAAAGTATTTCCAAGCAAACTGAACTAAGAAAGAGCAAGTGTAGCTATTCTAATATCTGGCAGAATATACTTTAAACCAAAACTAGTCAGGAGAGATCAGGAAGGATACTATATATTTATCGAGGGGAAAAATGAACCAAGAAGATATTAAAATTCTAAATATTTATGCACCAATCAGAGGGATGCCGATTTTAATAAAAGAAATACTATTAAATCTAAAAGAACAGACCGACAATTCAATGCCACACTCTTAAGTCATCCAGACCAAAAAAAAAAAAAACCAACAACAAAGAAACTTTGGAATCAAATGACCCATAAATCAAATGGATATAACAGTATAACAGACACCTATGAACATTATTATATCTACAAAACTAAAGACTATACTTTCTTTACTGTAGCGCATGGAACTCTCTTTAAAACTGATCACATATTAGTTGACAGAGCAAGTCTCAACAAGTATAGGAAAACTGAAGTAACACCCTGCCTTCTGCCTGAGCACAGAGGACTAAAGCTGGAGATCATCAGCAGCAAAAAGTACACAAAGTACACAAATTTATGGAAAATGAGCAAAACAACGAGAATTGGGACAAGGGTAGAAATTAAGACAAAATTTAAAAATTCTTAGAATTGAATGAAAATGAAAACACAACATACTAAAATATACGAGGCACAATGCAGGTAGTTGTGTTGGCTAATTTAATGTCTATTTGACACAAATTAGAGTCATTTTGGAAGAGGGGAGCCTCAACTGAGAAAATGTTTCCACCAGACTGGCCTGTGGGACAAGCCTGTAGTTCATTTTCTTGTTTGTGGGTGGGTAAGTTCCAGGACAGCCAAGAGTACACAAGAGAAACCCCGCCTTGAGAAAAAAATTGTCATCTCTCATACTTAATGATGCATCTAAAAACCTTGGAAAAAGAACAAACAATACCCTAAAACAAGATGGGAAGAGATAATTGGTTCTTTGAACATATTGATAAGATGGACAAACAGTAAAATTAAATAAAGAGTGAAGACCCAAATTAATAAAATCATAGAGTGAAAAGGAAAACATTACAACAGACACTGAAGAAATTCAGAGAATCATAAGGACATAATTTAAAAATATATATATATCCCATTAACCTGAAAAATCTGAAAGAAATGCATGAATTTTTATATACCAAGGTTAAATAAAGATTAAGTAAATAATTTAAATATATCCAGAACAACCCTAAGACCTAGAAGGAGTAATTACAAACATCCCAAGTGAGAAGGACCAGGGTCAAATAAATACAGCATAGAGTTATACCAGGCCTCTGAAGAAGAACCAGCACTCATTGCTACTCTACCTTGTCTGTGGACTAGAAGAGGACAGGACAGCTACAAATTCTTTTCATGAAGGCAGTGTTACCCTAACACCCAAACCAGACAATGACCCAAAAGAAACAGAAAATGACCAGTCAATCTCTCAGACAAAGATACAAAAATACTCAAAAAAAATACTTGCAAATAAACTTAAGATTGCATCAAAAAGAGTATCTACCATGATGAAGTTGGCTTGATCCCATATTGCAGGAACAGTTCAATGCATGAAAATGAATCAATGTAAGTGATCATATAAACAGATTTAAGGACACAGATATCAGATGCAGAAAATGCCTTTCACAAAATTGGATATTATTTCATGATAAAAGTCACAGAGAAAGGGGACATGCATCAACATAATAAAGGCAACACATTGGTGCGGGACAATTCTGTATTCTGTCAATTATGATTTAAATAAACTCTGATTGGCTAGTAGCCAGACAGGAAGTATAAGCGGGACAACCAGACAGGAAGTAGAAGCAGAGCAATGAGAACAGGAGTTTTCTGGGAAGAAGGACACTCTTTCCACAGTCCTGCCCAGACACCGAAGAAGTAGGATGTGACCTGCCCCGCCGAAAAAGGTACTGAGTCATGTGGCTAACATAGATAAGAACAATGGGTTAATATAAGTTACAAGAGTTAATAAGAAGCCTGAGCTAATGGACCAGTCAGTTTATCATTAATATAGACCTATCTGTGTGATTTCTTTGGGGCTTAATGGCTGTGGGAACTGGGCAGGACAAAAACCCCAACAAGCAGGCCCTCATGTCACAACACATAACACACTGAGAACCAACATATTCAGCAACCAAGAAAAATTCAAGGCATTTTCACTAAAATTGGGGACAAGGATATTCACTTACTCCATTTTTCTTCAGTACAGTGTTTAAAGTCTTAGCTATAGCAATTAGACAAGTGAAAGAGATTAAAGATATAAATAGGAAATAAAGAAGTCAAAATACCCTTATTTGCAAATGATATCCTCTATAGTAATACCCTAAAGACTCCATCAGACTTCTGCAGCTGAATAATATACTCAGAAAGATTGCAGAATTAAAAAAAAAGACAAAAAACTCAGGAGTTTTCCTATATATCATCATCATCATCAACAACAACAACAACAACAATAAAAATACTGAGGAAGAAATCAGGGAAACAATTCTATTCACAATACCCTCAAAAAGTATTTTGAAATAAATCTAACCAAGGAAGATAAAGACTTGCATAATAATAACAACATGAAGACATTAAAGAAAGAAATTAAAGAAGATACCATCAGAAATGACCTTCCATGTTCATGGACTGGTTGCATTAATATTGGGAAAACAGTTATTTTACCCACAGAATCAAGACATAGTAACCTTAAATACCACATAGAGAAACCACAGACACAAGCTATCCAAAAACAATGCTGAATAATAAAAGAATTTCTGGAGGTATCTCCATCTCTGATTTTAGGTTATATTATAGAGCTATACTCATAAGAACATCATGGTGCTGGCATAAAATACAGTAACACATCAATGGAATTGAATTGAAGATCTGAATATATACTCATGTGAATACAGCTACCCAAAACATACACCATCTTCAATAAATAATGCTGGTCCAACTGGTTAGTTATATGTAGAAAAATGAAACAAGATCCTTATTTGACACCCTTCACAAAACATAAACTCAAAATAGATTCAGCAACTTAATAACATGAAATGCTAAACCTGATAGAGCAAGAAGAAGGAAATATGCTTGAAAGTACAGGCACAGGAAAGGACTTTCTTAACAACACCCCAATAGTAAAGGCATTAACACTAAGAATTAATGAATGAGACCTCATGAAACTAAAGAACTTCTGTATAGCAAAGGATGCCAACAGTCAAATAGAGGCAGTCTACAGAATGGGAAAAAACCATTGCCAGCTACACTTCTGACAGACGGCTAATAACTAGAAAACATTAAGAGGTTAAAAATCTATACACCAAGACAATAACTCAATTTAAAAATGGGACAAGGAATCAAATACAGAATTCTAAGTAGATATAATATAAATGGCTAATAAATATTTTTTAAAGTGTTCAACATCCTTAGCCATTAGGGAAATGTAAATTAAAACTACTTTAAGATTTCACCTCACCTCAGTCAAAATGGTAAGATTTTTGAAAAACACAACAAATAATGGTGTGGATATGAGGAAAGAAGAACACTTATTTACTGCTGGCAGGAGTGCAAACTGGTATACACATTGTAGAGATCAGTTTTGCAGTCCCTCAAAAGGCTAAAAATCTATCTCCCACATGATCCAGCTCTACCACTCTTGGCCATATACCCTGAAAGAGTTATATCCTCCTACACAGATAGTTACTCACTCATTTTCAATGTTGCTCCATTCACAACAGCCAGGGAATAGAAACAACCAGGGTTCCTAGCAGCTGATGAGTGGTTCATGAAAAAGTAGTACCTATACACAATTAAACAATTTGGCTACTAAGAAAAAATATTTAGAAGTTTACATGTAAGTAAATGGAGATGGAAGCAACCATTCTCAGGGTGGTGACTCAAAACCAATGTTGCATGTTTTCTTTATTTGTGGATGTTAGTTTTGAATCATTTGGAATACCAAGAGAGGTCAGGGAACCAGGTGCCATGAGAGGGCTTTAAAGGGAAGGGAGACAGAACACAGGGACAGAAATGGTCAGATACATAAGGTACAGAGGGGTAGTTTGGGGAGGGGCAATTAACATTAAAGAACTTTTGAATCCTAGTACTGCAGAAGTCTCTTGAAATATAAACACATATGAAAAGTTTAGACGGATTCATCTGGTAATATTGGATAGCACAGACAGAAAAGAAAGCCAGCTCCCAAGAATGGATTACTTCATTTGGAACTGTCGGCCAGTGGGATTCTATAGACCCCCAGGTTTCACGCACTATTCACATTGCTTTTGTACTTTTCAGAACTTGTTGCTGAAGACAACAGATAAGAAAACCAAGCAGGCACTAACCTAGAAGCATAATCCCTTCTGGGTAAATTTCATACTGCTGGGAGGTGCTAGATATGCTACCAGGGCAGAAAAGTAACTATTAATATCACCCAGCTGGGAACCATGCAAGCTACAATAGGATCTAGGCTAGCGCAATAAGACACAAACATGGAAGCAACCAAATACTTTCTGATTAGAGTCTGATGAAGACTGACTCCACAAGACGGAACCCAAACGACACTGCTATCAGAGACAATAACCTGTAGCTAGATAGGACTTGGACTGCTGTGGGAGCTCCTTCCGCTCCTTCAGTCAATAGCCGCTAAGAAACCAGCCCACTATGGCGTTTCTCTCTCTTTAAAAAAGCAGCAGCAGCCCTCTGCTCACTCTCTTGCTTCCGGCTCCTAGACTCTTTTCCTGATCATGCAGAGGGCTGTTGTCTGGGACGGTGATCTGTTAAGTTTTTCCCCTTTAAATAAATAACCATTCTATTAATCATAATTCCAAACTGGTGTGGGATTGTTTGTGACTTACACCTTCATCTGGTACCCAAACGTTTGGTTTTAGAACTCCCCCTTCCCCCCATTCGGCTGCCTGCCGCCAGCTCGGCTTAGCATGAGCCCTCCCTCAGCTGCGGCCTGTGCCCTGTGCGTGGAGCCAGCAGTTCAATATAAATTATTACGCAGTGGCTTTTCTTGCTGCAATTCTTTATATTTTCTCTTTACACACCTTAGATTGGCTTCAAATCCCCACACACCCTATTGTTTGCCTCCCCACATGGATTTAAACTCCATGCCTCCTGGGCTCCACAGGCATGGACAGTCTCTGCCTGCCTGGTTTGCTCTTTTCTGAGTCGTTTTTAAATCTCCCTTGCAAGGGCAGCGCTTAAGTGGCATGAATCAGAGTGCAAGTGGTTGCCGAAAGCTGCAACCCCTCGGGGTGACTCTGACACGTGGAGGCATACGCGGCTTCTGGGTTGCTTTTCCCTACCCCTGGATTCTGGGTTTCTGGTTCTGTGTATGGAATTGATTTAATTACATTTACTTTGTTGAGCAATTCATATTTCCTAGTTTTTAACAAACACTAAGGTGGGCACTGAAACAGGACCCCGTTTCCGTCATCTTTGCAGTGGTTCTAGTCGTGACTCGGCAACAGCGCCACCTGCTGGATAATAGGTAATATGGCAGTTTTCATTTCCAACACAAATTTTACTGCTTTCTTTACTAATACAATGGATTATATCAATTACCTCAATTGCCTCAATTTATTGGTTACTAGGTTTCAGTTTTCTTTTCAATATTCTATCATTAAGGAAGACTATGGCACTCCTAAGAACAATACAATCTTTACAGACTAATAATGAATGGCTAGTTGAAAGGATTAAAACTATTAAAAATTAGAGGTTATCTGAACAAGTGGATCCATGGGTACTAGGAAGTTACCTGAAAGGGTTCAGGCTGTTGAATTTGACGTTCAGACGTTATCACAAAGTTTTGATAAGGTAACAGACAGAATGTACCTCCAGGATGAGAATCTACATGATAGACAAGAAAAGTTCAAGGAAGACATGTTATCTTTAAAGGAAAAAATTAAAACCTTGGAATCACAGGTACAGAATGGGAACCAAAAAAATGATACCTTAGTGAAATCACTAGAAACACATGCAGGTCAGGAGATTCAGGTTTTAAGAGAGACAATGATAAAAAGATTTTAAATGATTAAAGAAATTATTGGAGCTGGTGAACAGAGTAAGAAGGCACAAGGACAGGATATGTCACCAATGGCTGTCAGAACTGGTTTATCCAGGGTTTTAATGTCATATCCTGTAATTTACTCTGACAAAGCGTCAACTTCTAAAGGCTCAAAGGGAGTTAAAGAAGCTAGATGGCTACCAATAGGAATGAAAGATCTAAAAGAAATTAAGCAAGTTGTCGTTAATTATGGCTTTCACTCTGCATTTGTTAGGGAAATGATAAGGACTTCGGCTTCTAATGTCAGAGCTACTCCCCATGATTTCTCTCAGTTAGTGTCTGCACTATTAGATGATGAACCTTCCTTGATGTTTGGAATTTATTTCAAAGAAGAATCCAAACATATGGAAGAGCAAGGAAGAGCAAAAGGTGTGGAGGTTTCCCAAGATGAAATTCTTAGTGTAGGAGCATATGCTGATCCACAGGTCCAAGCTCTTTACGACGAAGAAGTATTGTCCCTATGTCACAAAGCAGCCTTGAATGCTTGGAATAGAATACAAGATCCAGGGAAAAGGGTCGAATCATATACCAGGGTTAGGCAGGGACAGAGAGAACCCTTTACTGACTTTTTGCACAGGTTAATTAAGGCTCTGCAAATAGGAGTAACAGACCCAGAAGCTAGTCAAATAATTCTTGAATCTCTGGATTTTGAAAATGCAAACATAGAATGTAAAAAGATAATTGGGCCTTTAAGGTCTAGATCAGCATCTATGGATGAATGGATTCAGCGCACGATGAATGTTGAGACATTTGGCTATAATGATGAATCTTGGGTAGGTGAAGCGATTTCGAAAGCAATGAGGAGACATTAAACTGCCAGGTGTTTTAAATGTGGTAAATTAGGACATCTGAAAAGGGACTGCAGGCAAAGAATCTCTAGATATCTCCTCTGACAATGACAAAAATAGGAGACCTTGGCCGTAAAGTATATGTAGGAGGTGCGGTAAAGGCCGACATTGGGCCAACGAATGCAGGTCAACAACAGACAGACAAGGCAACCTGATACCATCGGGAAACCCTTGAGGGGCCTCTCGCAGGTATCCAAGCCAGAAGTGGCCCAGTCATTCTCAGTGACAGTGGAGAACATGTCTCACCAAGAAAATTAAAAACTCCAATGTCTGCTGTAAAAAGCAATACTGGTCTAAATGATGGGTTACATGTGGAGGATGAGTCAAAAAATCTAGTAGGACAGAGTAAACGTATATTTTGGCAGACTTCTATTAACGATCAAAGACCAAAGCTAAGAGTCTGTATAAATGGCATTTTTATTGACGGCTTATTAGACACAGGTGCAGATGTAAGTATCATTACTCCAGAACCTTGGTATCCAAATTGGCCTCTTCAAGAGGTAGATGTTCAGTTCCTGGGAATTGGAACCCTATCTTGTGTAAAACAAAGCACGAGATGGGTTGAATGCATAGGGCCTGAAGGGAAAATAGGAAGATTAAGGCCATATATAGCCAATATTGCAATAAATTGATGGGGCCGTGACCTGCTACAGCAATGGAATACCTAGATTAACATTCTTGTATTTCCAGGAACTCATAATTCTGGGAAGGATATAATGAGGTATTATGGAAAAAGGTCACCAGGCATTCAGACTGTACAAGAACATACAGCAACTACCAAACCTTTAGAGGTACCAACAGCCCTACCTTTAAAATGGTTAACTGAGAAGCCAATATGGATCAAGCAGTGGTCTCTAGCTGAAGATAAATTACAGGCTTTGGAACAGCTGGTACAAGAGCAACTAGATGCTCACCATATTTAAGAATCAACCAGTCCTTGGAATTCTCCTATGTTTGTTGTAAAAAAGAAATCTGGTAAATGGAGAATGATGACAGATCTAACCTATGGGTCCTCTAGAATCTTGAATTCCTTTGCCTCCTCTTTTACCAAAAGGATGGCCTCTTATAGTTATTAATTTGAAAGATTGCTTTTTTACTATACCTTAACAAGAAAAGAATATAGAAAAATTTGCCTTCACAGTGCCTACTTATAATGATTCTCAGCCTACTAGGAGATATCAAAGGACTGTGCTCCCACAGTGGATGCTCAATAGTCCCACATTGTGCCAATATTTTGTATGTCAGCCATTGAAAATAATTCATAAGCAATTTCCTAAATCTATAATTTACCATTACATGGATGACATTTTGGTATCTGATTCAAATAAAAATACTTTAGAAAGGATGTTTGAAGAAGTAAAGAAAGTCTTGCCTAAATGGGGATTACAAATTGCTCCTGAAAAGATTCAAAGAGGAGATTCTGTTAATTACCTAGGTTGCAGAATAGGTTTACAGAAAATTAGGACACAAAAGGCACAAATTAGGAGAGACTGGTTACGAACTCTTAATGACTTTCAAAGATTGTTAGGAGACATTTCCAGTCTATGACCAGCTTTTGGGATAACACCTGATCTTATAGTTCATTTAAACAAAACCTTAGATGGTGATAAAGATTTGAATAGTCCCAGAAAATTAACAGCTGAAGCAGAAAAGGAACTGACAATGTTTGAGGAAAAATTACAGGAGGCACATGTAGGTAGGGTGAACCCAAATATTAGTTGTATCCTAGTCATAATGCCTTCCAGGATTTCTCCTACAGGGATTTTAATGCAGAGGGAAGATATTATTTTAGAATGGATATTTTTATCACATAAACCAAGTAAAAATTTAAAAACTTATGTGGAAAAGGTCTCTGAACTAATTATAAAAGGTAAACTGAGACTTTGTCAACTAGCAGGTATAGACCCAGCAGAAATTATAGTGCCTTTTACTACTGATAAAAAAAAAAAGTTAGGGGAAGACAATGATCCATGGCAAAGAGCTTGTGCTAATTTCTTGGGAGAAATTAATAGCAACTATCCCAAAAGTGATAGACTTAACCTCATAAAGAGAACTTGGATTCTTCCTCGAATTGTACGTGATGCACCAATAACTGGAGCCCGTACATTTTATACTGATGCTAATAAGTCAGGGAAGGAAGGTTATAAATCAGACGAATTGAGTAAGGTGGAACAAAGCCCTTATAATTCTGTCCAGAAGGCAGAATTATATGTCATTCTTATGGTGCTAAGGGATTTTAAAGAACCTCTTAATATAGTTTCGGATTCACAATATGCAGAAAGACTTATCTTGTATATTGAAACTGCTGAATTTATACAAGATGATACAGAATTGACTTCATTGTTTATCCAGGTGCAAGACATAATCAGGAATAGGCTTTGTCCTATATACATAACACACATCCGATCACATACGGGTCTGCCTGGTCCTCCAGTACAAGGTAATGCTGAAATTGATCAATTATTGATTGGAAGCGTGTTGCAGGCCTCAGAAATTCATAAAAAACATCATGTCAATAGTAAAAAACACTTAAAGAAAGAGTCTTCCATTACATGGCAACAAGCTAACGAGATTATAAAGAGATACCCTACTTGTTCTTTCTATAATCAAACACCGTTGCCTGCAGGGAGTAATTCAAAGGGTACTCAAAGGAATGAAATCTGACAGATGGATGTGTTCCACTTTATGGAGTTTGGCAAATTAAAATATGGACACCACACCATAGACACGCATTCAGGTTTTCAACGGGCAACTGCCCTGAGCTCAGAAAAGGCTGATTCGGTAATCACACATTTATTGGAAGTTATGGTCATCATGGGTATCCCTGCACAAATAAAGACAGACAATGGTCCAGCATATGTATCTAAGAAAATGAAACGTTTTTTTGATTATTATAATATAAAACACATTACAGATATGCCAAATAATTCTGCAGGTCAGGCAGTTATAGAAAGATCAAATCGTACCATAAAGGATATGCTGAACAAACAGAAAGGGACGGAAAATACCCCCAGAAATGATTGTATAATGCTTTATTAACCTTGAATTTTCTTAATGCTAATGAGAAAGGAACAACAGCAGCAGAAAGACATTGGATAATGGAAAAGTCTGCTGAACTAAATCAACCGGTTTATTTCAAAGATGTGCTGACCTCTCAATGGAAGCCAGGAAATGTGCTATGTTGGGGAAAGGGTTTTGTTCTTGTTTCCACAGGAGAAGAAAAATTGTGGATACTATCAAAATTAATAAAGGTTTGATTTGAAGAGGAGAAACCCCTCGGAAACGAGAAATGACAGCTCATCCACAATGATGATAATCATACAGGTGGTAAGAAAAACATATAGAATGGGGGCAGGGTTCTGTTCTTATCTCCGCAGGAAAACACTTATTTTTGAAAAATTCAAGGAACCCTGGATGTTTGAATACTAATAAATAGAAAAATAACTACCCAATAGGGACTATCAAGAAATCTGAACAGGTTCTGTAAGTATAAAAATCTAAGATATACTATATTATATTCCTAATTTATAGAGTTGGTTTTGGAGTTGGGCTCTGGCTCAGTTCCTCTCTAATTCCAAGCCTGTTGTTAAGAGAAAAAAATCAGAGTTTCTGGAGTTTCTATCTCATGTCAAGAGTCATGAGACAGAAATAAATATGAGTTTAGAAGACATCTTTGCTTTTCTTCATATCTATTATGCCCTTCATTGAATATATATATATATATATATATATATATATATATATATATATATGTTTGTATATGATTAATGTTTAAGTTTTCCACAATGAACAATGAGTTTTTCCTGCAGTGACATTTGAAGTTTACAGAGAGAAAATTGGGCCCCATAACAACAACTCCACCTGGTTGATATGACATCATGATACTGATAGTGCTACTACAAGACCTGTTTTGGGTATCAGCTGCACAAGATGGTTCCAACTTGGTAAGCTGAAATGGTGCACATCTTTTACAACATTCTGGCCAGACCTCCACAATATACTCAGAGACTATTTGCAATCTTACCAGACATTAATCTTAAAATTTAACCATCATTTTACTTTCAAAGGATCCCCCAGAAAGAACATCATCCACATGACAGCTGGAAGTAATTCTAGACGACGACATCCCCTCTCCCAGTAAAGTTTGTCCTTAGGTTTAGGGACACCATTTAGGGGTTGATTATAATTAGTATACGGTTGAGGGTTGGGGGAGGAATTTATAAGCTCAGGGATTTTTTTTTTGAAAAAAAAAAGAAGGATAACTGAATGATGGGATAATAGATTGGTACTTGTGAGTTATTATTTTTAGACAAATATATTGGTATCGATTCTTGTATATTGATACAAAGTTAAATTATATTGACTATTGTATGCATGCATGCTTCTACCTCTGTTTAAAACATTTTTTTATGTATTGATATATATGTTCTATTAATATACGTATATTTACTATATTGCAGTGTACATTTCTACCTCTGATTAAGATACTTATATATTGTTTATGTATTGATATATATATTTACCATATTGCAATGCATACTTGTACATTGTTTACACCTGGAGATCACTGTTCTCATTTATTGCACAGTTGTTTATTGTCTTAGTCTTTAAGTTAGATAGGTATTGAGAATTATATAGATCAACAGTCATCTATGTTTGTCATTTATAATTAGACTAATCAGGTACTTTAGATACATAGAGATTATATTCAGTATAGATAGATAATCTTCAACCTCTTCAAAGAGCTGTAGAAAATGGTCTTTAATCTAACTCAGAGTTCCAGGGTACTGAGTCACAATCGCTCCGGGCAAAACCAATCTATTCCCGAGAGACTGTTAAGCACCAAAGACACTCCACTTGGAGCCTTTCTTCTTGGCAGAACTGGCCTTTGGGCAAAGAAATACCCATACCTCAACCAGTGACAGAGATACAGAGTATCTGTAAATGGATAAAACAGGACTGTTATAGCCTGCCAAGACAGGGTAAGATAGTTTTGAAAAGTTTCTTGCCTTTGAAAATGGTATGTCAGTTACATTAGGCCTTAGCCAAAGTTGGTTGCTTCAACGTTGCAAACGTGACTTTGGGTGATTTCCCAGGTAGCCAGTTGTCTCTATGATTTGTTGCATGTTTTGGAAGTTGTTTGATTGCACTTCCTAATTACTCAGGTAACATTATTTCCCTTCTCAGATTTTTGATGGGGTTGGAGACTATATAAGTGTAGTTACTTTACTCTCATGATTTGGCCAAGTTATTTATTATACAAGACTTAAGCTAGTTAGAATAGGATATTTGTTCTTATTGTATATAATTTTGTAGTAGGTTTAGAACTTTCTTACTTAAACAAAAGGGGGAGGTGATGTGGGAGCTCCTTTCGCTCCGTCAGCCAATAGCTGCTGAGATACCAGCCCACTGGGGTGTGGTCTCTCTCTCTTTAAAAAAGCAGCAGCAGTCCTCTGCTCACTCTCTTGCTTCCGGCTTGCTTCTGGCTCCTAGACTCCTTTCCTGATCGTGCAGAGGGCTGTTGTCTGGGACAGCGATCTGTAAGTTTTTCCCCTTTAAATAAATAACCATTCTATTAATCATAATTTCAAACAGGTGTGGGATTGTTTGTGACTTACACCTTCACTGGACCCCAAGAGAGATCATGCTTTTAAATGGGTCATTAATGACACTGATATACCCATTCTGAACTCATCTGAGAAGTTTCTTCCTCCTGTAGATGGTGATTAATGTGGTGTACTGGCTGAATTGGTGTGTCAACTTGACATAAGCTAAAGTCATTAGACAGGAAGGCGCCTCAGTTGAGGAAACATTACAAAATATCTAGCTGTAAGGAATTTTCTCAACTGGTGATGAATTGTGGAGGGCCCAGTCCATGGTGGATGGTGCCATCCCTGTGCTGGTGGTCCTGGGTTCAATCTATAAGATAGCAGGCTGAGCAAGCCAGAGGAAGCAAGTCATACCTAACCTAAGCAGTATGCCTCATGGCCTCTGCATCAGTTCCTGCCTCTAAGATACTGCCACGTTTGAGTTCCTGTTCTGACTTCCTTCAATAATCAACAGCAATATGGAAGTGTAAGCCAAATAAACCCTTTACTCCCCAACTTGCTTTTCTGTCATGGCATTTTATGACAGAAGTAGGCACATGGATACCCACAAGTAGTCAACAAGTAGAGAATAAGAGACTGAGAAATGCCTAGTCCTAAATGGGATCTCCCTATCTCACCCACTTCTCTAAGGCTCAGGGATCATAGTAGAACAGAGGATTGGGGGCAGAAAGACTAAGAGCCAGAGATGGGGGATGACTATAGCAAAACAGTGTTTTCCAGATGCAGTGTCATAGCTGCACATATAAACAGCACACATACGTCCTGCACACATACAAGCTGACAAAATCTCCACATGGAGGGAAAGGTGAGCAGGAAGACCATCTTAGCTGAGGAGCTATTGGCAGTGACAACTGCTGGGGAAGAGAGCCATTTGTCTTTATGGGTGTGAAAGCTGGTAGCTGACAAGGCTCCAGGAAGTATCATCACAGGAAGGAGCACTTGGGCAGCACAGATGGACAGGACGGACTGAAAACAAAAAAGGACATAAAGTTGGGTGAGTAGGGAGATAAAGATAGATCTAGGAGGAGTCTCGGGAAGGCAGTAAATATGTGCAAAATATATTATATGAAATTACCAAAAAATTAATAAAATATTATTTAAAAACAAATAGGAAATTGAAATTTAACTAATCCCCCACACTCTGCTCCTAAGAACTCCTAATGTTGAGCTGACAGAATGTGCTTTCAGTCTGGAAATCAAAACTCATCATGGATTAGCAACTCATCTTTGCAACTTCAGTAGCTACCTGATCATTCTGTGGAGATTTTAGTTACATAGTATATATAACTTACATATATGTATAAAGATAAAAATAGAAATACAAATAGTGGTATTCACAAGCCATATCTAAAAATGGGTACTTCCTTATGCAAAGAAATCAGATTGTATTTTGTTGCTTAATAAAAATTGCTTTGTGTAATAGAAATGCTATAAAGGTTAGTACTTCTATAAAAAGCAGATTAGGCATAAGGAAAATTCTAAGACAGAATAGGAAACAGATTCAAAGATAAGTTAATGTCAGCAACCACAGAGAGGTAAAAGATCCTTTAGAATCAGATTGCTATTAAACTTGGACACTCAAGATGAACAGGCAGAGCTTTGGCACCAGAATTCAGACTGACTGACTCAGAGACAGTCTGACAACTGCCAACATGACTGTTGGGAGCAATTCCAAAGAGCCAAAGGCTGGGATTACCATCCAATGCCTGGCATTCTGACACTTGCATTTAAAGCTTTCTCTATTACTCTTCATCCAATATTTGTGTTTGGCTCAAAAACGGTAAGGATTCACAATTTTTTATATCATTAAATGTTCTTATTTTCAAGAAATATAACGTTAGTTGTAAAAGAGCACACTTTTTTTCTGTGAAATATGAAGAAATTTTGATGAATTGCTTTACATTCCAATAGAAAAATCAGTGTCGAGGTCTGTCTGAAATTTTATTAGGTTATTTATAAGCTATAATATATATATATATTATATGAGTATCTATCTATCTATCTATCTATCTATCTATCTATCTATCTATCTATCTATCTGCCTATCTACATATACTCATATCACAATTTAGTGTTCCATATTGTAATACGTTCTTATAGGCCTAGTCGTTTGTATGGCTTTTTTTTTTTTTCCTTGACCGTCATATGGCCCAGAAGCCCTACTGCAATAAGTCAGCCCCTGTGACGGGATCAAAGATAGTGAAATCTGGCTGTAAGAAGTAGTTGTGTAAATATTTCCTTAAGCTAACAGGAAATTAGGGGGTGAAGATGACCTGCTGAGGAACATGGGCACTGGCTAGGTGCATATTCTCAGGACAATGCCCACTGAATACAACTAACAATCATTAGGAATTAAATCAGACGGAGAACTCTATTCTTCACATAACTTAAAATTATACATACACATTTCCCCAAGAAAAGCTTACCTTTGGGTCTCTAAGGAACAGAGCTTTAAGAATCAGTGAGTGTATGTCTCCGATGAGTGGATAATGCATCAGAAGGCCGAGGCAGGTCTGGTAGTTACTAGAAATTACTAAATAAGAGGGAAAAAGGATTCAGACACAATATTGTTTGTATGATGAATATAAGAAAATAATTGAGAGTCAAAGCAAGTGAGGCAGTAATTCAGGTGATTTACCAGAAGTCTGTCTGGAGGAGAATTCTTCTTCAAATGCCCTCTGGATCAGTGCATTCAACCTACAATCTAACACACTAGCCCTACCCACAGGTACCAGTGGAAGAAAGAGGTACAGACCCATTCCTGGGTATCTGCACCATAAATAGATTCTTAGATTCTTAAATATATGTTGTCATTTACATAGCTACCTTTAACTTTGCTGCTGAGAAGTTAGTAACAAGAACCTTGTAAATGGGGAAGCAGCTGAATGTTCTAATATAATAGTACTCACCTTGGTTACTATGCTTCACAATTCACACCATGCTCTCATCCTTTTATATGTGTACCACACAATTTAAAATTAAAAGTACAATTTTCTACAATTATTGGTTTTTCTAAAAGTAAAAAGAAATTTAGGACCTATAATTTCTATACAGTATTTCTTGGGGGAGGAAAGTGAGAATCTTCCATGATCAGCTTTCATTCTGCAAGCGTTTTCAAACCAACCTAATTAAGGGTACAATTATTAAACATATCTTTTATGACTGGTCTGTGTAAACTATTCCATTTCTTATCAGCTGGCCCATTAAGAACACTTGTTCCGTGAACTGCAATGACTGCTTCTGCAACACTAACTGTGTGAAAATTTCCTAGAGTTGTAACTAAACCTTATTTATTAATACATTACTTGAAAAATGTCCCACAGGAAAACAACTGTGATTTAAGGGAAATAAAGCAAATAAAATATTGATTATAATCAGAAAAATCTTGTTCCTTAGATTTTTTTCTTCTGCTGAAGAAAAAGCTACTTCTTGAGGAAGCTCTCTACCACGCCCCTCCTGTGCGCACTATGGAAAGGAGACCAGCTCAGGCAGAATGAGGAATCATAAGCTGTGGAAGGAACTGCTTTATCTTCTTCATTTCCATCGCTGATCTGACAGCTTGTAATTTCACACATCTGCCTTCATTTGTAAAGCACTCACTTACCCTCCCTGCTCTCTTTGCAGACTCCCTTTATTTGTTCACTTCTCCACATCCACAGTATGCTCCCATTGTCATCTTTACCTGGAAACTTGAAAAGCTAGGATACAGTGGTGTCACGTTTTAATGTACAGTTTTCATTTAAGGTGAAGAAGTTTTCTTTTCTTTTTTTTTTTTGGAAAAAAACCAGACAATCAATTGATCTGGTAATTCAAAAAGCTATTTTCTCAAATGTTCTAATGATAACTTTAGTACCTGGACAGGAAATTACATTTACACATCTTGTAAGAGAGGCAAAGAGGTCTGTGGAACATATTTTGGCTGCAGTGCTCAAACCTGAATCTAGGGGTCCTATTTGAGTCTTCTTTAAAGTGGCCTGAAGTGACACTTGAAGTCTGTTAGGAACCTTTTTAACAAAGTTTAGTCTTTTAAACAACTTTAAGATTTTAGAAAACTGCTCTCATCATGCCATTCAATGACTCGTTAAGGGACTGCTCTGAAATGGTCCCAAGCTAACATAGGACACAGAGGTCAACAAGGAACAAGCCCTTGTTCTGGAGACAATCCATGGCACAAAGGCAATAATGATCTCACTGAGATGATGAACACTAAAGGCTTTGGGTCAAGAACGCAGGCTCAGAACTTTATGTGCCTTATTTCATGTTATATAAGCATAGGACATTTCCCCTTGTATTACACATGCAAAGGATGATACTTGAAGAGGGTAAATCAGTTTCTCAAGTCACACAATGATTCCTTGGTGTAGCATGCTTTGAAATTCAGGGTCTGTACTCTACGTAGTTATATAAAGCTGTTTAAAAATATTACTTTGAAATCAAATGATACAATGCATACAAATGTCAACACTAAGTGTTTTAACATCATTACTCTAACATGGTAGGTCAAGTACCCTGAAAGGTCAACCTTATTGAGTCTCCAGAATAGCTGCATATAGTTGGGAATAGCACAACAGCACAGTAATACTGTTCCCATACCTCTGACATTATGAGAATCTCCAAAGTATAGGAGGCATGACAATAACATGTTAAGATTCTACTTGGAGAACAAATGAAGATGCTAGCACTGTTCTCTTGCATCTATTCATACACATCTCATCCAATACTTTCTGAGCATCATTACATGCCAGATACTCAGACTATTGATATACCCAAACTAAGGCTATAACAGCAGGTAAGACTAAATGAAGCCTGTGTTTTCATCTCATACCACATTCTTTTATATACTACTGAAAAATCTGCATTTTTAATCTGAACTTAAGTCCCACTTGGATAACTATGCCCAATTTAGGGCTGTTAAAAAAAAACTACAGAAGCTTGTTTAAGACAAGGTAGTGGGAATCTGACACACTAGGAGTTTAGTTTTGCTCCTTCTTTACCCCCTCCTTCCCTAGCTCTCATGCTCCCTTCTTCCTTTTTATAACATGTGGTGTTGAACCTAGGACTTCATGCATGCTAGGCAAGCACTCTACTACTAAACTACATGCCCAGAGGTTTTGCCCTTTACAGTATTTTTCCTTATGCAATGCTTATCCTACCAAAGCAGGCAGCAGTGACATGACTGACTGCAACCTTCCCTGAGCCAGCTCTTCTCAGTGTCACTTAACTATTTTGCTTTTAAAGAACAATGACGTATTAACACATTTTGTTCAAATGCACTCACTGCACTTTTTATTAATTTATTTTCCAGGTTTTTTTTGTTTGTTTGTTTTTGCCGTATCACTAACCAGCTTAGACTACCCTGGCCTTAAACTCACAGAAACCCACACGTTTACAACTCTGGAGTGTTGGGATGAAAGGCATGTACCATTATACCTGGCTACAAAAAAAGCTCTTCTTGTATGCACACTGGTTAAAGAAAAAAAAAAAGGCCACAAAGAGCTTTCTTAGCCAGAACTCTTTGAGCTAAATATCTTCTAATAGTACACAGACTTCTTTGAGTAACTGCCAATAATAAATACCAAAAAAGCCTCTGTACCTTTGTTGTGGCCTTTTGCAGTCTCCCCGTCACCCCTTGTGCCCGGCATCTGTGTAGCAAGTGTACCCTGGCTGTCACCCCTTGTGCCCGGCATCTGTGTAGCAAGTGTACCCAGGCTGTCACCCCTTGTGCCCGGCATCTGTGTAGCAAGTGTACCCTGGCTGTCACCCCTTGTGCCCGGCATCTGTGTAGCAAGTGTACCCTGGCTGTCACCCCTTGTGCCCGGCATCTGTGTAGCAAGTGTACCCTGGCTGTCACCCCTTGTGCCCGGCTTCTGTGTAGTCCACCCAAGGCTGTCACCCTTGCTGTTCTTAAATGAACTCAGGGCTTAGAGAGTCTCTCTCTCTCTGCCTCGACAGCAGCTGACAATGAATAGTCTATCCAGAATGCTTCTAGTGAGGGGCACAGGCGCTGTAGTCCCAGTTCCATGCAGAGTAAAGCTGACTTATTTGTCTCTGTCTTTAAGTGGCCACAACTATTCTAAAGTGGTCTGAAGAAATTGGGCTATACAGTTTTCCCTGGAGAAATAATAACAAATGCAGTCAAATCAGTAAATCTAAGCAGAGATGTGATTACACAGAGAAATTTGAAAGCAACATAAATAAATACATATGTATAATTCACTGCTGGCTACCTATAACTAACATTTATGAATATTTTCTCCAAATTATTCAATTTTATATGGAGACACAATTTCTCAGAGTAACAAGGCAGATGGAAAATTACCAAAAACTGAAATGGCTTCCTGGAATGTCCTTAAATTTAGAATAACAGCTGCCCCCTCATGTAGCGACAGCGTGACCGGAAACCTGGCATCATTGGATGTCCATCCCATAACAACCCATGCTCTCTAGAAAAGCAGCCTGCCCATGCACTCCGCTCCACAGACGAGACATGGTGCTGCAGAGTAAACAGCAATACACCCAGGCCAAGGGCTCCTGACAGTCTGCTGAATGACAGCCTTGGCCTTCACTGGTGTCCAATGTTTTCCTCCACTTTTAGCAGACAGCATTATGACAAGGGTGTCTATATATAGGAGAAAAAGAAGACACATTGCAGATGGCTTCTAAAAACTGTTTCAACTTCACAGAATCCACAAATAGACACTAAAAAATGTCCTTAACATATAAAAGCCAGGTGCAGCACGTATTTGAAAACTGGCATAAGAACTTATATTTATATATGGATTTGGCATACAGAACAAATAATCAAAGACCTCATATAAAACTAAAAACAATGGGAACTAGAGAGATGTCTCAGTAGCTGGGAACCCTTACTAATATTGCAGTAGACAGTACCCACATTAGGTGGTTTACAAATTCTTGTAACTCTATCTCCAAAGAATCTCCTGCCTTTGGCCTCTGAGGGCACCTGCATGCAGGCATGTGCACGCGTGTGTGTGTGTGCGCGCACACACACACACACAAAAACACACACAATCAGCCAAGTCCTTTTAATATTGCTCATATATATAGGTATTTAGGGCTGACCACATGGGACATTTTTTATTTCATTGTAGTTACTGGGTCTTAATAATACTTTAGTCAGGAGTAGTCTGACTGTCAGAGGAAATAGATAGACTATGGATTACATTTAAGAGGTGCAAAAAGGGAAGGGCCTTGCCACCATTTCTGATGACGTGATGTCATCAGAAATGGGATAAACATGGTGGAAGGAGAGAAATAAGGCCCATAAACTGTACTGTTGACCTCCTTATATATGACATGGTATACAAGTGTGTGCAGATAAACACAGACAGACAGACAGACACAAAAATATATACACAGGAAATATTTTTAAATAAGTGCTAACAGTATCATTTTCTTGTAGTTAGATTTGTGTTTTATTCATTCATTCAACAAATATCAGTTTAACTCCTGTTTGTTTTTTTCAAATACTGAGTTCAATCCTAAGAACAGTCTCAAATTTCTCTTCATATTGCACTGGAACTGAAGAATAGTGTTTGCAACAAAGAACCTGGCTGGTAATGGTGTAAGGGTTGGGATAACTCCTTAAATAGAAACCTGTTGTGGGCAAGGGCTACCACCATCAATACCTGAAGGCAAATAGAAGTATAGTACTGAGTGGACACCGGGTGTTGAGGTCAAATGATGTGAAAGGAGAAAACTACATCAAAGTCTTATTGTGCACAGTGCACATCAAGCTATTCTCCAGAAAGGTGGTAAAAGGATAAATGAACTGTGGTATATAAGTCAACAGATACCAGTGTTATTTAGCATTGAACCAAGTACCTTGTACATGTTAGGCAAGCACAAAGCAGAGGAACTTAAATGCATATTACTAAATTAAGCCACTATAAGTATATAGCATTCTTGTGCTGGAGAGCTGGCTGAGTGGTTAAGAGCACTGGCTTCTCGTTCAGAGGACCTGGGTTCAGTTCCCAGCACCCACATGGTAGCTCACAGCTGTCTGTAACTCCAGTTCAAAAGGCATCTGGCACCCTCACACAGACACCACAGACATCAATGCATAGAAAAGTTTATGGGTTTCCAGAAAAAGCAATGGAGACAACACATCAGACCCAGAGTTTCCAAGACAGAGAACAAGAAAGGGATTTTAAAGTTTCCTCACAGTGGATGTAAAGCTTTCAGTGTTGCTCCAGCACCATGCCTGCCTGCTTCCCGCCATGATGACCATGAACTAACGCTCTAAAACTGTAAGCAAGCCCACAATTACATGTTTCCTAGATAAGAATTGCCTTGGTCATGTCGCCTCATAGCAACAGAACAGTGACTAAGACAGACTGTTGGACTTAAGACTGTTGGACTTGCCACTTTCTCTCCCCTTCTTGGCTCCTGAAAGCACATTTTTGTCACTTGCTTCTGTCATTAAGTTCTAGCATGATAAATCACTGGTATTCCCTAACCTATGAGCTTGAACCATTAGAAAATGTGAGCCAAAATAAAGTTCTATTTATCAAAGTATCCCATGTCAGGTGTTTCTGAGTGACATGAAGGCTATTGGTTATAGGTGATAAAGACTGAATCCTAAAATAAACTATGGATTTAGGGTGATGTTGAGTGGTTGGTCAATGCCAGTTTATAGAGTCTAAGGAATGCATTAGACATATGGAATGCCGACAGCAGAAAAAATTTTAGATGTATGTAGAGGCAAAAGACCAATGAATACTGAAAATTCTGTCTTTTGCTATGAACTTAAACTTCTCTTAAGAGAACACAATGCAGGAGCTGACGAGGTAGCCTGGCAAAACAAATACTTAAAATGCTTATAAGCATTAGGAAAAGAGTTCAGACCCTCAATATAGACACAAAAGCTAGGTGGTGGTATGCACCTGAAACCCCAGTCCTGGGAGGTGGAGAGAAGTAAATCCATGAACCCAGTTGGAGAGCTAGTCGGGCTGAAATGGCAAGTTTCAGATTTAGTGAGAGACCCTGTCTCAAAAAAAAAGTAGAAAAAGCAATTTAAAAAAAGAAATTAAATAAAACATACAATCAAAACATCTTGCCTCCATATGGGCAAGTAAACCCACACATGTAACACAGATACACACACACCAAATATGCACTAACAGATAATTTCCTATTAAGCTATATTAGAGAAGTTTTCGAAGATTGTTAAGATAAACTACAAAGTGATATAAGTGGTATTAGTAACTGAGAGGGTACAATAGTCTATCTCTGATGCAGTTATTATATTTTATGGCAGATGAGAGAGAATTGGAGTCAGGGAGTATATGACTATATGACTCCTTTAAAAACAACTGGCATTTTGATGTAGGATTCCCCTCTGCATGCTATGAAAATGTTTTATTATCACTGATTAATAAAGAAGCTCCTTTGGCCTATGGCAGAGCAGAATACATGTAGGTGGGAAAACTAAACGAAATGCAGGGAGAAAGAAGGCAAAGTCAGACAATTATCAACCAACTGCTGAGGAAACAAGAATGCAGAAAATGAGGTAATGTCATGGCCACGTGGCAATACACAGACTAATAGAAATGAGTTAATTTAAGAAGCAAGAGCTAGTTAGAAATATACTTGAGCCATTGGTTTATACTTTGACAAGCTTTGATGTGCACTGCCATGTAGTTTTAGAACTTTTATTTTGAATCATTGAGGTTGCTAAAGGTTTTCTAGAAAAGACAAGTTCAATCTGTATTTGAAATTCTGCAGCTACAGTATGATGCCGAACATGCTGTTAAGTGGAAACAGAAGCAGAAACTGTTGGGTAGGACAGATGGAAGCACCGCATACAGACAGCTAGTGGCTGGGGGAGAAAGCAGAAAGCCAACACACTATAAAAAAGAAGAGCATGCTAGACACAGAGAAGACAGAACTGCCACACATGGCAAGCCAGGTAACGGCCAAAGAAAACAGGAACCTTAGAACATTCTAACATATTCCAGCATGTTCTTTTGATTCAAAAAATAAAAAACAAACAAATAACGCCCCCCAAACCAAGATAAGGAATAGAGCTCAAATGTCCAAACATAAGGAAATAATTAGACTAAAATGATAATTACCTGGTTTGGTGAATACATATAATTTATATATATGTATGCACACACAGACAGAAATATCACACTTCACTTATGTGCGTTAGTTATTAAAAAGAAAAATGGAATTTAAATCATAAAACAAGCCACCACCGCCACCCAGAAAAACAAAATCAGAAACAAGGTAGAAGTGATAAGAATGGAACTTTTGTAGACACAAAAAGTTCAGAGAGAAAAATTCATTACACCATACACAGCTGAGAGAATTCCTGACTAAGAAAATCAATGGATAGAGGGCAAGGTAGAACATGACTATGGTCCCAGCACTCTGGAGGCTAAAGCAGGGTTGCCATGAGGCCAAGACAAGCCTAGGTTCCACTGTGGAACCAAAACTCAGAAAAATAAAATACACAAAAGATCTGAAGTCAAATAGAGTATGAGACAGATGAGAGGTGTTTTTACATCATAAGTTAGAAGGAATGGCATATGCATACCAAGGTCTAATAAATAGTAGTAACATGGTAAATATGTGTCGAAATACTGGCTATTTGAATACATGCTTGATTAAAAATTGCTTTCCTGATTATTTTCTTTAAGGTCTTTGTGTCTTACTCCATGAATTTTTTTTTTGCTTATCTTCTTTTCATATTATGATTTTTGGAGAACCAAAGAAAACTCTTAACTTCTTTAACTTAATTTTCTAAGCGTCTTCACTAACTTGGCCACATCTATTAAATCTACAAGTGCTCTTATGTGGCCACAGTTTTCTATTCTATGCTTTACTCTTTTCCTGCTCTAGCTCCAATCCCTTGTACTCTAATTTCTTCACAGTAATTTCTTAGCTGTATTTCCCTCTCTAGATGCCCAAAGTTAGTCTTCAAATGCACTCACTGTCCTCCATTTTCTTGGTTACCTCGATTCATCTGAAGGTGGGCCTAAGTAGAAGTCTATAAACCAACTACCTCTCTTCATCCTTTAGGGACTACTGAGCACAGTTGCATAAGCTTGCTCGGTCTAGAACTCATCTTAGGTATCCCAGGACTGATTTTTCAACCATGTTCACTCTGGCTATCAAACACCTACCCTTATTTTTCCTCTTCCATAGCACATGAGCTTCTCTGTCTTCCGTTATAGGATTTTTCTCATTTTCTGTTTTCTGCACCAGCATGGTGCTTCCTCACACATCAGCATTACTGCTGTCACATAGCCTGGTTTCCATAGTCTTCCCATTCAGGGTTCTTGCTTCCTCAGTTACTATCTTCAGGAAATACCTATTTGAAGACTTTTTTTTTTAAAATCATTAGGCCTTCCCTGAGATGCTGTATTTAAAAACGAAATCAAGAGAGACAAAAATTCTGCCTCTCACCAAGAAATAGAGTATAGTGGGTGCTTAGACAATAGAAGGAAACAAGAGCACGAGGTAGTTTTGCTTTTCATAGACACAGCCATGGAATAATAACACCGATTCCTGAAGGAAAAACTCATGCTGATTGACACTTCTCCATCCATGCTCCTGTATCTTTGTCTCCTGTTCTTTTGCTCTTGATTGGAATAATAACACCGATTCCTGAAGGAAAAACTCATGCTGATTGACACTTCTCCATCCATGCTCCTGTATCTTTGTCTCCTGTTCTTTTGCTCTTGAAGATATTTGTCATATTTATGTTCTTTATTAGGTCATCTTTTTAGGTGAGAAATAATAATACCTCTGTCCTAATCACAATGGCAAGGAAATAGAATCAGCCTAATGACCATCAATAGATGAATGGATAATGAAAATGTGGTGCATACACATTTTATTGAGCCAGAAAGAAAATTGAAATTATGAAATTTTTAGTAAACTGTATGTAACTGGAGAGTATTATATTAAGTTAGTTAACCCAGGCTCAAAAATCAAAATACCATATGTTTGTTCTCATATTTAGATTCTATCTGTGGATTTTAATACATGTGTACTTATAAAGGAATGAGTGTGCTTGGAACCTGAAAACCAGCAATAGTTCTTTGAGATTGTAGTATAAGCCCTTCCTTTCTAGTCCCCACTCTTGCAGATTAAAACTAGGGTCTCATGTGTATTAGAGGATCACTCTTAAATGGGGCTCCATGCTCCATTCCCAAATCCTCTTTAATACCAATATTATGTGCAGAGTTCCACCTTTGCCCACATTCACTTTCCGTAGATGCTAAACTTAACTAGGGGGGCTGTGCAATTCTTAATATCCTCATGGGAAGTATTTCATATGAAAAGAGGGAGTATTAACTGATACTTTGGAACCAAGACTATCACAAACAAACTAGGATACTATGATGACCTTATTCTTGAGAGGCTATATCCATTGTTATGGATTGACAAAATAAAGGCTTGTTAATTATATGCAAAACTCTATACATACTTGATACTAACAATGATCTTAATGTGTATGGCTAAGGCTTAAATCACACTTAATTCCTAGCTGTTTTATTTCCTATTCAATTATCTAGGCACTGAAGCCTCCAAACAGGAGACTGCTCTAGATTTCTATTCCCAACACCTTTCACATTTAAGCCACGCTAAGGTTAGCTCTAAACAGTCCTCTACTTTACTGATTTTGACTTCTGGAATACTGTCATAACTTTTATCTGATCTCCTAGCTCTTGTCTTGTCTTACACAATCTCGTTTTCACATTCTGTTTTGAATGTGTCAATAGCCCTGTGCCTTACTGATCAGAGATGACCATCATGATACTACCTACTCCCTTTTCAGTTCTATAACCCTGTTTTCTCATGAGCACTGTATTTTAGTGATGCCATCTAACCTGAAGAGACACCTATTCCCAGCAAGGAACTTCTTCCTTGAAGGCCTCTGTCAATGCGGTTTCTCTCTGCCTGCAATGCCTCTCTTTCATATTGCTCCTCAAGTTCAGTACCTGGAAAGTTTCTTTAGAGAAAGGACACCTTAAACACTGAATTTTTACCCACTCTGCTTTCAGAGGGTCCATTTGCTGCTTTGGATTTAATACTGAAATGAATCAGCAATGCCATTACTTTGGTACTTTTCCACATGTGCCCATGCTTTACAGAATCATCAATAAAAATATTAAAACTATGTATGGCCTTTAACTGCCAAAAATTTTCCATGTTTTATGAAAATAAGAATAGATAGATCTTAGCATAAGAGACCTGATGATTACATTAATATATGAGGGTGATGTGACAAAATTATGAAAGGAGTAAATTGTTAATTGTTTAAAATTTTAGATCAGAAATGCATTTCAACAGTAGTTTAAATTGGAAAAATTTGAAAAAATACTATCCAAAAGAATTTTTTTCCTAAGAGAGTTGTTCATACTATTTTCTCTTTTTTTTTTGTTTTTGCAAATATAGAATACATACAAGTTTAAAAGGGAGGTAAGTATTAGATGTCCAAAAATTCAGTATCTATCACATCTACCTAAACACTTTGCTTTGCTGTCAGTGTGTCTTGTCTTAAGCTTCCCACAGTCCATGCTCTATCTCACTAGTTCTGGCTCCACTAGAAGGAACTTGTTTACTTTGTCTGTCAAGAAGCCCAAACTATTTGACCTTCCAGGCATAATAAAACCTCCATGTTTTTGGAGAAAATGTGGCTATATATTCCAACACTTAAAATAGTTTTCTATTTCCTGATTCAATCCCAAAACTTAGTGCAATCTTTCCTAATTATATTTTGGCTTATAAATCTTGCTTTGGGAATTGAGATTACTTCTCTTAAGAAGAAAAATTATTAAAAATTATGAAATCTAAAACACATTCTGATATGTCCTACAGACGGAGGCCCTGGTTTTCTGGCTACGGTAAAATACTTTAAGGTGGTTCTGAAAAGGGAGGAACACATCGATCACTGAGAACTATATTAAGGAATAAAATGCATTAAAATATAACTGGGCAGAAGTCAAATACTGCAGATTTATTTTCCCATTGGCAAGACATTGGTATTATAAAAACAGCTCCAATCTCTCAATAAATATACTTAAATACTTGCTACATGTCAGAAGGTGGAGCTCTAAACATATCTGAAATGCTGTTTTAATGCAGTCCACAAATGTGTATACCGACAGATTGAAACTGGCATGAAGTGTTTGGAAAAATTCTTCTAAAGAATATCCTAGTTCTATGAAGATAACATCGCCCAAATCTCCTAATACAAGGGTCACTAGCAGAAAAGGCACTCAGTTACTTCCTGTAACATGTCAAAATATTTGTTGTTATTAAAAACTTTTATGTATAAATCTAACAATAAAATATACAGTACATTTAAAAGGCAAAACATTTTGAAAAATCATGGCTCCTTGGTGGAATACAGGCGAGGTCACAGTACTTACAAGCATCTCGGATACAGAGTAGCATGGCTAGGAAGACATAGTCTACTAAGCTCAGGCTGAGGCTGTCTGCAAACAAGGCATCCCAGACCACCAGCAGATCCTGCAGTGGGAACTCCCTCCCAAACAGCAGCCGCACCCATCGCCTGCATAGAGACCAAACAAACAGAAAATGAGGCTTCCAAAGGGATCTTTTTCTCATGAAAATTAAGAAAGTTAAAATTTATTAGTTGAGCATTCAGAAAATACTATATACTGAAAAAACAATTTAAATTTTAAGAAAGTATTATAGAGCAAATCAAAATACTATAAAATATAAGATTTAAGTTTTAAAATTTATACTAGACCCCAGTGTTACATATTATTCTTCTATGTGTAAAACACAAGAAAGACAAATGTGTAGCACGGTGCAGGAGTTGTGGTGAATTTCAGGTTACTCGTGGAAATACCATTTCCCAAAATTTCAGTTTCTTTATTGATTTTTGTTAACTTATTAGCTTCTTACAAATGTTTTTTCTAACAAATCATCATAGTCAAACTCAGAAATTTACATTCTCATATTTAATTATTTAAAATACTAATTTTAAAACTTAATCTTAGAAAAAAATTACTCTTGCATATTTTTGGAAGGGTCAAGTACACACAGTTATAGAAGATGAAAAAATATTAATAATTCTTATTTGGCTAGAAATAGGCATCACTAGTCAGCTAAGCTGTTTCTCGGGGAATGTTTCTCTGGTTGATTTCTTGCCCAGGTCAGTAAACACAAAGGACACCACATAAGGCTCACAATCGGCTGTATAACATAAACAGTGACACGACACGACTCCAGACTCCAGAAGGCCCAACTAGGGGATTTATATACAAGGTTACAAGAAAATTAGCATTTGGTTTGATATCTTTTGATTCACTGATTTCAAATTTTATGCAATAGGGTTACAATTCTTTTACATAGTCTTTCCCCAAGAACTTCAGCAAGAATTCTAGGTAATTCCAGCATATTGCAGACAATTCAAAGATTTTAATTTCCAGTACTAGCAAATAATATGAATTAAATTCTTTAAAAATGAACCATACACACATGATTAACAAATATCTTACTTTCTTTTTTTTTGCAAAATTTAAAATCAAATCCAACTATCTGGAGGGTAAAGTGAGGTAAAACAAAGCCCTCCAAGCAGAAGCAAACGCTGGCTCCAGGAGTATTATATTACGGCAGAACGACAGCTGCATCAAAATAGTCTCTAACCACAGTTATTAGAAATTATGTGATTAAAAACATTCAAATTCACATCATCAAATTGATCAAGAGTACTTTTCTAGACTGTATTTTCTACTGCAGCCATTACTCACTGTTTTTCATGAAAAAATGCCTAGGTAAATATTTTTTTAAATGTTATAATAATTTCCACAACATTTACTCTATCTTTCAAATCTTATGTACTGCTAAAGAATGGCTAACACAAAATGCATTTTCCATCTTTGTAGCTTAAGAAAAAACTACTACTATGTACTTCTAACTCTTACAAATCACTGAGGCTAAAATGTACTGCTTCAAAAAGGACAAAATATGACTAAATTAAAGGGCTATTCTAAATTATGAAGAATTAACTAGTTTTGCAGGAGTGTTGGGAGAGCTAGAGAGGAGCACAGCACCAAGCGCCAGTGCAGAGGACTTTAAATGGATACATAAATGACCACACTACATGACTAAACATTTAGGATGCGGTTACTTGCAGATATTTAACTGACACAACTGGAAAAAAATTCCATCAATGAATGAATGTTAATTCTTGACATGGAAGAAAATAACAAATTGTTTTTTAATCTATCTGTATGATGAAAGGCCAGTTATTGCTCAAACTTCCCTTGCAGTATTCCTGTTGGTGCTCAGCTTCAAAAGGCGTTCACAAGAACTTTCATGCGCTGTGTCTACTGCGGCACTGCACAAGGACAATGCCAATCCTCACCCTTCACAATCAACGGTAGAGTGCTCCGTCACCAACTGTCCACATGGTTAACGTCTTCTTTACCACTTCTATGTCTAATGTGAAGTCTGATGTGCTATTTTACAAACTTTCACATTGCTTCACTCAGTTTTTACCTTGTCAAAATCTCTGCTTCTTACCCCCAGAGTGAGGACCAAATACACACACAGGGTAGAGGAGGCTCAGATAGGGGTGAGGAGTGGCAAAGGGAGGGGGGAGACCAGAAAAGGTCTTTGTAAAGGATACAGAGACTTCACTCAGTGCTCTCTGTGCTATGTACCAGGGTTTTGTTAAATGCACTGTAAAGCCACCCATCATGCTACTGAAAAGCAAAGGTCTAGCTTAACTGGAACCACAAGAACTGATCTTAGTGATAGTGGCATAAAAACATTCAGAAAATGTTCTCCATTTCAAAAAATGGAAAAAAGTTAGAAATATGTAAGAAAAGATAGGCTACTGCTAGATATGCAGAATATTACTTTCCTATTAATTCATATCTCTATCACTGTGCGCATGGTGTGGATGTGTGCATGTCATAATGCCCATGGTGAAAGCAGAGTGCAGCATCAGGAGTCAGCTCTCCTCTTCCTGTGGAGCTTGGGGACAGAAATCAGTTCATCAGGTTTGTGCTCCAAGTACTTCTGTCTGTTGTACCATTGTTTAAATTTTACATAAGACCTAATAATTTGTACATGTAGTTAACACTAAAGTATAATCCATATATTCTGTTTTATACTATGGGAAAATTAAGGGTAAATTCCTAACTTTTAAGACTAAAGAGTAAAATAAAGCAATCATAAGAAACTAACAAGGAATTTATCAATAATTACTTTACTCCAAGGTCAATTTATTTCACAAATATACTAAAAAAAACTTCATGTGCTATTTTATTTTTTTTCCTCCCACTGATTTAAAAGCAAAGGAAAAATTCAGTGCTTTATGAAAAGAGTTACTAACAGATATTCTTTCAGTAAGCTTTTAGATCCTCAGAAAGACGCTATGTCTACAATTAACATGCTCTTACTGCAGTTAAAAATATTTAGTGTGTGTGAACTTACATTTAAGGGTAGCAGTAAACCTTTCTTCTCCTTAAAGACAGTTCAGTTTAATTGCTTGATACCATTAACTTTGCTTTTCAGATGCTTCACCTGAAGATAGCAATGCTCACACATGTCGTGGCTTGTGATGACACAGGGGTGCACACTTTACCAGACCTATGTAGCAATTACAGATACACAAAAAGAACGGCTATCCAAAGTATTAAAGTTAGTAATAAACTAATCAGAGACAGGACAGTCTTTGGTGGCTCTCATCTGTCAGTTCTGTGTAATGAAACTGCTTCTCCTGGGGGATCATTAACTACTGATGGTGTTATTGCTTGGCGAATGGTGCACAGAAATACCAAGAGGAAGTTGATTCATGAGAATGACTAACTTGCAATTTAACTAAGCATATCCAACATGGGCACAGTGTGTGTGTGTGTGTGTGTGTGTGTGTGTGTGTGTGTGTGTGTAATTTTAATGACCATTTTTTAATGGGATATGGCTATCACACCCACCCAAGAACAAGGTAATAAAATGCATTCAATTTAATGTAGCACACACCAGAAAAGAACCTAGTTAGGCATGATGGCGTACACCTACAATCTCAGCACTCCAGGGGCAGAGGCAGGCAGATCTCTGAGTTCCAGGACAGTCAGGGCTATACAGAAACCCTGACTTACAAAACAACAAACATAAGAAACTGAAATAAAACAAACAATAACAAAAATGTCATTATTTTTGATCAATGATATATTTATATATACATATGTATATATAAAGGTAAGTATATAAATTCTGGATTTTGCTTTCTGTTCACTAGTACTCTTAAAAGCCTGAAATTTTTAAATATTCAATTTTTATTCTTGAATACAGAATCCAAATTCTTTTAGTAAAACCAAAAGTACGTAAGTCATGAAATTATCTGAGATTGAATACCTACTTGATTGAGTTTAGGCTCTTTTTTTATGCTGGGTTTTCCTGTAATTCTTATGAAATAAATTGATTTTGAATATTTACATACACCCTGTGATAATAGTCTAAAGAGTTGCAGTTATTATAGCTTAGGCCACAAGTTGACACTGTCCACTCTAGTTCTTATATTTGTTAAAATTAAAATCACACAGAATTTATGGTAAAATAGCTTCCAATTTCATATTTATTATTTTTTCTAAAATTTCTGTAGAATTTAGTATTGGAAGATGTATAATCTACTTGGTAAGACTTCAAAAATCTAGTCATTCATAGATAGATTCATACATAGATCATGAGAAGAGAGACAAACAGAGCATATAAACAGAGTTATGCTAAACCGGGTGATAATGCTCCCTCACAAATCCACACGTAACAGTAACACCTATGCCAGGAATGAAAAGTCTCCCGTTGAACTGTTGGTCACAGAGAGAACCTCCACAGGTATTGCCATTGTCCCTGGTCATCTCCCAGAACTTGAAGGTCAAATTCTATTGCTGAAGACACCACATGATTTGGGCACAGGACTTGGAGGAACTGACCTGCAAGCTTCTTCCTAAGAACTAGATCTCACTTATCAGAAGAAGCTATGCAAGCTGCCAAGGGGAAAAAAATTCTACATCCAGCAGTAAAGTCTATGAACTTCAACAATGGCCAGCCTGGCAAGACAGATGACCCTATGGTACAATAACGACAGTTTTAGCTTGGGGATAATAAACAGCTGTCTAATTAGACTCACGGCTAGCTCAATAGTAGAGAATTCATGTCTAGTACTATATACCTATCCATGGGTGGAGATGTCATAGGTTCTAGAGGAAAACCTAGTTCTGCCCTTTTCCTAAGTCCAAATGATTTTTAATTGTATTCTAAATACCTTTCTACCCACAGATAAGTATCATTTCACTTCTCTTCAAAGAAGCTTGTTTAGGCAGCAGAAGAAGTAGGGGCTTTTTACAGAGATATACAACTGACAATAAACACAGAGAATAGCCCACAGGGTATATGATCCCAAATGGTACATCTATATTGCAAGCTCTACACCTAAGGCTCAGAGAACATCACAGAAGAGGGGGCTTTCTAATGACAATAGGAGCTGACATGTCAATGTAGATAAGGAAGATTTTACAAGTTCCTACTCTCAGATGAACAGCTATAAGCAATGACAGCCAGCTGAGAGGGAGCACAGGGACACGGGAAGAGTTGGAGGGGGGAGAGAAAGAGGTGGGGAATATGTAAAAACAGTAATCATGTATACATGTATTTTACATGTATAAAAATCACAAAAAATTTGAACTAAAAACAAATTTAAATTAACTTCCTGTTTCTTGTTGAACTGCAGCCAGGTTTGGTTTTGAAAGAACACATATGAGCCCAAAGTTAGGCAAACAAGCATATATACTTGAACCATTAAAAGAGTCATTTTGACTTTAGGCAGAATTCACTGCTCTCTCAGAGGGCAGTGCATAACCCTTTAATAAAGAGGCTCATGAACTACTGGGCATAAAGGTGACCTTAAGGCATAAGGCTATATGATCTGTGAACATTATCAACCCCTTGTTCTCTTTACCCTTCCTTTAGAGCAGTGGTTCTCAACCTTCCTAATGCTGTGACCATTTTATACAGTTCTTCATGCTGTGGTAACAACTAACCATAGATTATTTTCATGGCTACTTCATAACTGCAATTTTGCTACTGTTATACAGATATCTTAGGTTACCCCTGCAAAGGGTTGTTTAATCCCCAAACACTTGTAACCCACAGGTCGAACATCGACATTTTACAAGTACTGCCTACTATTAGAAGTATGGTACTTGAAAGACTGAGTAATTTTATCACATATAACTTACCAGTAAATTCAAGTAAAATGAATGGGAGTGAAAGTCTTGTATAGCTGTAGAAGAGTACTCACTGTCTGAGAACCATCTTGCCCACTCAGGTGGGCAGCTGAGACTCTAACCCTGACTGAAGAGTCTATGGAAAAGTGTCACCAAGAAAGACTGTCTACCCTTCCACAGCCTTGTGCTCAGTCACATATGAGCTTCCTGGTATTTTCTGGAGCAAATTACTTAAAGGCTACTATTATAGGTGAATGACAGAAAGAATTCAAGTGCAATTGTTGATCATATTGGAAAAATTATTTCTGGCTTTGTAAACACCGATTTTTAAATTGATTTCCAATTCCCACTTCCAGAGAGTTAACAAATATTTTGTTCTCTCACTTTACCTTCAGAAAAAGGAATTAACAAATCAATTTTCTAAAACAACATTAACAGAATTGTTAAAAATAATAGTGCCCATCTTCCTTAACCTGGAACTCACTTTTAAAAGGAATAAACTATGTGACTGTAGTACCAAGGGGAATCTTAACCGCATGTATAACATGTGAGTTTGCACTCCCGGAAGAGCTAACATTGGACAGAACATGAAGCTGAGAAACACCAGAACTTATTCAGTGATGAGGAAAGACAACAGTCACGTTTCCACAAGCATTTAATCTCAACTCCAGCAACGATGCAGTAATTAGCAAAAATAAAGTGTACCAGACTTCATAGACTGTTCATATGTTGTCACGGGAGCTGGACAGACCCATTATTAAGGGAAGCAGGGGTACATGATTTCCTTTGGCACCTAACTCCAGACTACAGCTCTGAGAACCCTCCAGTTACTCTTCAGAGATGCTTTCTTCTGTCTTCTCTTTCCATATGGAAAGAAAAGGCCTGATGGTTGGAGGTTCCACATTTGGTACATGTCACTGTTTCTCAGGTAGGTACTGGTGGGCAAACCTTAGCCACTGATAATGCTGCTAAGTTTTTTTTTTTGGTTGCTTTTAATTCTCTAACAGAGTGCACATTCCTTGAAGATATTCGTGAGGGATGTTAGCATGCTCAGTAAGTTAGTATGCATTTCCTCCTGTGGTCAGCTCTGTCTGGTCAGGGATTCTGTGTAATGAGCTTACACTTAACCTATGCACAGGCATTCTAGATGCTCACTGAATTTTCCCCTAAGTATCCCTCACGTGTTTGTTTGCTGACTCACAAACTAAGTACTAAATCTCCAGGGCCCCTTAGCCATCCTGGACCTACCCTGGCATTTCTGCACCACTGTTTCTGTGTTCAGGTGCGTTCCTCAGCTTTACTCCATACTCAAAGTGTGATCCTGGGCAGTGCCACTACTCAGGAGCTTTTTAGACATGCAGACTCTCAATACTTACTGTCTAACTAGATATGGAATCATTTTAAGAAGACTTATGGGTGTGCATTTACATTAAGGTTTGAGAGACACTGGAATAAATAAGATACCTTTGTTCAAACATATTTGGTATTATCTACTCCAAAGCTTTCCCATGTACTGATATGCTACTTTGCAAGGAGGGAAAAGGACTAAAGTAGTAGGTGGGCTTTCCAGTTACAACAGTGGTCTCTAACTTTATCCTGTATCAGTCTTAACACTGAAGGCCTTCTGAATCCATGAAAAAGCCAATCCCCAGATAATTCTGATGTGCAAGACTTAGATGTAGACTGATACTTTTAGGTGCCAGGATAGACTGATAATACTTGTGTGGGGACCACATAAAAAGTTCTAAATTTTCAAGAAAATTGTACTTATTCCAGTCTCTCCAACATTAATTAATTTAAAAATGTGTACCTTTAAATTAGCTTCCTTAGTATGTCTAGTCATTGCACAGTGGCTATCAGGTTTTAATATCTGGGATAAAAATCATGCCCAGTCAAACTTCCTTTAGCATTGATTGAACTTCTAAACATCTGATAATATGTTAAATAAATAAATAAATAGATAGATAGAGGGGGAAGGGCAGGAAGACTGAGAGGGAGAAGAGGGGGGAAAGAGGAGGGGAGAGGAGGGAGGAAGAGACGAGAAAAAAAAAAGAGAGAAGAACAGAATAGAAGAGAAGGAAAGGGCGATTATGCCCCTTTTATCCCAGAGGAGACAATGGGTCATTTTAATTTTTATTAAACCCTCAGCATATGACTTAGGTGAACATTTGTAAGTGGATGTGTTTTAAACACTAATTTACTATGAAGGATCTATCCTCTGTCTGTCTATGATAAATTAGCTCAGTGGTGGAAGTTATAGTTAGTATGCATTATTTTCAATCACAGGTAACAGACACATACAGTAAACATATGTGTGTGTGTGTGTGTGTGTGTATGGATAATCATACATTTGAAAACAGTAAACATATGCCTGTGTGTGTGTGTATGAATACTCATACATTTGAAGACAGTAAACATGAATCTGGGACCTCTGAGGGAGAAGGCAGGAACCAGAGATCCCTGTGGGGTCAGGCGTGAAATATATCTAATTCTGGTGAGTACAGAAGATTCACCTTTCTACATGAAGATAAAGTTACAGTATTCAGGGTGAAATATCCATTATCCCATGTCATCTGTGTGTGAGCTCAGTTTCTCTGAACAAAAGCTTTCCAAAGGGCTTATCTAGATGAACCACAACCTGCTATTTCATGAGATCCCCAGTTAGTCAGAATTCAGTGGAATCACAGCCAGAGGAGCCTATAAGATTGGGTTCTTCCTTTCAGGGAAACTCAGCAAGGAAACTATAAAAATTAACTTACAACGAAAAATTAACTGCCAATTTTGGTCAGCTGTTTTGGGGAGGACTTATGGAGTCTAGACTTGGCTATTGGGCTAATGGAGGAGACAAAAGCTCAGTCAAATTAAGTTTACCAAGGGAACTGAGGTATACATGCTCATAAAGTAATGGGTATGTAAATAAAGCAACTTGAATACAGAGTAGCAGAAATATCAGGTAACATACTCTAAATGCTCTTTTACAGGCAAACACATTTTCACTCAACATCAGCACCCAGTTACTGTGGCTACGCCTTGGTCCTGACATGCTCCAAATTGAGCTGTAGACAAAAGTACTGTTCTCTGGATCACAGCCTCAAAAACATACCTTCCACATTTCATTAATCCTTTTATTATTTTCTATGGGTTAAAATAAAAACTGGGTTATTGTTTTGCTAACTTAGAGCAAAATGGAAAAAAAGATTTTGAAGTATAACATGGCATTCAGTAGGCAGGAATTTTTCTTCCCATACAAATTCATTCCCCAAGTGCAGGAAATATACTTTCATAATGGGGATATTTTAATGCACAGAAAAACCTCTTAAAACATAAGTGTAAACACAGTATATTAAGTACCATTTCTAATCACTGGACATAATCACCCCAATTCAGCAGACATACGATTTGGTTTTCATCTTAGATCTGGTTACAGGTACAGACAACAAGGGTAGAATCAAAACAGTATAGTAACACCATCTAAGTGATTCAGACTAACAAACTTAAGGAAATTCAATCATGAAAGGATAGCTTTGCTAGAAAATGATGACAGAATAATCTTCACTATAAAATCATTAACCTTTTACCTACTTTTCACACTGTGTATGAATATATATATGTATATAATTAACAATAGACAAATGTTTTAAAGATCACAAATATAGAATGTCTTGAAAATGAGTAGAGAAACTGCTGTGTATCTAAAGACTTCTTAGGACAAAGAAAATTCATAGCAAATAACTAGTAAGATGGACTTTATAAAAATTAAAAACTTATCTTTAAATAAAACTGTGAAGAAAATAAAAATGTTAACACATTGAGAAACAACACATAGGCAAAGGACATTATTCTTGAACATACAAGGAACTCATTCTATCACAACAAATAAATATTCAAATTTATAAAATAGGCAAAGAGATATGCAAAGACACTTCACCAAAGAAATTATTTAATAGCAAACAAAAAAGAGGCTCAGTAAACTTAATTAAACTTAATTATGGAAATATAAATTAAAACCACAAGGCATACTTCTACATATCCATTCGAGTGATTCTTCGTATTTATTCTTTTGATTTGCTTTTGAGAAAGTTCCCCTGGGTTGCCCAAGCAGGTTTAAGTGACCCTCTTACTTCACCCTTTCAAATATCTAGGAATAAGGCATTAGAAGGGCCTGCTTTAATATGGCTTCTACAAATGACAAAACATAGTAGAGAGTAAGACTAAAATGAATAAAAACTTTCATATATTGTTATGCTAATGCAGAATGGTTCAGCCATTTTTGGAAAGTCATGAAAGCCCTTTGTGTATTTCTTATAAAATCTGCCTCCCCAGATTTATCCAAGAGTAATATATCCACACAAATATTCATGTGAATATTTATGTTTTTATTCATATTTACCCCAACATGGAAAAACCCAACTATTCTTTGACTGGCTAGTACTTAAACAGTCTGTGGCGTATCCAAATACTAAAGTGCTATCCATCCACCCAAAAGGGTTACTGATATAACATGATGAATCTTAACTGCATCATTATAAGCAAAAGAAAACAGATTCAAAAGGCTTCATACACCATGGTTCTTTTTATGTATTATACTAGTGAAAGACAAAACAAAGCTATAGAGTTAGCCCAAACAAATCAGTGGTAGTCAAGGATTCAGGAAGGGCTGAGGGAAGAAATGCTTACAAAAGGACACAAGGAACATGTTAAATAAAAGAAATTCACCATAGTACAAATGCATTTGATGGTCAAATTACACTTCAGCATATCCGACTTTAAAAATGACAACTACAGGCAAATTATGGCATAAAAATCATGACGACTAGAGATTCCCACAAACTAAGTAAAGGGTGGAGTGAAGGCTCAGTGGGGAAAAGCAATTCTTGTGTAAGCCTGAAGAACTGACTTAAACCTAAATAAAAAGTTGCACGTCGTGACACTTGTCTGTAGTCCCTGCACTCCTACTGAGAGATGGAAGGTAGAAACAGGAACGAGGAGCTCCGGAAGTTACAGGCCAGCAAATATAGACTACTCAGCACAGTGGCAGAAACAAGAGAGAACCTGCTTCAAAACAGGGTGGAAAGAGAGAAAGAACTTCAAGAAAGTAGTCTGCTAGCTGAACCCCATGTGCATTGTAGCATGCTTATGCAATGCTCACACATACAAACAATAAACACATTTAAAAGGTAACAGATAATTATATAAAAACTATAACAATAAAACTGAATGAAAATGTGGAATAAATTTAATATGACTGACTTATGTCTTATAGTACAGTAGATATAGCCATGAGAATGCAAAGAAATACCTCCTACAAAGGACTGCAATGAGAGACTGAAGAGAAAAGATGAGTCGGAGATCAGAACTCTGTTCTAGTCAGACTGGGACACTGGGAGGGATGGGCAAACTGCTGGTCTGGTGGTACTTAAAACCCTGGTCTCCTTCCATGTTGATGCTGCTATCTAATCCCCACAGTCTTGGTTCACTGTTTAAATTATTCTGATATAACTTCCTACAGAATTAATGGAATATGCTTAGTCCATCTTACGTAAAGCCAGTACCTCACCATATTTGGATTTGTGAGGTTGCTGAAAACTGGAAATGGCCACTGCCAAATTCTCACTCTTCTTACTGACTGAAGAAAGAGCAGTGCGATTCTTGGTATCTTCCTTTTTCACTTTCGTATACCATATTTAATCTGTTAGAATATATTTATGTACAAAAGTGCTTGAGCACTTTTTAACAAATTCTATGGGTACCACCATTTCATTAAGCACTTGTTTAATTTGTAAAATTAATTTTTCATACAATAATACTTAAGAGCCAAAAATCTTATAAATGATAAGATTTTAGCAGCAATTGAGACAGACAAAAATCTCTGATTTTAGTGGAAATATACTTCTATTGGAAAAAATTATTAATTACATATTTCTGCCCTTACTTTCTTTCTTCTGATTTGCTTGCCTATAGTCTGTTCTCTTTACTGATTCCAGAGTCATCCTTTCAAAGGGTTAGTCAGATGATGATATCTCTGTACAACATTCTCTAATGACTATCATTTCAGAGTAAAAGTCGATATCCTTACAGTGGCCTCAGAATCTGGCTGAACCCCTTGATCTTCTTTCCTGTTGCCTCCTGACCCACCTTCTAACAGCCACCTCCAGTATCATGATCAGGTACAAGGAAGTGCTCTAAGTCAGTTTCCTTCTCACCCGCTCTGATCTCTTGTGGTCCTTCCTGCACAGTAGCTGACATTTGTCTCTCCTGACTACACCCAGCATCTGGCAACTCTATTCTCCCAGGCGCCAAGGTAATAAATGTTTGTTCAGGTTTCTCCTTTCTCTCTACTGTTCTTCCTAGAATAGGCTTGCTACAATGGAAAGGCTTATGAAATCTTTAGAAACTTTGCATGAGAAAACTTTAACACAGTGAAATGTAATCTGTTCCTTTATAAATACTCATTAAGAAAAATGCAAATCAAAACAACTCTGAGATTCCATCTGACTGTAAGAATGGTCAAGACCAAAAACACTGATAAAAACTTACTTATCCTTGACAGGATGTGGGGTAAAGGGATCACTCCTGCATTGCTGATGGGAGTGCAAGCTGGTACAGCACCTTTGAAAATCAGTATGGCGATTTCTCAGAAAATTAGGAAACAACCTTCCTCAAGAGCCAGCAATACCACTTTTGGGTATATGCCCAAAGGATGCTCAATCGTACCAAAAGGGACAAGTACTCAACTATGCTCATAGCAGCACTGTCTGTCATAGTTAGAACCTGGAAACAGCCTAAATACCCATCCACTGAAGAATGGATAAGGAAAATGTGGTACATTTACGCAATGTAGTACTACACAGCAGAAAAAATAACGGCATCTTGAAATTTGCAGGCAAATGGATGGAGCTAGAAAACATCATACTGAGTGAGGTAACCCAGACTCAGAAACACAAATATCATATGTACTCACTCATAAGTGGTTTTTAGATATAAATCAAAGAAAACCAGCCTAAAAATCATAATCCCAGAGAACCTAGACAACAATGAGGACTCCAAGAGAGATTTACATGGATCTAATCTACATGGGAAGTAGAAAAAGACAAGATCTCCTGAGTAAATTGGGAGGATAGGGACCATGGTGAGGGTAGACGAGGAAGGAGAGGAAGGGGGTGGATAAAAATATACAGCTTAAACAATAATCAATAAAAAGAACATACAAATGAAGACTTATCTCCAAATGCTGAAGATACATCAATGAGCAAGAGTTAGGACCCATCTTTCCCGTGCTTATGTGGTATATTAGGGTCTAAGATGGGTGGATAATTATAAAATAAATTATATGTGATACTGAAATAAAGAATGCAAGGAGATAGTAAACTGAAATGAAATCAGGGAATAAGTCTTTGTGAAGAGTTTGAGGATTATAAACAAAAAAATTAAGGAATGAAGCACCACGACAGAAACAGCTCTGTGGCAGGAGGAGAAGTTGCTAGAGGAATAGTAAAGTGTTAAGGCTGATGTGGACTGTCCTTAGTTTCTCACTGTTCTTCCCTGTGCTGATGCTGAGATGGAAAACACTGGCACTTGGAAATAGTGGCACTGAGCACCTGCAGAGAAGGGCAGAAAAGAGCACACGCAGTTCTCATAGGACCCCGGGCTCGTTCTTAAGTGGGTTGGTATAAAGGCATGGACTTGAAAAATAAAATGTTTCCTGGACACTTTCCAACACTACTATGACTATTGATTTCTCTCTCTCTTTCTCAGGTCCCTGCTGCATCTGTCTACCGGTGCCCTTCTCTACAAATCTCTTACATTCAAGTCTATTTATTTTGTGACCCACTGAATTTAACCATGGACATGTTTGGAACTATCTGCCAAAGTCTCACTATTTCTATAAAGGCAAATAAAGGATAGACAAACAGCACAGGCTCAGGAAAAGAGCTTGAAAATGAGGCCAATTGCCATCTTTGGTATTTTAGGCTATAACAAAGAAGGATTTTGGATACTGATTCTAGAGTGATGAACTATTTGTTCTTGAAGGTTTGTGAACAGTAAACTGTGATAATACTATTTACATTTTAAATATGTATTTTTATATGTTTTTTTTTTTAAATAGAGTCTCACTATGAGGCCTTTGCTGGCCTGGAACTTGATAAGTAGCCAAGAAGGCCTTGAACTCTGATGCACTGGGATTACAGGCTCAAGTATATGGGCCATTCTTGACTGCAGTGTTAAGCAGAGATCGGAGAGACAATGATGAAAACAGGAGCCAACAGTGGCTATCTGCAATAGTATAAGTAAGGGATGACAAGAAGCCTGGTATAGCTGACACCAAGTAGGATGAGTCTAGATAGATTATGAAGTTATAATAAATAAGACTTTTTGAAAGATGTAAGATGAAGGTAATTCTGAGGTTTCAGGTGAACATATGCTGCCATTTGGAGAAGAAAGTAGAGCAATTTTTAGGGGAACCTCAAGAATGTAAAACTGGATAAGTTGAGAGGAATCTGAATTTCCATATAGGGTTAGTTTGGAGTTAGTTTAGGGTCTAAACTCATGTTTAGACCTTAGAGGAATAAAGGCTGGAAATGTACCTTCTAAAGCTAGGGGTTTAAAGACAACTATTAAAAGTCACAGCACTACATAGGCTCACAGGAGGATAGAGAAGAGCTCTGAGGACCGAGTTGTGGAACATGCCAGCACTTACAGTCAAGAAGGAAATAACGAGCAAATAGATCAAGAGAAAACAGTCAGAGGAAACCACAATAGGATGGTCTAGAAATCCAGTAGAAAAAAATATCAACAAAAGAGTCAATGGTGTCAGGGATAAAATCAAAGAAAATAATAAAAGAAGTTATCGCCATGTGGAGGGATACTGGATAAATGTGGATAGGAGGCATGTGGAGGGAGAGAGCCAGTGACAGACTGAGAAGAGTGTATATTATAGAGTGAAAGTTGAGGAAATAGAAACTGTGCATCTCCACTGTCTTTGTAGAGTGGCACAGTGAAGGCTAGTAAAAATAGCAAACAGCTAGACTGGAACACTAGACAGAGTGTCAATGTTTGTTTCTTTGGTATTTAACATATCCTTATAAACAAGTAAAGAGAGGGCCACATAGTGTTCAGGTAGCAGTATAAGGTATCAAAAACAATGTCCAATATGAAACTAAGAAAGTAGTCCAAGAGTATTCCTCATACAGTCAGTTAAAACAAATAACCAAACAATTAGCAACAAAAGCTGTTTCCACTAATTTTAGGCTGAACAAAGTTGAACTAGGAAGATGGCTTAGTACGTACAAGAGTTAGACATGCAAGTATGACAACCCAAGTTTGATTCATTAATTCACATAAAATTCTAGCCAGGCAGTGGTGGCATATGCCTTTAATCCTGGTACTAGAAAGGAAGAGACAGATGGATCTCCATGAGTTTGAGGCCAGCCTGGTCTACAGAGCTAGTTCCAGAATGGGCTCCAAAAATACAGAGAAACCCTGTCTTGAAAACAACAATAAAAAAACAAACAAAATCTAGATACAGCAGCACGTACCACTAATTCCTATACCTCTTTAGCAAGATGGAGGCAGAGATAAGAGAATGACCTGTAGGCTTGTGAGTGATGTAGCCTGGAGTAGGCAGCACAGAGGCAGAAAGAACGAACTGTGGTTCCTCCATCTTTTCAAAAAAGGCCTCCACATGTGCCCCCTGCACCGCATACAAGGAATGTTTAAAAGGTGAAGATTTTATGTGATTAAAAAGTTAACCGTGAATATAGTTTTTGTAGATAAAAGCAACTTTTAAAACTTCCCCAAATTAAGGAAAGATAGCCACTCAGATACAAACAATACACAGATCATCAAATAGACAAGATCAGAAAAGAAACTTCCCAGAGCACGTCATGGTTTAAAAACTAACACAGAACAAAGTAATTACATTAAAAACTGCAAAGGGTAAGCACAGCTCACATATAACAGAAAAGAATCAGAATAGCAGTTGATTGAGCAATAGAAATGTTCAAATCCAAAAGAGTCTGAAAGTATAAGGTAACATATGCCAACTGAAGACTACTGTACCTAGGAAAATTATCTACCATAGTTGAAAGAGAAAGAAAAAAAATTTCTACAAAACAAACAGGGTAAAAGAATTCATGTCAATCATATCAAACTTAAAGAATATACTGAAAACATTACTTCAGACTGAAGCGAGGGATAGTGTAGAAAGTGAAATGAATAAAGTTATAATTACGAAAAACACAAAGTGGTACCAAGAACACAAACAGCCAACAAAACAAAAAGAAATGACAGCAATAAACATACAGCTTTCAATAGTAACTTCAATTGTCAATGGATCCAACTCTCCAAATTAAACAAACAGGGTAGCTGAATAGATTAAGAAATAATTAAGAAACATCTTTATGTTGTCTATAAAAAACTCATTTTAGCTCTAAAGATGGGTACCACCTTAAAATGAAAGGACGGTAAAAAAATATTCCAAAAAATGGGATCAGGAAACAAGTGCTCTTGATATCCTAATCTCTGACAAAATAGACTTTAATCTAGTACCATCAGAAGAGTTATAAAAAAGGGTGTTTCATTCTAATCAAGGAAACAATCACACAGACAATAAAATCCTAAGCATATATGCACCAAACATTGCTGCATGTAATTTTGTAAAAAGTGAGGAAGGATTAATATCACCAACTCAATAATAATAGTTTAACAGCACTGTCTCTAATAAATATATCATTCTCCAAAATAAATAAATAAATAGAGAAAAGTCAGAATTGAATGACATCAACATCAAATTGACTTAACAGATTACCTAGTGGATATTCCCTCAAATATCAAAAAAATATTCTTATCCTCAACAACCAACAGCTGATTGTTTACAATACACCACATATGGGGCAAATATAAACACAACACTTAGCAAATGGAAAAAAAATGAGATAACTCCATGTATCCTAGCTGACCACAATACAATATAACTTAAAATAGGCATCAAATAAACCTTTAATAACTACATAAACTCATGGAGATTAAAATACATTATGGAATGATGACTGAGTCAAAGAAATCAGGAAAGAAATGTGAAAAAATACCCTGAAAGTACATGAAAATGAAAATACAAAACACCAAAATCTCTGGAATATTGAAAGCAATTCTAACAAGGAGAATTTATATCTCTAAATAACTACATTAAAAAAATCAGGAGAGCAAATAAATGAGTTAATGATGCAAAAAGAATTTGGAAGAAGAATAAATCGAAGCCAAAACTAGAAGGCTACCATTATGAATAAAAATAAAAAACAAAAAGTAATAGAAGTCAGAGGAGAATTAAACAAAACAGAAACAAGCAAAACAATACCAAGAATCAATAAAAAAAAAAAGGTTTTGTAAGAGGATAACAAAGATTGAAAAACTCTTAGTCCAACTAGTCAAAAAAAAAAAAAAAATGACCCAAGTAACAGAATCAGAAGTGAACAGGCAAACATTACAACAAAACCAAAGAAATTCACAAGATTATAAGAGAATACGTTAAAAACAACAACAGCAGCATCAAAAGTACTCTACTAAGTTAGAAAATCTGAAAGAAATTGACTAATCTCCAGATTCATTAAAACTTTCAAAGTTTTTTTTTAATTAATTTATAAAAGTTTCCACTTCCGCCCCTCCTCCCAATACCCTCCCATTCCCCCCACTCCCTCTCCTCCTCTCTCTCAAGCCCTAAGAGCGGTCAGTGTTTCCTGCCCTGTGGGAAGTTTAAGTTGCTCCCCACTCCCTCCAGGTCTAGGAAGGTGAGCATCCAAACTGACTAGGATTCCCAAAATCCAGAACATGCAGAGGAAACAAGTCCCAGTGCCATTATCAATGGCTTCTCAGACAGTCCCGGTGCCAGCCACATTCAGAGAATCCGGCCACATTCAGAGAATCCGGCCACATTCAGAGAATCCGGTTTGATCACATGCTCGTTCAGTCCCAGTCCAGCTGGCCTTGGTGAACTCTCATTAGATCAGAACCCTTGTATCAGTGGGTGAATGCACTCCTCACGGTTCTGCCTTTCTTGTTAATGTTCTCCCTCCTTCTGCTCCTCATTTGAACCTTGGGGGCTCAGTCCAGTGCTTCAATGTGGGTCTCTATCTCAATCTCCATTCATCATCGGGTGAAGGTTCCCTCTGATTCTGCCTTCCTTGCTCACGTTCTCCCTCCTTCTGCTTCTTATTTGGCCCTAGGGAGTTAAGTCCAGTGTTCCAATGTGGGTCTCTGTCTCTATCTCCATCCATCGCCAGATGAAGGTTCACCTCACTCAGTAAAGCGTTTTCTATTTCCATCCATTTACATGCAAAATTCAAGATGTCATTGTTTTTTACCGCTGAATAAAACTCTAATGTATATATGTTCCACACCTTCTTTAACCATTCTTCTATTGAGGAGCACCTAGGTTGTTTCCAGGTTCTGGCTATTACAAATAGTGCTGCTATGAACATAGTTGAACAAATGCTTTTGTGGTATGATAGGGCATCTCTAGGGTATATTCTCAAGAGTGGAATTGCTGGGTCCTGAGGGAGGTTGACTCCCAGTTTCCTGAGAAACTGCCACACTGATTTCCACAGTGGCTGCAAAAGTTTGTATTCCCACTAACAATGGATGAGTGTTCCCCTCACTCCACATCCTCTCCAGCATAGGCTATCATTGGTGTTTTTGAGTTTAGCTAATCTGACCGGTGTAAAAAGATCAACAGCCTACAAGGATTCACCATAGAAACAAACTGGAAAAACGAAACTGGAAAAATAACCATATTATCATCTCATTAAATGTTGAAAAAGCCTTTAACAAAATCCAGCAACCCTTCATGATAAAGGTCTTGGAGAGATCAGGGATACAAAAAAAAAAAAAAAACTAAACATAATAAAGCAATATCCAGCAAACTGGCAGCCAAGATAAAATTAAATGGAGAGAAACACAAAGCAATTACACTAAAATCAGGAACAAGACAAGGCTGTCCACTTTCTCCATATCTATTCATTACGGTACTCTCCTGTGGGAACTCCTTCAGCCAACAGCCTTTAAGATACTGGGCCACTTTGGGCATGCTCTATATACTTTAAACATAGACAAAAGTTTGCACGATGCTCTTGGCTGTTGGATTCAGTTCCAGTTCCCAGCTCACGTAGAGGACTGTGGATCGTTACCCTTTCTGTGAGTTTATCCCTAAATAAATAAACCTTGTTATACTTCAAAAGGGGGGGAGGAGTGTGGAATGGATGTGATAGCATATATAGATAAGATTAGTGTGAGCTTATTCACACTAATAATAACAGTGAGTAATAGTGAAGTTACTTAGAGCTATTGTTTCTAGACAATTTATATTGGTATAGATTCTTGCATATTGATAAAATTCAAATTATATTTGTTATATTGAATATGCTATTTCTGTTTGCAATGTTTGTACATCTATACAAAGTTATTTTGTCATATTGTATGCATGTATGTTTCTACCTCTGCTTAAGATACTTTGTGTATTGATGCAATTTTAGGAAATATTTATCATACTGCACTATACATTTCCACCTCTGATCAAGATACTTATATATTGTTTACATTTTGAGGTCATTGTCCTCATTTGCTGCATATTTGTTTAAAGATTGTTTATTTATTTTTTAATTGAAGCCTTAGTCTTTAAGCTACACAGGTATTAAGAATTATAGGTCATAGTCATCCATGTTTGTCATACTTCTAGTTAGACTAATCAGGTTCTTTAGATGCATAGAGATTGTATTGCACTCCCCATAGATAGGTAATCTTTCAATACTTCAAGTCATTTTAATATAAGTCTTAGATAGGATAACTATTGGAACATTTAGCATATGTTTCTTGTTTGATGTTGTTCATGCTGGTTGTAATTCTAATTTTTATGTTTGTTTTTGCCTCTTCTTTCCCCTGAACAATACTTGATATTTGTTCTTATTGCATACTGTTCTGTATTAGGCTTAGACAAAAGGGGGTGGCGCTTTGGGAACTTCTTTAGTAAATAGTCTTTAAGATACTGGCCAATTTTGGGCATGGTCTCATGTACTATAAATGCAGACAAAAAGCATGTGTGTCCCTCTTGGCTACTGGATTCGGTTCCAGTTCCCATTATATGCAGAGGACTGTGGATCGCTACCCTGTCTGTGAGTTTATCCCCAAATAAATAAACCTTTGTTATACGCCATTCCGGGCTATTGTTGAAGGAACTCTTTTGTACGTCACCAGTACTCCAAGTTCTAGCTAGAGCAATAAGACAACAAAAGGAGACCAAGGGGATACAAATTGGAAAAGAAGTCAAACTTTTGCTATTTGCAGATGATATGACAGAATACATAAGTGGCCCAAAAAATTCTACAAGGAAACTCTACAGCTGATAAACATCTTAAGTAATATGGTGAGATACAAGATTAACTAAAAAATAAAAATCAGTAGCCCTCCTATATGCAAATAATAAATGGGAAAAGAAAAAAAAATAGAGAAACTTCACCCTTTACAAGAGCCACAAATAATATATCATATATTGGGGGTAATACTAACCAAACAAGTAAAATACTTGTAAGTTAAGAACTTTAAGTCTTTGAAGAAAGAAACCGAAGAAGGTATCAGGAAATGGAAGGCTCTCTGCCCATGGTAGGATTAACATAGCAAAACAGCTATTTACGAAAAGCAATCTACTGATTCAATGCAATCCACATCAAAATCCCATCACAATTCTTCACAGATCTCAAAAGAATAATTTGAAACTTCCCATGGAGAAACAAAAGACCCAGGATAGCTAAACAATCCTGAACAATAAAGGAACCTCCGGAGGCATCACCATCCCTGACTTCAAACTCTACTTTAGAGTTATGATAATAAAAATAAGTTGGTATAGGCATTAAAAACAGACAGGAGGACCAATGGGATTGAATGGAAGACCCTGACATTAATCCACACACCAATAAACACCTGATTTTTGACAAAGAAGCCAAAACTGTAAAATGGAAAAAAAAAAGCATCTTCAACAAATGGTGCTGGCATAACCGAATGGTGACATGTAAAAGAATACAAATAGATCCATATCTATTGCCATGCACAAAACTCAAGTCCAAATGGGTCAAAGACCTCAACATAAATCCATTTACACTAAACCTGATAGAAGAGAAAGTGGGAAGTAGCCTTGACACACTGGCACATCTTAAACATAACACAAGTAGCACAGACACACGAACACTGACATCAACAGTTAATAAATATGACCTCCTGAAACTCAACAGCCTCTGTAAGGCGAGGTGCACAGTAAATAAGACAAAACGGCAACCCACATAAAGGGAAAAGATCTTCACCAACTCTACATCCGTCAGAGGGCTGATCTCCAAAATATTTAAAGAACTCAAGAAACTAGACATTAAAATACCAAATAATCCAATTTAAAAACAGGGTTCAGATGTAAACAGAGAATTTTCAACAGAAGAAATCTCAAATGGCCAAGACATTTAAGGAAGGAATTGCTCAACATCCTTAGTCATCAGAGAAATGAAAATTAAAATGACTCTGAGATACCATGTTACATCTGTCAGAATGACTAAGAGCAAAAACACTGATGACAGTTTATGCTGGAAATGATGGGGAGTAAAGGGAACACTCCTCCAGTGCTAGTCAGGGTGAAAATATATACAACCACTTTGGAAATCAGTATGGCAGTTTCTCAGAAAATTGGGAATTAATCTACTCAAGACTTCACGATACCATTCTTGGGCATATACCCAAAGTATGCTCAACTATGTTCATAGCAGCATTATTTGTAATAGCCAGAACCTGGACACAACTTAGATGCCTAGCAACCAAACAATGAATAAATTGGTAAAAAACAATGACATCATGAAATGTGCAGGCAAATGAATGGAACTAGAAAATAAATCATCCTGAGTGAGGTAACACAACCCCAGAAAGATACTCACTCACTCATAAGGGGATATTAGGTCTAAAGCAAAGGATAGCCAGGCTACCATCTACAGACCCAGAGAGGCTAGATAACAAGGAGGGCCCTAAGAGAGATACATGGATTGTCCTGGGAAGGGGAAATAGATGAGATCTCCTGTGTAGACTAGTGGTGGTGGTGGTGGGAGAGGAGTGGGAATGGGGATGCTAACATGAGAGATCAGAATGGTCGTGTTGGCGAAGGGAAGGACAGGGAGAGCAAGGAAAGAGATGTCTTAAAAGAGGGGACCATTATGGGACTAGGGAAAAACCTAGAACCAGGGAAACTCATAGGAATCCACAAGGACGACCCCAGTTAAGACTCCTAGAAATAGTGGAGAAGTGCCTGAACTGGCCTTCTCCTGTAATGAGATTGGTAACTACCTGAATTATCATTATAAAATCTTCATCCAGTAACTGATGGAAGCAAATGCAGAGATCCACAGTTAAGCACTGGGTCAACTTCCAGGAGTCCAGTTGAAAGGAGGGCAGAGGAATTATATGAACAAGGGGGTGGAGGATCAAGATCATGATGGGGAAACCCACAGAAACAGCTGGCCTGAGCTCATGGGAACTCACAGGCTCTAGACAGACAGCTAGAGAGCCTGCACGAGATCAATGTATACCTTCTTCATGTGGGTGACAGTGTTGTAGGTTGGTCTGTTTGAGGGGCCCCTGGCAGTGGGACCAAGATATATCTCTGGCACATGAGCTGGCTTTTTGGCACCCATTCCCTATGGTGGGATGCCTTCTTCAGCCTTGATGCTGTGGGGGAGGAGCTTGGTCCAGTGTCAAACTGATACTGATAAAAGCCATCTGACAAAAAAAAAAAAAAACAACCAACCAAACAAACAAAAACCCTCAGCTCAGATGGCGTTACAGCAGAATTCAACCAGACATTCTGAGAAGATATACAGGCAATACTCTTTACATTATTTAGAAATGGAAACGGAAAGAGTACTTCTGGCATTACTCTAATGCTAAACTCAGGTGAAGACACGAGAAAAGTACATACAAGTCTATACACCCAGTGAACATATACCCCAAAACCTTTCATAAAATACACACCAGATACAGTCATACATTAAAATGATCATCTATCAGAATCAAGATGGCTTTATTCCAGAGATGGAGGGATATTTGGATATTCTAAGTCACTAAGTATAATTAATCATATAAACGGACTTAAAAAAAAAAATCACGTTCAACAGATGGAGAAAAGGTCTCAGCATGCATTCATGATAAAAGTCTTAGAGAGAATAGACCTGATGTGAACATAGCTCAATATAACAAAGGCTCCAGCAAATGGTGCTAGGAAGCTAAGTGTGCACACATAGAAGAATGAAACTAGAACCTTACACATCACCTTGCACAGAAATTAACTCTAAATGGATCAAAGACCTAACTGTGAAACCTCCTAGAATTCCTAGAAGAAAAAATAGCTAGCAACCATAAGGTATAGGTATAGAAAAGAGCTCTTTGAATGGGGCTCAATTTACCTAGAAATTAAAGCCAACAATTGGACCTCATAAAAAACTAAACAATAGAAGGGAAAAAATCACAGTTTACTTTCTTATCTTTAATTTCCAATTTTCCTAATGCGCATTTTATATCTTTTGCTCCACAGAGAGACATAGGGGAAAGGTCATTCAAATAAAAGAAAGTAACACATATTTTAAATCTTGTAGAGTTCGGATGTTTCTGAAGTAATGATTTCTGACATGGATGATCCCAAGGATGTAATGAAATAGCATTTCTAATCTGTTATTTTTATTTTAGAAAATCTGGAGATGATTTTTTAACTGAAGAAACTAGTGAATGTAAAGCTTCAAAATCATGTATCACATTAAAACATAGTTATGTAAATATATTTTAATTTATTTGACTACTTTCTTCTTATTATTTTTGAATAAAATGGTTCCAGAGAGGACATAAAGTTACATGAGTTGAGAATAGGGTGGAAGGCTTGGGGTATCTGGAAGAGGTAGGGAAGGTGTGAATATGATCAAACTTACGGTACAGAATTCTCAAAGAATAAAAAAGGGTATGACAAAAAAGATTAACCATCATTCATATTAGTAAACAACAAATTCATTTTTCAAGCCACCATCTCCAAAATGGACATATCTATTTCTTATCACAAAGAACTGTTGACTATTGCAAGGAGCATCAGCAGTATCACTTAGAGACTTGTGTACTTACAGAAGCTAACAAAAAATATGCCAATGGCATGAAGTTAATGCATTAATTTACCAAGTCAGGTTTGAGGAAAAGGTTAAACAACAGAGTATTGGAAGTTTGACTGTTGTAGTTTGAAGTCCCTTTCTGCAGAATATGTGGCAGACAAGCAATGCCTATGCTGTTTCTAATTATTCCAATTATCATGGCACACTATGAAAACTTGATTAATAACACTGAAGATATTGTTGTGGCAATTAGCCATATGGTTGTGGGACTTTATTCTGTCACGATTTAGCCATTAGCATCTACTTATGTTTGTCAGAACAGTGCATCCGTGACAAGCTGAAGTTCCGCTCACCTTGCCGAGTCCCCTGTGAGCAACACTAGAGAACTGTTTATTCCTGGGAGTCTCTTGCCTGAGTAAATTTTTCATGTGGCATCCGGTCTGACTGGGAACAAATGTCAAATAGCTTATGTGTCGACCATCAAGCTAAGCATTTTCTGGAAATCCACTTTGTGCCTTACATGTAAAAACAAAGTGATCGAAGAAAATAACTGACCATCTATGTTGTACCATGTATTGATAGAGTAATTCAGAGAAATTAATTTTTCATATGCTGACACAGAACTATGTAACAATGGTACTATAAAGGATATATATATATATACATGTATATATGAATGGATTATATGCCCTAAATTTACCACCTTAATTATATATGCATGACATATGTAATTAATTTATCCAAAAGAATTAAGATAATTCAGTTAATTATTGGAGATAATCTTGTTAATTATCAGTGGTAATTTTAAGGAAAAACAAAGATGTTGATTATATCTTAAAATAATGCTAGAAATGTAACAATCAAGAGCCTTGCAAGAGAGAATTTTAAAAAATTAGCAAGCAAATTTACATTTTCAAATGGAATGTTAATGTGAGAAAAGTATTACTTTTTATATTAATCATTTTTTTGCGATATAAAGTCTTCAAAGTATTTGCTAGTAGCAGGCAGGTTTCCTGATAGTTTTCTTTGACTTTGGTAAAGTGGTGAACAGTTCCACTGTTTACAAACCTTATAGCTTTTCAGAGCTCTCCAGAAAGACGTTCTGTGTGTAAACAATGGAAGGGGAATAAGGAAGAATCCTGTGCTCCTCTTACTGGGAGTAGGGCATGACATAATGGGACCAGCAAGCAATGCTTTGCTTGCAAAGGTTGCAATCTGAGAGGTTCAAAACCATAAAAAGAGAATAAACAATAATCCTTGCAGACAGAGAATGAGTGGCACTTGTGGAAATGGGGTGGGCCTCTCCACTGCCATCACAGGACAGATGCAGAGCTGGGGTGCGGGACTATAAATTGAGGCTGAGGAGTTGACGATGCAACCATCTTAGGACATGTAAGGTTTTACTGGTCAAGACAAATTACCGAATTAGAGGGAGTAAGCAGGTGAAGAAACTGCATGTGCAGCAAAAAAGAGCTGGTTTAAGAAGCTAACAAAAGTGCTTCGTATTTCATGTGAGGAAACTGAGAAAAGGAAGATCAGAATACCTAGAGCGGTGGCCCCCAACCGTCCTAACACTGCAACCCTTAAACACAGTTTCTCATGTGCTGGTGACCCAAACCATAAATGATTTACACAGCACCCCTTTAACACAGTTCCTTGTGTCCTGGAGATCCCATCCATAAGTTATTTTTGTTGCTACTTCATAACTGCAATTTTGCTTCTGTTATGAATAATACTGTAATATATTTGGAGACAGAGGTTGTTAAGGAGGTTATGCATGACCCACAGGTTGAGAACCTCTGCCTGGACTTATTGAGTACTATGCCCAGGAGTTGTTAACCACAGCGGTATTAGCAGGAGGAAGAACAATATAATGAAACGTGGAATCAAAGGTGGAATGACTTCTACTCTGAAACAGTTTCCCCTACTAACCCAACCCAGTTGTAGCAGGATGTTTTAATCAATAACATTATAATATTCACTTGAGTACTTACAGTCTTGAGTGCTGTTTTACATGTGGCACATCGATGCTTATTTTGTAGATGAGAAAAGAAATATATATTATTTTGGGAGGCAATGGAGAAAGTAGTGGGGACAGATTTCCATTTCAGGTATGCTGTCTCACTGACATCTAGTTTCTTAAAATATATTAATGACGATTACAAACACTGAAGCTGAAACTGCAGTAAGGAGAGCACATTCTAACAGTCTTCCCTCACCCTGGCCTCTCTCTACTGCATCTGGGAGGACAGTGGCTTCCTTCCAGCCCATGAGAGTAAAACTCATCACTCTCTAACTCACACTTATCTACCCCTTTCAACTCAACTACCCTTGACCTCATTACTTCCTAATGGACAAGATTTTCCAGCTGCTTTCTTATCTGTCTCCACACTTTTATCTCATCCAGGCCCATCCTGCTGCAGAGAGAGATCATTCTAAAAAGCAAAATGAGGCAAGTCTGTCCTGAACCACATGTGGGAAGGGCCCTCACTGCTTAATGAAATAGCAGATGGGGAAACAGATGACCAATCTCCAGAGCAACATCCACTTTCACATAATACACCCTAAACTATATATTTAAATATATTTCATATAAACTATATATAAATATATAAACTATATGTATAAACTATATATAAATATATGAACTATATAGATATTTAAATATGCATATATCTTTTAATTCCTTCTGCACATTACAGTAAGTTCTTTTCTTGTTGTTGTTTCTTTTTCAAGACAGGGTTTCTGTGTAGCTTTAGAGTCTGTCTTGGAACTAGCTTTTGTAGACAGACTGGCCTTGAACTCACAAAGGTCTGCCTCCCTCTGCCTCCTGAGGGCTGGGATTAAAGGCGTGGCCACCACTGCCCAGCGAATGGTAAATTCTTTCAGCTGCAATGCTGGAGTTATCATAATACATTAATACTAAAGTATGGAACGCTATATTTAAAGTTGTTCAACTCTTTTACATATAAACTCACATCAAGAATGACTTTATTAAAATGTTCTGTATATGTTTAAAACAGCTGCAAAATCAAAGCCTGAAAGCTAAGGGATGAGAGGAAGGCTGTGAAGTGCTGACTTCAAGACATGGCTGCTCCATGCATCACTCAGCACAACCTGCAGGAGACCAAGCCAGACACATTCTGCATGGAATGGGAACCCACTCCTATGGGAAGAACTGCAATTCATGGCTGCTAAGTGGGGATTCAAGAATCACTTTCCTTTGGATATGTGGCCTTTTCATTCAGGACTAAAAAGGAAAAAGAAAAAAAAAGTCTAACATCCTTTCCATACTTTCTTTATATTGGACTGAGAACACATTAATATTCAGTGGGAATTTTTCTTGTTTATTTGCAGTTCTACTTCTTTCCTTTTATCGCTATGATCTGCTGTCCAAAGTAAACAATAAATATCCCAATACTATGTATTGAGTATTTTACTCATCTTCAGAAATCTGAAGTCATCTCTATAAACCTATAAAGCATATTCAATATTTATTCACTAGTAGTACACACTGATTCAGTATATACTTAAAATTGTCTATGGCACCTGTGAGTTGAGACCTCTTTAGGGGTTGAACATCAGTTATCCTACATATTAGACATTTATATCACAGTGTATAACAGTAGCAAAATTACAGCTACAAAATAGTAATAAAATATTTTTTGGTTGGGGTCATCACAACATGAACTGTATTAAAAACACAACGTTAACATGTGCTTCTAACTGATCTGTGGATATTTAAAACTGATTCATCTTATTTTAATGTGTGAGTGTTTTTTGCTTACAGTATTTATGTGCACCCTGTGATTGCCTACTGTCCACAAAGCTCAGAAGAGGGCATTTGATCTCCTAAAACTGGAGTTATGGGGTTGTGAATCACCATAGCTACTGGGAATCAAACCTGGCTCCTCTGTAAGAACAACATGTGCTTCTAACCACTAGCTGACTCCTGAGTCTCTGGACTTTTATTCAGCTCCACAAAATGAGCTGCTAATAAAAGTTAGTATTGTATTTACTTTAAGAACAAAATAAAATTTACATTAAAATTATGTTATTCAATGGGTATTTTAGAGCTTGAATGTTTTTGTTTGGTATAGTATGCATAGTGTTTGTTTGGTGTAGTTTCAGACAAAATTGCCAGGTACTTGAACTTGGACACATTAGCTTCTGTGCCCATCAAGGGATATTTGCCTTCAGTGAATATTCAGTGAATTCTCGATTCACAAACTGTCTTGTTTCTTCTCAACACAGATAACTGCTAATTAGTTACAACTAATCTTTCAGAGGCCCTAATTTAAAAAAAATATTGACAAGTAGCTCTAGATTTAAATTCAGACAGTGTGTATGTAAACGTGTAAAGAGTGCAAACAAACATCTTTAAATTTTTCAAACTTCTTAAGATGAAGTATCCGAGGTATAAAAATATATAAAAATCTGAACACTCTTAAACATAAAAATCCCACAGTCTCAGCTCAGAGCTTTTTGTTTTGATTTTTCCCACAATGAAACCAACTTATGATGCTAAATTTTTAACTTTTCCCCTAGGAAAGAGGGATGTAAAATTTAAAGATCATTAATCAAATTTCCTATTTTTGTAACCTATCTATAACTTCTACAATCAGGTCAGCCTAACGAAAACACTTTCTCTTGCACTGTGAACTCACTGCCAATGTCCCCTGGAACTTTTCCATCTTACAAGTCTGACATTCTATGCCTTTGCTATCATTGACTACATCGCACTATCAGTGATTGAACTCTGTCAGCTAATATGTTAACTGAGTCTTTTTTTTTGTGCTTGTTAACTTGATCAAAATCTTGCTAAAACATGAATTCTTCCAACAGTAGTAGACTAGCCTAGGCTGGAGACTGAGACTCTATTTCCACCACACTTCTATATAGAGTGTTGCTGCTCCACACACAATAACTTAAGTTGTAATAAATTCAGGAATGCCCTCAACAAAATTATTTATAATTAATATTGGTTCCAACTCAGCTTTCATAATTTTTCCTGGCAGACCCCTCCAAGAAGTCTCTCTCCACTCTTCACTTTAGATTCAGTTCATTCTCTGTTGCTGTTGGTATCAGAATTAGGTACGTTTCCTGTTGCTGTTACAAAAGTATCCTAAGAAAGTGAGGATTCACTTGTGTTCATAACTCATGATGGTGGGGAAGCTGTGGCAGCAGGAACTTGAGTAGAGAAGCAGACAACCTTAAGTGTGAAGGCTTAGCTTGTGGTCTCCGTTCTTATTCAGTCTGGGAACCTTGCCTCTGGAATGGTGCTGCTGTTCACATAAGCCTAATCCAGAAGCTCCCTCACAGATACACACTGACGTTTCCCATAGGAAATTTGAGCGTCTGTCAAGTGGACAATCAGTGTTAACCGTACAGTTAGGGTCTACTTTGAATAAATGTTTTAAGTTCCAAGGATTCTTCATTAATCATTATTGAGGGGTGAGTATGTGTGTGTTTCCTGGCACTGAACCCAAAGTTTTGTATGTGTTAGACAGGTATGCCACATGGATTAAAAGGCAGCTTCTCATTGAGAGTAGATACCTACCTACTCATAGATCCACCACACTGTCACCAAAAAGAATGGATCTCTTCATTCTTCATTTGAAGTGAGTGTAAAATAACATGCAACTCAGACCAAACACTAGCCTTTCTGGATACTATGCACTTGCAGTTTGAAATAATGGAAAATTCCAAGCAGAACAATATTAAATCTTCCTGAAAACCACACAACTATGTTGCATTTCAGAAAATAAAATGATTAAAAGTAAGGTAAAAACCCTGGGGTTAGGAAGATCACTCAGTGGGTAAAGGTACTTGTTTCCAAGCCTGACGAGCCAAGTTGGATGCCAGAATTTACAGGGTAGGAGGAGAGAACCAACTCCCAAAAGTTATTCTCTCACCACCATGTGTGTGATACATGGATGTATACATGCATGCATGCATGCATACTCGCAAACACAAAAACAAATAAAAACAAAAGTAGGTAGAAAAAAAGAGCCATGATCAAGTAGAAGTGAAACTGAAAATGGTTCTTTTATTTGAATTCTATACATACACGGGAGACTTAGTAACTCTCCCACAATGTCTTGTCATTTTGCCTCTATTGGTGTATTGCATTCTTCTGGAAACTTAATGCGTGGCAAAAACACTGTGTATCAAGCTAGGTTACTCTATATTACTGACTGTGAGGAACGCTGGTACTAGGCTGGAGAATCACTGTGTTGTACCACTCTAAGACATGCTTACACATGCAGCTTCTACTTAAAGCCACTTACTATTGCCTTAAATACCTGGGTTTTCATTCAAATGGTATTTCACTATATTTTAAATAATATAGGAACTATAACATTTTATTTAGAATAACACACGTGAAAAAGGCTTACAACATTGCAATATCTGACTGGTATCTTGAAAAACTTTGCAGAGATTAGAGTTCCTAAAATAAGTGAGGGCAGAGGGATGATCAGCAAAGGATTAGAGGTTCCTAAATGAAAATTATTGTTTGTCCTTTCAGCAAATTCTTAATGCCTTCAGCTGCAGAACGGCTCATTTCTGAGACTTTTTTTGGCCTCACAAGTTAATCACACCAGGATGAGTAGTTTAGTTCACATGCCTTTAGGAGTAATGATACATTTAAATGATTAAACAATCAGAAAAAAAGTTAATCTTTGTAAGGAAAGCAGTAGCACACAGGCCCACAACTGACATGAGCATCACAAGTCATTGTAAACAGCATGTTCATTTTAAGTGTATAAAGAAAGACTTCTGTCATGCCCTATTAAATAAATTATATTTTATTAGTGCTCAAGTGTTTTATAACTTTAATTTTTTTTGAAGGGTAGAGAACTCAGACATGTCACTGGCAGACTAACAAATTGCTCACTGGACACTTGCGGAGCGGAAGCTAACTATACAATTTAGGGGTGTGGGTGGTGGTGTCAATTTTAATTGTTTAACATGTTAAACCTGGTGGCCATTCTCATTGATTTTTTTAATCCCCACCTCACAAACTACTTTCACAAGAAAACTACAGGAAAAAAAAAAGAACATATAACTGAAATGTAGTGCAGTGTGGAGGTGCCTGGGAGGAGTGACAGAGGATTGAAGTGACGGCCTGACCCACGGGACAGTCACCTCACTGTCAGCCAACAGCATGATCCAAAGAATGGCACTAGAGACATGGGTCGCAATTGACTGGCTATGCACTCTCTGCAGGGGATGGTTTCTTGTATTCTGCATTCGTGTGCTAACATCCCACAGTAATGGGCTATGATGAAGAGAACTTTATACTAACAAATCATCATTCAATGCACTAGCAAATCATCATTTAATCGAGGTCTATCCAACTAGTTTATGATACTTAAAGTTCCTGTCAATAAAAGTTATCACAATGACACATGGCTATTAACTATAAAGAATATTTTAAAATTACGCTAAATTTGGTATTAAGGCTTAGGTAAATATTAGACAACCATTTATTAATTTTAATTTTGTTTAAAATAACCTAACAAATAGCATCAGTCTATCCTGCTATAAGACAAGAGCATTCACTTTTAGAGGAAATAATGTGGTGCACTGTAGGTTCCTGTTCCACAGATTTGTACCCTTCAGACACATTACAGAACATGGCATACATTAAACCATCCATATGGAAGGTATGTGCTAATATTTATGCCAAAACGCTTATATTAATATAAACCTAAAATCCTGCTAAAATCGGGAGAACTATTATTTTTAAAATATCACACTAAGATTCTTTGGCAACTACCAGGGACTCAAAATTTTGCTTCTTTTTACAAAAATGAGGGAGGAAGGCTGTCATGTAAATACTGATCCTTAACTTGAGTTCATAAACAAGGGTGCTATTCATACTCCTTTGAAGAATAGTTATGAGATTTTACTTTACTATCTCAGTATTTCTAGTGGGAAAAAGAACCCTTAACAAATATCACCTCTATACTACAATTTTTCTCATCTTAAAACAAAGGTGAATAAGTACAATAATGAACTTTTCCACCTCTATTCCAAAACTTACTTTCTTCTCCTCAAAAGCAAATAAACTAAAAGAAAACAACAAAACAAACAAAAGAAGCAGCCATGCAAGCAAATAAACAAACTCCTGAAACAAACAATACCTCCCCGAATCAAACGTAATTATTAGCTTAACATTCCATGATCTAGACCACTATGCCCAAAGAGAACCTTGAACACACACATAAGCACTTACCTCCATGGCCCCAGACACTCTGAAAGAAACAGTGGTTCTTCCCATAATGCTAAGGGTAAGAATGGTCATTTGAGATTAATTTCCATAGCTTAAAAAGATGCTAGCACAAGTAATCCTTTTGTGAATATCTATTATCTATATATTCATAGCTTACATACGAATAAGGACCTACATATGAAAATAGGAGATGTTATCAGGGCGCATTATGCTTCTGTGCCAATAAAAACTTGGTCCTTAAATGCAGTTTTTATTTTCTGCAAATAAAATTTAAGTTTCCATTGAGGTTTCATTCATTAGTGGTATGTGAAATGTTCTAAAAAAGTTGATAAAACCTCTGCAGAGTTTAAAAAAAATTAACCATTTTTTTTTGTCTTACAGGGCTGTTTTATTTTGCTTTGTTAAGAGAAGAAAAATAAGAAAAGAAAGACAGGAAAAAATAATTTACATGTTTTCTCTCCAATCCACACCACACTTGACTGCTTTGCTTTCCTTTTATATTCCACGGTACGACAGGTGAAAATCTTACCCTGGTACAGGATTTAAACTAAATTATGAGCAACAGAAATGTGTCATAAATCAACTTCACATACTGAACAAAAGATAAACAACAGAAGATTTATATTCTGACAAAAGGAACAGTCTCTAACTGTAACACAATGCAAACCCTACTGTGCTACTGCAGCAGGCTCTCCTTGCCCTTTTACATGCTAACTCAGAACAGTAATTATGGATCTTGTAAGTCGACTTCTGTTTCCAGAACTATGAGTTGTAGTAAAAAAAAAATGCCTTTTCATGGAGACAATTACCATTAATCAAAATACTGAGAGCTAATACCACTCAAATCCAACCTACCGCTGTGCCCAGCAATATATCAAGCTGTCTGTTGTCAAACACACTAACACACTTAAATGGGCTGTTTTCACTATAAACAAAACTAACAAAAAAAAATGCTAGCTAAGTAATATTACAACTCAAACTGCTATCTCAGTCACCCTTCCTGTCACTGACTTCTAACTCCAGTTACAGCTCTGCACTGTGACTGGGTCGCTACCTGGGTCTGGGAAAAGAAAGACACGTCCCTGCAGAGACTCTGTGTTACAGTGGATCTGGTCAATCTTTGGAAGTTTAGAACAGCAGTCCATTTCACTATGTGATTAATTAACTTCTGTAGGCATTGTAAGCAAATGTATGAACACAGAAAAGGTTATTCTCATGCTGTAAGGCTCGGAAACAACAAACTTGTTTCTACAGCAGTTATACAAGGTCTATACATCCATTTTCTTAAGCTAGGTTTTCTTCCAGTGTGTGTGTGAGTGTGTGTGTGTGTGTGTGTGTAAAGCCTGTGTTCCAAGGTATGCATGTGGAGGTCAAAGGCCAACCTAGTGGTTGAGAATCCCAAGGATAGAACTCTGGGTGGCAGGCTGGCTATTAACTGCCTTTCTCTACTATGTTGCTGGCCCAATTTACTTCCAAAAACAAAAACCTTTAATTCTCTTAAGTTCAGTTTTAGAGAAAAATGACGAAAGAATTAGCTTTGGAAGCATATATATCAGACACTGACTTCTACATATTTTGGTGTGCTGCTCCCTACACAAAGCCATTGGCATGAAGACGCCTTTCACAACTGTTCGCAAAGACCACTGGTGTTTACTCACATGCCTTCTTCTACTTCATTTTTTCTTTTACTGAATCTTAAGCATTTTTATATTCCATCTCCTAAAGGGGGAGGTTTTACAAATCCAAAGTCTCTGACAACAATTCCTACTGAGAGAAGATATCAGAGTATTTTATAAATATAAAGGGGCTGAAAGCCAAGGAGTGAAACAAACAAACAAGGCGTTTCTCAGCAGCAAAGTCTATTACTTTTGAGCTTTGGAAGCCAAGATTCACCAAATGGAATTAAATTTTTGTTTATAATGGTCTTGTTACTGCTAACTTCACTTTGCTGCCTCCTTATTACTACAAAATGGCCTTATGTATTTATTATTAGATAATGTATATCAATGGTGCCTTTATGTGCATAAAATACCATAATTAAAGTTACAAAATATATTCATAATACACAGAAAAGGACATGACATGAAGTGGTTGAGTCAAGAGTACACACATAGCAAAATATGTAGAGTCAAATGATTTCTTCAGGTTTACACAGTAAAAGACACTGCAAAATTTAGTGTAAAAGGACAGAAAGATGCTACACAGCCCACTATATTTCTCATGCTAGTGATACCCACAGTTAGTGCAAATATAAGCAGGAAAAAGGTCTGAAGTCCACTCTGAGCCAATGCACTGTTATTTAAGCAGTTTCTGCATTTACAAATCTCTTTTAATGGAATTCATGACTGCTGTTTTTATCATCATTCCTTTCCCCCTTCTCATTCAGGCATAAACTTCTATCTGCTTTACACCTTCCTTTAAATGCTTAATACAAATAACCACAGGAGAATCTCTTCTCCCCTTGAAAAACTGCAAATAAAGATGTCAGCTACTGAGTATATTTGTGGCGTCTCCAGCAGCTGCTGTTAAATACCAGCTGGTCTAGCTGATTAAAATTACCTCCGAGTTGGTATTATAAAGATGCCTGGGCAGCGTTGCTGTATTAATGGATTATTGAGTGAGCGATGAAAACCTTGGCCAGCTGATGCATTTTATTACAGATAGGCTTTATGATGTGTAATCACTGTAATTTTTACAACTGGAGGAAATATGAAAAAAGGAGTAAACAAAAATCCCCATAGAAACTGCCCTAACTAGATTATTCTTAACAGTCTGCTTCCTAGAAGGAATCAAAGTACATATTACTGGGTGTAAATATATAGGTATGAACTTAACACACACTTTATGCACCCATCTATGGGGAGATACAGACAAGCAGAGAATGTTCACAGACAAATACACTGTGCAAATAATTTATGTCAACAGATATTTGTTGTCTGCCAAACCACCCAATTGGCTACAATGGGATCATATGACCTAAGATACTTTTCAATGATTTACCAGCTGGGCAATAGCTGGAAATCCAAATCTAGCCAACAGAACTGTGGTTGGCAGTGTGAGAGATGCGATCATCTAACTCTTTTTGCTATTCCTGTTATTTCATTTCTTATAAAAGCCAACATGGTTTTTGTTTTCTTGTTTGTCAATACAACTCTACCAAACTGTCACCCAAATCCTCTAACTTTCACCTACTATTAAAAAGAAGGTATGGCGGCTGACCCATTCAGCTCCTTTTGTGACTACGACAACGAGCGGCACAGGACGCTTTCCACAGCCTCTCAAATCTATTCTTCTATTCATGACACTCTCAGGGCTACAGGGTTTTCCCAGTTGTTTTTAAGAATGAAAAGTAACCCTCAGGAGGCTGTGGCCAATTAAAATAGCTCGAGTAGAAAATAAACCTCACTCAAGTGTGATACCGGGTGAATGAGAGACTTCTAGGAAAGGTGGCCACCTCAGGTGGCCTTAGGTGATTCCGAAGTTTTCCTTAAAGTAAGAATAGAATATTTACCAGTAAATAATATTCAGTTAATTGTTTTTGTTTCCCTGTAAAACAATGAAAATCAATTTTCACCATAGCTAGATTTATATATGACATGTGACTCCAAAGTTATGTTTCTTTCTTTCTTTCAATAAAGGCACTGAGATTTTTACAAGATTAACTCATTTTTTTTGCAAGAATAACCCATCAGAAATAACGATTTTATGATGTTTCTATACATTGCTAGTGTGGTGTATTTTCACCGTGAATCTTATTCTAATAAGTAACTAACACTTCTAATTAGAGTCAAATGTGGTCAATGAACATTGTGATGAATAAGATTATGTATTGTATATATGTATATATAGATGTATGTATATTCTTTCATTATTTGATTAGACAAGTATGAAACAGGTTCTAATGTTAGCAATGACAACTCCAGAAAGGGAATTCCAAAAGTATTTTGAAGAATGATAGTTGATTAAAAAATGTTATTTTAAAATATTAAAATGATTTGTTTTAGAAGGTACATGATTACTTTCAATATTCATTTATTTCAATATTTATTCATAATTATTTAAAATTGTTAGTAGGAACAATCTAGTATTATATCTTATTTTCACAGGCGGGTAAGTTGACAATTAAAAGAGAAGTTATTTATGATCTTTCCCACTTTCACTTGCATAAAGAAAACCCATGTGTAAAGTCTCTGAGCTCTCAAATTACACACGCGGCCCTGAGCCTTCTCGAGAGGCGCGTGCTGTTATGAGTAATGGTATTTCTCTTAGTATCCAACTGATCTTACATACAGTGTTTGATGTCAGTAGGCACTTACGTGTTTGTTTAATAAATACTAATTGCAATGTCTAAATTTAACATTTAAAACACTGAATTGGAAGAAAGTTACCAAACTAAAAAAAAAAACTGAAATAACAAATCACATATTTTATTTAACATGAGATCTTATAATTCTAAAAATACTTAAGTGAAGAGACAAACTTCTGACTAACCAGAAGAAGAAGCCAGGCACTTGTGAGTCAACAGTTGGCTGGGACTGGTCAGGTGGCTGTGGGGACACAGGTTCTGGAGTGTTCATTTAGGCAGGGTATATTAGACTAGTCTCCATTGTTTTAGCATTAATTCAAGAAACTAGATTATGGGAAGCCAAGGAACTATGGGTATAGACTTGTTGTAGGTAAATAAGTTAAGGCTTCTTCCTTCAGAGGTCTTGAAGAGGTTTTAAGGCGGGAGGAAGGAGGAGAGTTACTGTTGTATAATATGTGATCACATACAATTTAGATGACTGACTAAAATACATGGCAAGCAAACTTTGAAACATTTTCAAATGAGACTGCATGTACTAGACATGCACAAGACCAAGCCAGGCAAAATGAGAGCATGGATGAGGGAGGGCTCATAAAGTTCTACCATTAGATGAAGAGCTATTGGCAACTGATGGCTGCCAGGAGAATGAAACTTTGCTTTAAGGACGTAGCATCAGAGAGGCTACACCCACACACATACAGGCAATACTATCATAAGTAGATGCAGTAAATTTTAATAATACAAAAACTAAACCAAAACAACAACAACAACAACACACTGAAGTATGAGGGAAACATGGTAGAAGAGATAGAGAAGGAATAGGAGGTAATTCAAAGGGGATGGATTTAGTTAAAATATTACAGGCAACTATAAAATTTCAAATAATAAAAAACTGCAAAAGAGAAAAACATGACTTAGATTTTTTTTTTAAAAAAAATACCTACTGGTATGATCTCAATGTCTTAGAAGAGTCAACCCACCCCGTCCTTCAAGGCAAAGAACAACAACGAAACAAGAAACCCAAACCAAATAAATAAATAAATAAATAAAATTTAAAGAAATTCTCTCGAAACTTTAACGTGCAGGGATATTTTGAAGCACTGAGTTAGAAATCCTATAATTAGTTTTATACATATTAAGTATAGTAGCTAGAAATAAGAAACCAAGAGTAAAAATTCCTGATTGATGAGAGACCTATCAAGCATATACAATGTGCTCAGAACCTAGGTGATACAGGCTTGATGAATTACTAAGTACACTGAAAGAGGGAGCATGCCATTATATACAGATTACCATATGGCAAAAGAAAAAGCAGTCATGGGCAGACTCAATTTGCCACTGGATGACCAGGTTAAGGAAAAAGTAGAAGATTACACAGAGATAGATACATGGATTAAAGAAGCCAGAGAAGAAAAATCAAGCTAAATATGAGAAAGTAACTAATTTATTTCTGGGATTTTTTTTCTTCATCAATTTCCTATCAAATCCTAAAATCTATCCCCCAACTCTTAAGTAAAACTATGCTTTCTCTTTGAGGGTAAAATTTACTTCCCTTCTAATCTAAATACATTCTAAGTTTATGTGCTCAAAGGGACCAAAACTAGTACTTCTGAATGTGGGTGACAGTTGTGGGGCTTGGGCACTAGGTGGGGCCACTTGACAGCTGAACCAGAATTTATACCCAGGGTATAGACTAGCCTTTTTAGCCTATTCCCTATGGAGGAATACTTTGCTCAGCCTAGATACAGGGGAGGGTCTTGTCCTACCCCAAGTGATGTGACAGACTTCCTGGACTCACAATGGGAGACCTCACCCTCTTTGAGGAGTGGATTGGGGGAGGGGTGGTGGCTCAGGGGGAAGGAAGAAGGAGCCAGAAGAGGGGTAGAATAGGTAACTAGGACATATATGTAAAATGAGAAAAGAATGTTTTTAAAAATAATTAATTAATTAATTTTAAAAAGTCCATTCTTACTTCAATATCAACTGGTCAGTCCTAAAATCTTAATAGATATGACACAAAAATGAACTCAGCAAATTGTATTCGTGTCTATGTGCGCATGCGTGTGTGCAAACATGAGCATAAAACGGTAACAATTAAAGAAGATGAATTTGAGAGGGAGTGAGTGGGGCATCAAGGAAAGGAGAGAAGGGGAAAATAATGTAATTACATTTTAAATAAAACTTTCAAATGAAAAATTAAAATGACAATGTTTCTCATCATATATGCAACTTTATCCTGTTTCAGAACTGTTAAGAACATATTCAGGTAAACTAAGAGCAGTCATATTATTGTAACTTTTGTAAATAAATTTACAGAACAGTACTGAAACTGGTAATGTACATGTTGTACTATACAAAGTGTTCTAATTAGTAAAATGCATAATTAAAATTATATGCATACTAAAATAAAGTCTTCCATACTCCTCTTAGTTTCCATAAAAGAGAGTAACATGAGGGAGTCACAGATGTCAGCAGGTTATAGAAGGCAGAAAGCCCAAATTCAAAAGGATAATACAAAGTTTCAGATCTTAAAAGAGCATTTTTACTCAGGAAGATGTGAATGGTATTATTTATAATAGACTTCTGCACAGCATGGCTAACCTGGTCTTAGACCTACTAACAATATACACTCAGACTGCAGGTGAAGTTTATTTTTCACTGAAGGCTGGTACTTGCCTTGGACAAGAAGCCCAATGCTATGGACTATTATTTTAAATATGTGTATGCTGTTGTATAGCATATGCAGAGTATCTTAGCCTTTCATGGTTCTAGCCTTAGAGCTCTCTAGTAAGTTCTCCTTCCTTATCAGGCTAGTGTAGGACCCTATCAAACAGGGTTCTCAGAAGAAGCTCATTTAGTGAAGCTGAACAGGTGGGACTCATGGTCTATTTCCATGCATGGTGGTTTCTGGTATCTTGGTTTACCACCACAATCAATCTTACTCAAACTTGAGTGTTAATGTAAGCTCAAGCCTGGTTGAGTTCCTTGGTAGCTGTTTGATATAAATTGTAAATTGTGGTGTTAATTTTTTACACTAAAGGATAAAAAGCTTTACGAAAGGTTTATGAAAGAAATAATTGTAGGGTAAGAATCAGTGGTTTATGAAAACAAGATGAAACTGGATTGTCATTATCTAATTCCCTCATATATATCTTATGCTTGATATGGGCTGTAAAGTTGACTGAAAAGAAAAACACATTTTAATGAATAACTGAGCATATGAAATGATTTACTTCAATAGTGAAGGGACGCAATTTTTAGGGGAATAATTACAGTCACTTCTGAAGAGTAAGAATTACATTTTAACCATATGCTCATAAGTTAAGTACAGGCATAAAGACACTGAGTACTCACAAATTATTACACTATGATATGTGAAGAAGCTGTGTATTATAAATATTGTAATATTATATTATAAAATTAAGCAGATTCACCAATAATCAAAATCTCACCTTAACAAATTTAACTAAACAGTACAAAATCTGCTAAGCCTGAGAAACAAGAAAGATATGAAATAAGCATCTGAACAGTAGAAAATCATCTCAGAAGTACTGGAAATTCCAAGTCCATAATTTAAGAGTGCTGAAGCCCAAGTATGTTATGAGAGCTCCCCTCAAAAGTGTTACTAATTGTACATCCTGTAGGTCCTTAATATGTATTCATTTATGTCAAAATGCCAACTACAATAAAAACTTTAGGTTATAACAAAAGATTACTAAGGCACAGAAAAACATTTCAGAGCTGGGTGGCAGTGGCTCAGCCTTTAATCCCAGCACTTGGGAGGCAGAGGCAGCAGGATCTCTTTGAGTTCAAGGTCAGCCTGGTCTACAAGAGCTGGTAGACAGATCCAGGACAGGTGTGCCAAAACTACAGAGAAACCCTGTCTCAAAAACAAACAAACAAACAAACAAACAACAACAACGATAAACAAAAAACAAGAAAAAAGAGAAAAAACAGTTCAGGTAAACTTCAATTTTTGTTTTCTGTTTAAGTGAATATTGTGACAGAAGTAAGAAACCAGAGTGGCAAGTGATAATACGAATCAGCAGTGATTACAAATCTGCTGGACTCAGAACAAACTATGGCATCAGAGACAAAGCTGAAACACATTTCATGTTTTTCTGTAATCAGAACCAAGGTATCAAATAATATATCATTCATAAAACAGAGATAAAAATATATCATAAAATCAACAACAAAAAAAGCATGGAAGGCACCAATAATAAAGTCAATGTTTTACTATGGGTTAGTATGCAATGAGAGCTATCACAAATTTTTAATTTTAAGAAAAAATATCCCAGTTATCAACCAGTAATTGCGAAACAAAAGGCTTCCTATGCTAATTATTTGAATGATTTCATTTTGAGTAGAAGAGGAATAATCATTCTTAAAGTTAATAGAAAACATGGTGTAAATGACTTTTAGGATTTATTATTTTGTATTATTACAATAATAGCATTAACATGCAAGATATTATGCAATACTCAGGGGTCTACAGGTATTGAGTCATGAATTTCAAGATAAATACCATATATTAATCCGAAATTAGGATAAAAACAGTTTATTGGAATGTTGTTATCCAATGTTGATACAATTGTTCTTATAGTAATCATTAATTTTATATAAGTTTATTATATTAAACAAGTTTATTACCTTAGTAATAAATTTAATGTAAATGTAGAGAACCTAAGTAGATGGCATATTTTCCAGATCATATGACTTCAAATAATATACTTCTATAAAAACTGCTTTAAAAATGTAGCAAAATTTATTCAAAATTAGAAGAATTATTACCATACTATAAGGCAGGCTAAACTTTTTTTGATGAATCATAAAGAGCTTAAACTAAATATTAACTAAATTAGGAGGCAGTATTTAAAACAGGATATACTTAGATTTTCTAACACATTTCACCCAACATAAACGGTTTTATGACATAATCTTCATTCTATACAGGTTGTTAGTACTACTAACATTCTTCTATTGACAAATTTACTATTGGAACTTGCAGCAAACCATTTTCTAATTTTGTTCAAATATTTTATCTTACCAAAAGTCACATTATTTTGTCTCAAATTAAAATTCCTTAAGAGCTGTCATGCAAATCTACATAATAGCAAGGAAATAAAGAATTTCTGTTCGTATGCTTAGAGAAACATTTTTATTAAGAAATTTGATGGTTGTATTTCTGTCCACTTAGTTACTTAAGAAAACATTAGAATATATTTTCAAATGTTAATTGAATGAAAAATTAACTTTCTTCCAGCAGCAACAAACGGTAGCATAAGCAAGTTCTTATATGAATACTGTGTGTATAATATGTAAAACAAAAGTATTTCAATTTATTTCCATTAAACACAAATCTGTAATATTTAAGAACAAAAAATTATTGTGCCAAGTTGATATAACCATTTTAAAAATCTGCTCTCAATTTTAATGCTATCTCTTAAAAAAGCACTGCTAGAAAATGACTTCTACATTTTCTCCAAACTAGAAACCTATGTATTTATTGATGAATACAGAATACTAAAGACAGAGTTGAAAGGGCTCCTAAATCACAGATAGATCTAATGAGACAATGGTGAGGATAGACAAGATGAGCACTTTCATATGGATACTGGATGTTTACTGCACACTAGTGAAGCACTGTACTCTCTGTACATCATGACTTATTCTCATTACACCCTAAGAAGCAAATGCCTTTATTTTTAAACCATTTCACAGGTAACAAAATTAGGCTCAAAGCAGTTGAAGAGGTATGATTTGATCTCAAAGTCTATGTTTCCTATGGAATGCATACACACACACACACACACACACACACACACACACACAAATACACTTCCCCAACTTTCTAATATTTAGCAATAAGAAATACACAAATGGATAAAACAGCTTAGAACAGAATTCAGAAACATGAGGTTTTTCAACTTATGTGGCTGTTCATAAGCGTCACAAACATTATGACAAACAAATATATGAGAAAAATCTTTGTACTAGACTATTTAAAACAGAAAAATAGATAAAACAAACATAATTATCTTTTTCAAAGATAAAACATAATTAAAAATAATTCAGATGATATTTGGATTAAAATGAGAAACATGAAGCGAATGTGGTTACTGAAAGTAATACCTATAAAGTAGAAAGTAAAAAGAGGAGATACATCATGGATCATAGAGTTTTACCAAGAAAGTACTTACAGGGATGTCCAATGAACTCTTGGAATTTTTAAGATAAATAGAAAATTGAAAAAAAAAAAAGTCTGATGTCTATACCCCTCCCCTCAAGGCACAGTCAGGGATCTGTGAGGAAGAGAAGGAAGCTTGTAAGAACCAGATAAGGACACAAGAGTGCTGGCTCATCAACGAATAGATAGGGACTATGGCAGCATGCCCAAGACTTTTACAAGTTCAAATCAGACAAAATCTAAGCACAAAGAAGTGGGCACAAAGTTCAGCCCCCTAACCAATAAGCTATTTGAAATTAACACCTGCTGGAAAAGGGAAAATGAGTTTTCTTTAACACTATGACACTGGGTATATCAACCACCTCCTGGGCCTTGCAAACCTCATGCTCAGTAACAGTTGTCCAACACTAAATACACTCCATGTGTGTGTGTTTTGTTTTGCTGTGTGTGTTTAACAGAAAGAAGGAATATAAAGTGAAACAGGGGTGGAATCTAGGAGGAATTGGGCTAGGTGGGGTAAGAATATAGTAACCAAAATATGTTGCATAATTTTTTAAAGATGCAGGGATGATTCAACATACAAAAATCTGTCAATGTAATCCATCATATAAACAACTTTTAAAAATAAAAACCACATGATCATCTCATTAGATGCTGAAAAAGCATTCTATAAAATACAGCATCCCTTCATAATAAAGGTCTTCGAGAGAGCAGGGATACAAGGAATTTATCTAAACTTAATAAAGGCAATATACAGCAAGTCAACAGCCAGCATCAAACTAAATGGAGAGAAACTCACAGCGATCCCACTGAAATCAGGAACAAGACAAGGTTGTCAACGCTCTCCTTATCTATTCAGTATCATTCTTGAGGTCCTAGCTAGAGCAATAAGACACCAAAAGGAGATCAAAGGGAAACAAATCAGAAAAGAAGAAGTCAACCTCTCACTATTTATTTGCTCATGATATGAGCAAAATATGAGCAAAAAAAATGGGGTTACATAAGTGACCCCAAAAATTCTTCCAAGGAAATTCTACAACTCATAAACACTTTCAGTAATATAGCAGAATGTAAGATTAATTAAAAAAATCAGCAGACCTCATTTACACAGATGATAAATGGGCTGAGAAAGAAATCAGAGAAACATCACCCTTCAAATAGCTACAAATAGCATAAAATATCTCAAAGTAACTCTAACCAAGCAAGTGGAAGACCTGTATGACAAGAACTTTAAATCTCTGAAGAAAGAAAGACTCCAGAAAAATGGAAAGATTTCCCATACTCTTGGGTAGGTAGACTGAACGTAGTGAAAATGGCAATTTTACCAAAAGCAATCTACAGATTCAATGCAATGCCCATTAAAATTCCAGCAAAATTCTTCATGGACCTCGAAATAACAGTACTCAACTTTATATAGAAGGGCAAAAAACCTAGGATAGCCGAAACAATCCTGTACAGCAAAGAAACTTCTGAAGGCATCACAATCCCTGACTTTAAATTCTACTACAGAGCTACAATACGGAAATCAGCCTGGTACTGGCATAAAAACAGACAGGAGGACAAATGGAACAGAATCGAAGACAGATATCAATCCACACACCTACAAACACCTGATTTTTGACAAAGAAGCCAAAAATACCAAATGGAACAAAGAAGGCTTATTTAACAAGCGGTGCAGGCATAACTGGATATCAACATGTAGAAGAAAGAAAATAGACCCATATCTATCACCATGCACAAAACTCAAGTCCAAGTGGATCAAAGACCTCAACATAAAGCCAACCACACTGAACCTCAAAGAAGAGAAAGTGGGAAGTACGCTTGAACGCATTGGCAGAGGAGACTACTTTCTAAATATAACCCCAGTAGCACAGACACTGATAGAAACAATTAGTAAATGGGACCTCCTGAAACTGAAAAGCTTCTGTAAATCAAAGGATATGAAAAAACAAGACAAAATGACACCCCACAAAATGAGAAAATATTTTCACCAACTCCACATCAGGGTCTGATCTCCAAAATATACTAAGAACTCAAGAAATTGGTCATCAAAAGAATAATCCAGTAAAAAAAAGGGGGGGGGTTATAGACATCAACAGAGAACTCTAAACAAAGGAATCTAAAATGGTTGAAAGATACTTAAGGAAATGTTCAACATCCTTAATCATCAGAGAAATTCAAATCAAAACAACTCTGAGATTCCTTCTTACATCTGTAAGAATGGCCAAGATCAAAAACACTGATGAGAATTTATACTGGACAGAATGTGGGGGTAAAAGAAACACACCTGTATTGCTGGCAGGAGTGCAAGCTGGTATAGCCCCTTTGGAGATCAGTATGGCAATTTCTCAGAAAATTAGGAAACAACCTTCCTCAAGAACCAGCAATACCATTTTTGGGTATATACTCAAAGGATGTTCAATCGTATCACAAGGACATGTGCTCAACTATGTTCATAACAGCATTGTTTGTCATAGCCAGAACCTGGAAACAACTAAAGAATGGATAAGGAAAATATGGTATATTTACACAATGGAGTACTACACAGCAGAAAAAAAAAGTGACACCTTGAGATTTGCAGCCAAATGTATGGATTCAGAAAACATCATATTGAGTGAGGTAACTCAGACCCAGAAAGACAAATATCATATGTACTCACTCATAAGTGGTTTTTAGACATAAATCAAAGAAAACCAGCCTACAGATAACAATCCCAGAGAACCTAGACAACAAGGAGGACCCTAAGAGAGACATAAAAGGATCTAATCTACATGGGAAACAGAAAAAGACAAGATTTCCTGAGTAAATTGGGAGCATGGGGATCACGGGAAAGGGTAGAAGGGGAAAGAAGTGGAAGGGAGGCGGGCAGAGAAAAATGTATAGCTCAATAAAAATCAATAGAAAGTTAAACATTTAAAAAGTGAAAATTAGGGGCTGGAGAGATGGCTCAGTGGTTAAGAGCATTGCCTGCTCTTCCAAAGGTCCTGAGTTCAATTCCCGGCAACCACATGGTGGCTCACAACCTCTGTAATAAGGTCTGGTGCCCTCTTCTGGTCTGCAGACATACACACAGACAGAATATTGTATATAGAATAAATATTAAAAAAATGAAAATTAAAGAAGTTTCGAAAATACACAAGTGTTTGGTATAAGAATATTCTAGATATAAATTAGTATACTAAAATTCATGTTACCTGGATTCCAAGTAAATTACCAGCTCAGATAATCTGGCAAAAAGTTATAAGCATTTCAAAGAAATGACAAAAATATGCAATAGTAAATTTTTTCTATTATCTTAAAGAGTCTTTTTCTGCTAGCAATAATTGAAATTAGTAAAAATGGACATTAGTTTTCAATTTATTCACAAAAAGGAGTTTGAACAAACAAAACCACTTTTTTATACTGAATTTTCCTTGAGGCATGTCTTCAAATATACCAATTCTTTGCATCACAGAAAGAACAACAGAACTTAACTCCCGACCTTTTAAATTAAAGCTCACAGTATTTACAGTGACACATATTTCACTTTTAAATGGCAATTCCCTAATATCAGCCTGTGCTGTCCAATGACCATGGCACGGAAGTCTGTTATCTCCAATAGGAATAATGAAGGTGTTTCGCTGACACCACAGCTAAGGCACACAAGTGAAAACCAGTACCATAAACAGAAGAGAGCAGACTTCTTCTTCAACAGAACTCAGCGCTTTCCAAGAAAAAAGGTTGAGATTATCATTCGTGACTCAGTCTCACAAGAAAACATAAATAAAACACGCACTGGGTCTTTTATGTAAATTTAAATCTTTTATATAAGTCCCTGTTCTATGTATATCTCAATGACGTTCTTTAAACATCGAAGTTAATTGAGAGTTAGGCTTCAAAAATTTTCTTTTAAGCAATTGCTTAGCAGTAGATGAAGATGAAAAGAACATTTTTTTAAAATGTGATGAATAAATAATTTTGTTATCTACAGATTTACATAGATAACAGATACTAACCAAAGCACTAGTTTTCTCATTTATCTATATACCACATTTAATCATGTGGAGAACACACACACGCACGCACACACACACGCACGCACACACCCACGCATGCCACCCCTAAGGAATTACTGAGTCCCTGCTCTTCTGTTAGCATGTTAGAGAATTATGTGACTACAGATAATTACAACAGCATGTTCACTGAGAAAAATACTTTTCACCCAGAAGGAAATTCAAGGCATTCAAAGAACACAGTCCAGATGACTCAGGGTTTTGGGTCTGGATTCATGTGTGTTTACCTGTGCAATCCCATGCTTCCTTAGACTGCTTAGTTAAATAACATACTATAACATGTTCAACGAGACACCATATGTGAAAATAATGCGATGACCCGGCATATGAAAGACATGAAACTAGAACAGGCCCTACTTTCAGGGATCTGAGCTATTCAGAAACTACCAGAAAAATCATAATTAGAAATAGCTAAAGTAGAAATTTAAAACTTACAACCCATATATTTGTGGTGCAATTTCTAGTCTGTTCAAGTGCATGTAGAGCTCAATATCATGCTTCTTCAGTAGGTGATCCTGGATCTGGTTGACTTTAGTAACAATGGCAACTGTTGGCCCTAAATCCTGCGGTCTAGCAAAAGGGATGGGTGTCATCAGAGTGTCTTTTCCCTGAAAAATAGAAGACATATTATTTCAATTTGAAATTAAGTAACATGGCAATTGGTTTTAAATTTATCCATCAAAGGAGTTTAAAGATGCAACACTGCTCTATCATAACCATGGCATAACGAACATTTATGGGGCAGGTGGCAGCTGTGCTTGTCCAGCATCACCCAGAGTGTCTCTTCTAAGTGTCTTTTACTTGCATAGTTCCTCTTGTGACATTAAATTTACCAGGAGAATTGGGCTAGAAGCAGTGAATCCTGTCAGGAGGTCCCTGGCCAGTTGATCTGGTTAGGCTTGGATGGAAGTATATTAAAACTGAAACACTAAATGAAAACTCCACAAAAAGGGAAAGAAAAAATATTTTAGAAAAGGAAATGTTCTTTCTCTATCCTTTGGTCAATGTAAGCAGCTGAGAAAAGATGAACAGCTTCAACAATGAAGTGCTTACAGTCCCATCTGTGTGAGGCCCGCCCTCAACTTGCCACACTTCAGACTTCTGTGGACTCCCTGAGCCTGATCCACCTTGATCTCCAGTCGCTCATTTCTGGGTCTGACACTGGCATCTGTAGAATCCCTCACTAGTGATTCGTGGCTTACTGCTGAGTTTAAATCTAATGCTCAAATAATACTGTTTATGCGTTTTCCAAAATTGCTTTCCCATACAGAAAATTCTCTGCTCAAATGCTATTACTCATTTAAATCCTATATTAAATGAAAATAAAATAAAGTAAGAATAAAGGACATGGACATTAAATCTGTGATTTTAAATTAACATACTAGCAAAAGAAAGCAATCTGCCTGACACAGATCTTTATCAATGTACTTCAATAGCAATGCATTAAAAAAGACCTCATTAAGAGATCAATAAAAGATTTATAATAGCCAGGTGTATGGCATGCGCCTTTACACCCAATACGCAGGCAGATCACTGTGAGTTACTAATTAGCCAGGGCTACATACTGAATCCCTCTCTGTCTGAAAAAGACAAAACAGACTTAAAAAGTTTATAATAATTTTATTATTAGCTGTGGCAATACTGCATGACTAATATGCATATATAAAGGAAAGGTTCCACTTATGTATATGAATCTTCATGTTGTATTAATTTATATATCAATATTATTAGAATATGTAATAGATAGCTAGAATTGCTGCCCTAAGTATGTTTATAATTTATGATAAAAATGATTAGCTATATTACAGTGAAATAACTATTCTAGTGTATGTTTTTATTTACTGGTACAAAAATGTACTGAAGAGATCTGTACTATTAAGAGTTACCTTTTGACCATCATGCTCAAAAGTAGAAAACCAAGGTTCAGCAGTTTCCATAAGCTGTGAGAACATTGCACTAAAAATTAGAAAAAAAAATAATTATATATTTAATCTTCACTAAAGTGCTGATGGTATTTTTTTTTTTAAACAAAGAAAGAAAACGCAATAGTTGTAATACTTACTAGGCATCAGGCTCCAGAAACTCAGGGTTCAATAGAGTTTTCATTTCCTCACTTAAAAAAGAAGATAATTCAAGCCATCAATGTGAGCAAATTTTAATAACTCTAGTAGATATAGCCTCTGTTTAGTCTGCATTCATAAGCCAATTTACATACAGTGTGCAACTAAAGTTAGTCTTTCGAAGGTCAACTCCAGTAACAAACAAAATTCTGATTTTTAGAAAAATTAAAAGGAAGTTATTTGATTGTCTGTGTCCCAATAAAGTAACCATCTAATTATTCCAGATAATGTATAGAAAGAGTGACACTATATCCTTCCAGGTATTCCAGATAATATATGGAAAAAGTGATACTATAGTCCTTGACTAAGTTTGATCTAGAATAATTTTTTACTCTACAATATATCACTTTTCTTTCAAAACAAACTAAAGCAGCAAAGTCTTCTCATTCTAAAGTAACTTCCAATCACCTAGATGTTCTTACAAACATATCACATGCAGCAGTTGCAGAAGTAAAACAGGCATGAAAACACGATCTCAAGACTATTGTCAACCTTAGATTGTAGAGTAATTCAAGGTAGTAAAAAGCTAAGTTACTTGTGTCGATTTCATGAAATCAATAAAATTAGAAAACTGGACATTATGCAACCACTAATTCATATACTGTAAAAAAAGGGTTAATATAATTTGGGCATGTATCCAGCAAAACAGTCCATCTGATTAGGAAGGATCATATAAACACGTGCCAAGTTATCATCAGGTATATTGTTGCCGGCATACAATTCATTTAGATAGGAAGACTCTTAACAATGCCTGATAGTCCTATAGCTCACCCAGCATAAAATGCTTCTTGTTGGACTCACTGGTGTTTTAAGATAGAGAGCTAAATTTTAACGGTTACCAAAGCTAAGGCCAATTACAAAAGTCATTTACAAGAAAGAATAACTGAGTATTTCTCAAAACTATGAAAAGCCACTCTATTTCACAGAGCAGTGTCCTTGGTTAGCACCACTCCTTTATGAACTAAGCTGAGTCAGAGCTGGGAGGGAGAAAGTGTCACACAAAGTTTTCATTCGATTATCATTTTAAAAATAATATCAAACATTTCCTTTTTGATCCTTTACTTTTTTTTTTATTTGACAAGTCCTACTATTTCAAACACACTTATAATTCAAATTTGCCATGTATCTAAACCAGCATTAGAATTTAGCACAGATCAATCTCATGAAATACAATCAATCGTTTACAGAATACAAAACTAAAGTAACTTCAGTTTGAAAATATTTGCATGGAACAACTTGCCTGGGCTGTGCAGACTCACTGGCGTGGAGAAAAGCTTGGTGGTCACAGTGAAGAACAAAGATGATAGGTGCTAGCAGCTCATGCATACCCTAAAACACAGGGTCAGAAGAAATGAGTCGGAGGATAAGAACAGATATCACTAATATAATGGACAGCATCAGCTAAGTCAAATGCTTCTATTCTTTTGCTCCAGGGCTTGATCTTGGTTCTGAACTCAAGGTTTTATGCGTGTCAAGCAACATTTGCAATGTGTAAGTACTTATTCAAACAATTACCACCACAAGTATGTCCATTGTTACATAAAAAAGCATAGAAGTCGAATGCTACAAAATGAGTTCTATCTACTTTTAGAATTTGATTGTAATTCTAGCAGAGAATGTATTCTTTAAAATACAGGGAGCAGTTATCTCTTAAATGACACGACAAACAATAAATTGGCATGGCAGACAACCTTGCACCTGTCAGTTGCTTCAAGATCTGTACTCATAAATATGAATTTCACTTATGCAAATTATAATCATGAGCTACAGTGTAAAGATCTGCACTGAGGGCAATGAAGAACTGTAGACCTAAGAAATTACACCCAATGTTTTCATTATATAATGGCTCCAAATTAGGATGCCTGTAGATTTAGGAAGAGCTGAAGTCAGCTGGCTAGGAATGTTAGATAATAAGAGAAACAATCTTTAGCAAGCATGACACAAAATGAAGTTTTCAATATAATTTTAAACATGTTTAATCAGAAACCTCACATTTTTCCGTGTACTTCAACAACAAACTTAAAATGTTTTCTCTTCTACTGGCATTCAACAGTGGATCACACAAATGGGCACAAACCAAGGAAAACGGTAGTTGTTAGTTTCGCTTTAAAAGTTCATCTTATCCATCATTTACCCATTTGGAGGGAAAATAAGTTTGTTAGATTAGGTATTAGCCTTATTAATACAGATTTTGATCTTTTAATCATAAAATGCCACACTTTACCACACAAGACAGATTATACTCTTTCTAGACACAAAAGTAAGCAAATGCTCACTTCCCTTTTGGTTGACAGATAAGGATGCTCTTTTACTTTATAAATGGTGAGAAAACATAAACTTTACAGGAAGAAGAAAGAAACATGAGAGTAGAGAGAGTATTTTGCTGGTAGAAAAGGTAGAAGCTACCTGTGCTGTGAGGACAGACCCTGCTTGTCTCAGAAAATCTGTCATAATTGCACAGTTCCTATCGGAGTGTAAGACTTCACTTTAGCAGACTGCACTCATCACTTGTCAATAGTGTTGAATACAAATGATGTAATAACATAGTTCAAGTCACTCACTCTTTACTGGTGATGTGAAAAAAGCTATCATACATACCTAAAATATTTGATCTAACTCTTAGCATGGGAAACACTGAAAAATCAGGTGAACTATGATTTAAAAAAGATGGGATGAATGGAAATGATTTAAATACAACTTACACTCATTTATAAAATTCTCAAAAATCTTTATTACAAAGCATCACCATATACTTAACGATGTAATGTAGGTAACTTCAGAGAGGCAGGTACAATGACAATGAAGTGAGGCAGACAGACTGGCCTGATGCCAAATAAACACTACAATTAAAAACTATCATGGATACCTGCATGGTATCAATTTTACCAATTTCTAATAGTTTGTTCAAAGCAAATCTTTACTAAAGTAGAGTAGAACTTCTGGGTAATGATACCTGTTAAAGCCCTTGATACACATCATCGTCCAGAGATAATCCCTTACTGCAGAATACAGAAATAAACATCTCACATCTTCATATTTATAATTTTTAAAATATGAACTCACAATCCTAGGAAGTCTGAACTCAAAACCTCTGCTGGTCATTTGTAATGAGTAAGCTATTGTGTCTTAGTAAAGAGTGTGTGTTGTCCTTTCATGTATAAATATGTATGGTGTGTGTATTTATTTTACTGTGTGTTGGTTACATATGGGCTAACTGTTTAATCATGCAATATGTGCATATGTGGAGGCTTAAGGTTCACATCAGTAATCTAACATAACTGGCCTTCCATCTTACTTACTGAGGTAAGATCTCTCAATTAAATACAGGGCTTGAAGCTATGGCTAGTCATGTTAGCCAGATTATAGTGGAGATTCCGAATAGCTCTGTATTCCAAGGCTAGAACTTCAGACAGACCACATCCACTTATCACTGACATGGTTCTAGAGTACTTGACTCTAGAGGGGTTCCCAGGTCCAAGGAGAGGTCTCCACATCATTCCTTGGGCAGCAGAGGAGAGGGTGCCTGAACTGGCCTTGTCCCAGAGTCACACTGATGAATATCTTGCATATCACCATAGAACCTTCATCTGGCGATGGATGGAGATAGAGACAGAGACCTACATTGGAGAACTGAACTGAGCTCCCAAGGTCCAAATGAGGAGCAGTAGGAGGGAGAACATGAGCAAGGAAATCAGGACCATGAGGGGTGCGTCCACCCACTGCGATGGTGGGACTGATCTAATGGGAGCTCACCAAGGCCAGCTGGACTGGGACTGATGGAGCATGTGTCAAACCGGACTCTCTGAATGTGGCTGTCAATGAGGGCTGACTGAGAAGCCAAGGACAATGGCACTGGGTTTTGATTCTACTGCATGGACTGGCTTTGTGGGAGCCTGGTTTGTTTGGATGTTCACCTTCCTAGACCTGGATGAAGGGGGGAGGTCCTTGGACTTCCCACAGGGCAGGGAACTCTGACTGTTCTTCGGACTGGAGAGGAAGGAGAGGGGGAGTGGAAGGGAAATGGGAGGTAGGGATGAGGTGGAAATTTTTAATAAATAATATATATATATATATATGCCAAAAAAAGGTGCTTGTCATCCTTAGCATTAGGCAAATCCAAATTAAAATTACTTCTGGATTTCATCTTCCTCTAGTCAAAGTGGCTGAGAGCAAGAGAACAACTGCTGGCGGCTTCTATGACTGGGGCAGCCGTCTGGAGTCACCACAGACAAACTTACGAGTGACACAGCTCTACTCCTTGTCCTGTTTACAGCAGCCAGGAAATGGAAAACACCTAATGTCCTTCACCTGACTACTGGTTAATGAATATATGGCACATATTTACAATAGAATTCTATTCAGTTGTAAAGAAAAATGGAACGATGAAATTTGTAGGCCAGTGAATGAATCAGGATAACATTATACTGAATGATGTAAGCGAGACTCAGAAAGAGTTAAAAAGTTTTAAGTATACAGCCAGAAATGACTATAGAAACCAGGGAAGTAGACATGGTTCAAGGGGGAGTGGAGAGGAAGAAAATGACCTTCAGAGAGGGAGAGTAGAGGACTTAGGTGTTATGAAGAGGGAAATAAGAAAAATAGCTAAGAGACTTTAAACTAGGTAAAGAAGGTAGGGTTACTCTCTGAATTTTTGAAAAAAACATAGAGAAGCACGATATTTTATAAGCTTATATAAAATCTATAATTGTGTGTGCATGTGTATGGGAATGCTTTCTCCAAGGGTCAGAGGCTATCAAACAGAAAACTCTAGGGCAGGTAAATGCAAAGTTTCCCTTCAAGTTGTCAGGGGAGTGAAAGAGACTGCCCAAAGTGCAGATACTATTGCCATTGTTCTTAGTTGTCCCCCCAGAACTTGAACGTAAGTCCTTATTGCTTAAAATATCACACGCACTAGACAGAGGATTGGAGGACTGAAGGTGGAAATGACCTGGAAATCTCTCTGAAAGACAAACTGTCATAGTATGAGTAGGTACAAGTTAGAAAGAGAAAAAAACAATCAATAATTCTATTCAGATTTGAAGCTACAAACCACAACAATGACCACATTGGCAAGATACCCCCAAAAGTTTGTTCAATAGTGCCAATTGTATCTAGGGAATGAACAATGCCCATTTAATTGAACTTAAGCCCCCTTCCATAGGAGGGAATTCCTGCTTTGTACTGGAAGACAGTCAGCTATAGCTGGAGGGGGTCACAGACCCTAGTTCTACTGCTTCCTAAACCAATGTAATTTCTGTTGAATTCAAATATGTATCCTTATAACCAAAGGTAGGTGCAATTCTGATCCATTATCAAAGAAGCTTCATTTTGCATTTCTGAGACTAGTTCAGAGAATTACACCTGGTAAAAACTCAAGTGACTAACTGACCAGAGATGTACAAGTCCATTTGGTACATCTACAGTGCAACCACCAACATCAAAGCCATGGGTAAAATCTAGGGAAAGTGCTGGGAAGATTGTAAGAGCAGAAGGATAGGATGCCTACTGTTGAGGATCTTCTAGAGCTAACAAGGAAGATGCACCCATGAAATCTCAAAAATATGGCTGCCTAAATAAGGCATGTATAATTACAATATCACCTGACATACTAATGTGGATAGGGGAAACTTCACAAGCCTCCGGCCCACAAATGATTAAGTGCTAGATTAATTGCTATAGGCAATTAATGGCTGCTAAGAGAAAGGAAATTAATTGCTACTTTATACAGCTTATCCAATCCCAAATAGTCAACCATAAACATATAAAAAATCATTATTTAACAAACCCCATATGTGGTAAACATGCACATATATGTACAAATATATATACATACATATTCACACATATGTGTATATATATATGTATATATAAAACAGTAACAAATAAGAACAAATAATACATTTGAAAGACAGAGGAGAGGGATACAAGAGGATCTGGTGGGAATAGAGAGAGAAGTACAAATGATGTAAATAAAGTATTCATATATGAAAGTCTCAAAATATAGAAATATTAAATTTAAAAAGTAATTATTTTTATCTCTTTGTATATTTCTGCCTTCTTTAACTATCATTGACTATTAAGTTTCTGTGGCACTTCTCTCTCTAAATTCAAGTATCATTTGTCATTTGCTTATCACATGACAGATGCCACATGTGCTAGGGATATAGCAATTAACAAAGTAGACTGTTTCCTAACCTGAATGGGATTTTATTCATTATCAGGAGACACACATTAACAAAACGTGTGTTAGAATGGTTAAGTTATAAACTAGTATGTGTATATGCTGATGTAGGAGGTTCTTCTGTCTATGTGTTGCTTTCATTGGTTGAATAAAGAAACTGCCTTGGCCTTTTGATAGGGCAGAACTTAGATAGATGCAAAGATTGAACTGAACTCTGGGAGGAAGAAGGCAGTGTGGCAGACGCTATAGTTCTCCTGCCCAAGACGTACGGTGGTTAGACTCATGCCAGTAAGCCACAGTCAAGTGGTGATACACATTAATGGAAATGGGTTAAATCAAGATATGTGAGAGTTGGCCAAAAAGAGGCTAGATATAATGGGTCAGGCGGTAATTTAATTAATAAAATTTCTGTATGGTTATTTCAAGGGTTAAGCAGGCTGGACGGGACGGAACAAAAGGACCTGCTCTCCCTACTACAATACACAAAGCTGTGGAACTAAGTATGTGCATAATGCTATATCCAAGTTCTGCAGCTCTGGCCTCAACAACTGGTGGGTGGGTTGAAAACAGTAGCAAAATAGGGGACTGAGGATATGAGTCAGTCAATAAAGTTTTTGCTCCATAAACATGAGGACCTGAGTGTGAACTTTAATACCTATGTAAAAACCTAGGTGTGGTGGCCTGCATTTATAAGACCAGCCCATGGAACACAGAGACAGGAGAATACCACAGGTGTGTCGGGAGTTAGTTCAGTCAATTAGCTCCAATTCAATGAACACTTGTCTCTTGAAAAGTATATTAGAAAGCAACTGAGGTAGACAGCTTCTGCCCTACACATACATATACAAGACACATGGGACATATACACACACCACACAAAATAATTAAAAGGAATTGAGTCTATACATACATAAACATACAAAAGTATAAAACAATTCAAATGAACTGCATCCACACTAAATTTAGTATCCTTCTTTTCAGTTTGGAGCATGTCCTGGAACTAGTTCTTGTAGACCAGGCTGGCTGGCCTCACACTCACAGAGATGTGCCTGCCTCAGCCTCCTGAGTGCTGGGATTAAAGGTGTGTGCACGGTGATTTACACAAACTCTTATGTCCTTTTACAGGCCCATGTATGTATGTATGTGTGGGTATATATGTATATGAGTGAGCTACCAGCTAACATATTTACATATTGAAAAGGTGAGCAAGAATATTAAATATAATTATTACTTAATCATATCTCAAATCAATAAATAAAGGTATATTTTACTGAATAAAAATGTAGAATCCTCTAAACAACATGAAGACAGTATTTTTTGAAATAAAATCATATTATTTTGAGTGTATAAGTGTTTTGGCTGCATGTATGTCTTTGTATCAAGGGTGTGACTGGTGCCCATAGAGGCATGAAAAGAGCTAGAGTTATGAAAGGTTATGAGTTGCTATGTAACTGTGGGAACTGAACCCAGGTCCTCTGAAAGAGTAGTCAGTGTTCTTAGCTGCTGAGCCATCTCTCCAGCCCTTAACAGAATCTTTTAGAAGTTTAATTTTTACTTCTAAAAAATCTACAGCATTTCTGAAATACCTGGGAGAAATTATTAGTTTTTGTTTGTTTTGTTTTTAGATTTGCTCTAAGCTAGGTGGTGGTGGCACACACCTTTAATCTCAATACTTGGGAGGCAGAGCCAGGTGGATCTCTGTGAGTTTGAGGGCAGGCTGGTCTACGAGTGAATTCCAGAACAGGCAGGGCTATTAAAGAGAGAAACTATCTTGGGAAAAAAAAAAAGATTTATTTAAATTTTATGGGTATGAGTTGAGTACTCATTCATCCCTACATGTATGCCTGTTCACCATGTGCACTGCCCACAGACGTCAAATAAAGGGCACTAGATCTTATGCAACTGTAGTCATATACAGCTGTTAGCTTCCAGGGGATGCTAGGAACTGACCCATATCTTCTGCAAGAGCAACAAATGCTCTTAACTACTGTGACATCTTACTAGCCCAGGAAAATTTTTAGTTTTGTTCTCAATTTTAGTCTAGTAAAACTTGATTAATAATTACAAGTAAATAAAGGACAAGGTTCAATGACAGAGAGTTCATCACACAAGAGCATGGCTTCAACAGGAAAAAAAATTAAAAAAAAACCAGATATAAACAAAAGCAGATGGAAACAGAAAGTATATATACAACTTTAAAAGAGAAATATCCATCAAGTATAATCATTATTTGACTTGAAAAAACACAGTAAATAATGTAGTCTTCTCAATATGTGTACTTTGGTGTCCCCACCCCCCATATCTCTGCTGAGTTAAAGCTGTTATCCTGTACGCTCTTTAGTAGTCTCAGTACGGCAAACCCATGCCTGCGAACATAAAGGTAACAAAGTTTTCTTCAACAGCCTGTAGGCTCACAAAATTGAACCTGTTCTTTTATCTGCCCGTGCTCATTTAGCCCACCAAGCAGTCTTTATTAAAGCTGCAACATCAGGCAGTCAAAGTTCATTAATACCATTTATATAATCTCTGCAATTTCAATTAACTCAGCAAGACATTCTACTACATGATAACAGTCTCATTAATTCAATAAAATCCCATAACTATTAACAATATGGTCGATGTTAAACGGGGTGTCACCTAGTACAAAATAATAGCTTAACAGCTTGTGATGAAACTGAAGGCTTTTACCCCTTAAATTTAATACGGTTAAATATTCAATCCTTCTACAGCAAGGTATTATTTCTCTAAGAAAAAAATCCATAGGAATTTAACATGTAGAGGGGGTAATCAAGTCTTTTAAAGTGAAACCCAGGTATAAGATGTCAATACTTTTATATTTAGTAATTGATAGGCTTGTTTCAACTTATCTAGAAATATAATCTTCCATACTCCTACATAGTCTTTAATATAAATATACTGGTGTACAAACAATAATGGTGGAATGCGATGTTACATTATCTCCTCTGCATAGAACTTGTTTCCATTGTGGAAGACTTCCTTGATCTAGTTTTACCTTTGAAAGAGAACTGAAGAAAGAGACTGAAAAAGACACTGGAGGATAGAAAGAACCACCCGCCCCATGCTCATGAATTGGTGGAATTTATATTGGAAAAATGATCATTCTAACAAAAGTAAGTTATAGATTCAATGTAATCTTAATTAAAATACCCACAAAAGTCATAAAATTCACATAGAAGCACAAAAAAAACCTGATAACCAAAGCAACCCTGAGCAAAAACAATAGAAAAATGAGTATGTTGGATGGCATGCATCCAGTGACAGCATAGTGTTTACTGTCACAGTAAACGAAGACAGACGGGAGAGCTTGGGACAAAACACTCAAACGTGAGTGCTGTACTCCGGAGCTTCTCCATCCCCATGTTCTTCTTTGAAGCCCTCAATGTAAAGGAACTATGGCATATTTTAATAAGATACATATCCCAGACTATTACTGAGATCATACATTAATTTAGAAAGAAAAAACATTTGTATTTAAAATTTCCCACTGAAAAAATGCTATTATTTTTCTATTTACTTAGCTATTGCTTTAGTACTTCAAAATCATTTACAGTTTTCCTTATACAGTTTTTATAACTTTATTACCAAATATATCTGCAGACATTTGAATGAGATGAATATTTTCAATTTAAATTCTAAACGGCTACTGCTGGGATGTAACTAATATGAACTCATGTGACAGAGCAGGGTGAGACCAAATCCCAGAGCAAAGGCCTAGCAGTTCTGGCATCAACTGTTTGCACTGAACAACAAAAAGGCATGTAAACAGTAGTAACAAACATAGTTCTTAATACAACTGTATGGATATTCTGAGTCAATAGGGTGCCACCTGTAAGATATTTTCATTACCTGTTTATAAAGCAACTGCTCATTTTCTCTAGCATAACAAAACAGAACATCTGTAAGAATCTTTCTCACATTTTCTTGTTGGAAAAACTGCATTTCAGGAAATCTGAAAAAAAGAAAACAATGAAGACATAGTGAAGCTAAGCAGCAGCTTCAGGAATATTCCAGACCTGCAGAACGCTTCACCTCAGCTCTCATCAGCTATCAGAGAATTAAAGAGGCAATAAAGAAAAAAGAAAAACCATTAAATTCCACAGGCACATGATATCCTTCAACAGCTAAACATTTCATTGTTTCATATACTTAAATAATTTTTTTCATATACTTAAATTAAATGTAGGAATTATAATAATTTTAGAAGTAAATGACACACAATCAACCTTTTGGGGGGTGAGAAGTTGTTTTGTTTTTAGCCTGTATTGGGGGTATTGTCTGTTTCTTTCAAAGAAACAGTCTGGTCTCACTAAACAACCCAGTCTAGTGTGGAAATGGCAATTCTCCTGCTTCAGTTTCCTGGGTACTACAGTTATATGTGTATGTGATTACATATAGTCATCCCATTTGGTTTTTTTGAAAATATGCCATTTGTATAAGTAATAACTTTCAAAAATAATCATTGTAACTATTTTTCTTGGTATCAGGATTTCAACTGTACATTGCAGTACCATCAATTTCATCTGATCAAAAAATAGAATTAAATAAAACACAAGTTAGTAAGTCTTGATGAAATGTCTTTGATTGATTGTGAAATATAAAATGGTAGATAACCTACTTGAAAAGTTATCTGGGATGTGACAATGTACAACTGAAAGAAACCAACGAGCAAACGCAGCAACACACATACAACGGAAAGGACTGGAAGCATGTTATCTCCAAGAGTGAACTGGGTTCAGTCAACAATTTGAGAAGAACATGGGATTTTAGCGTGAAAGGCAACTAGATTAGACGGAAGGATAGGAAGGCAAACAAGGTGGCCAGTGTACCAAACAGAAAACTGGAAATAGGAGAGAAAGGTAAGTTACATGAACTAGGAGTATGGCTTTGGTATGGACGAAAAGGTGGGCCAGGTTTGGAAAAAAGGTCTAACTGAGTAACACAAATGAGGGAATCCACACTTTTTATTAGGGAAGTGATAAAGACTACAGGCAGAAATAAGCCTGTCAGTAAGCTATTATGAGAAGAAATGGAAAACTCACAAATCTAAGGAGAAATGTCTGTGTTTAAATTCACGACGCCAAATTTCTAGCTGAAAAAAGGCTGGCTTGGAGCTGCTCCTATGGGGCAGGAGCGGTGGTACTCATCTTCTGAGTAAGAAGACAGCATGGGAAATGCCTGAGAAATAGTGGGCATTAAGGACTAAAAATTATTATTAATCTGGGAGTAAAGGCATTTTAATTGAGAAAATGGATCTAGTAGGCTTTGGAAACACAAAAATAAGAAAAAAATTAACAGAATGGGAGAAAAACTACCTAGAGCATGGAAGCATATATAGAACATGGAGGAAAGGGACATTACTACCAATTCTAGATCTTGTAGGCATAGGGTATTACTACCACTAGAGCATGGAGGTAGAGGGCATTACTACTACCTAGGTCATGAAGTCAGATAGTATTACAACTAATCCTAGATCATGAAGGCAGAGGGCATTACTACTACCTAGTACATGGAGAAATAGCTCATTACTACTACCTAGAACATGGAGAAATAGCTCACTACTACTACCTAGAACATGGAGGAATAGGGCATTACTATTACCTACAACATGGAGGAATAGGGCATTACTATTACCTACAACATGGAGGAATAGGGCATTACTACTACCTAGAACATGGAGAAATAGCTCATTACTACTATCTAGAACATGGAGAAATAGCTCATTACTACTACCTAGAACATGGAGGAATAGGACATTACTATTACCTACAACATGGAGGAATAGGGCATTACTATTACCTACAACATGGAGGAATAGCTCACTACTACTACCTAGAACATGGAGGCAGAGGGCATTACTGAAAATGGCAAGTACTCCTCAATGGAGTCATTTAGAGACTAGTAACATCTGAGTACTCCATATTACTGAAGCTTATTGCTTTTTTTTTTCTGGAGACCTTGGCTGTTCTGTGCTTCAGACTCATCCACTGCTGTCTAACTATGAGTGTCATCAGTTCCTGTAGTTCAGGGTATACTTGCAGTGGAGCTATATTAGACAGCAACAAGGAGCAAATTTTTTAGATCCTATTTCTTATAAAACTAAGTCAATTTCTTCTGAGTATGTATGAATCTTTAAAAATTTTCCTTTAATGTGCATGTACACAGACTCAGATTTTCACACATCCTTAGCAGCAAAAGAACCTCTTTGGGGGTTGAGAAACAATGTAAGAATCTGAGCAGGGTGAACTCACAACTGTGCATGAGTCTTGCTGTGACTCCAGATAACCTGACTCCCCATTTGACCCTGCAGGCAGTAATCAGGATATTGGATAAATATACAATTAATGAAGTAAACTGCTATTCTTAGAGAAACAGCTATTAAGGGAAGAATAGAACATTTTAGTGAGGAAATTTCTGTGTCTGGACCTCATAATTGTGACTTAAGCTTATTTCAGTTGTTAAAGTAGATGCAGGAAAAAAATTTTGGATCAGCTGGCTCAATAATTTTGTGTGGCCCTTTTTTGTCTATTATTTAGAAATGTTTTATGCACACTGACAAAAATAAGTACTGTTTGGGTGTTGTAATACAATGATCATGGAAAAACAATGAAAACTGATATACTACCTTTGCCTCATATGTTTATGAATTATGTATATAGTGTTTTCCATCTAAATATAAAAAATTAAATTACATTGTATACAATTCATGGCTTTATTTAAAGGCATACTAATCACTTGGGAGGTTAAAAATAAGAGAGCTATAAGAATTAAAATTCAGATAGATAATTTAAATTGTTCATTATTAGTAAAAATCAACCAAAAATGGATTAAGCACCAGCATGTTATATGAGTACATCTATATGTATACTCTCTAATTTTCAAGTGTCAATTTATGAAATTTCATGTTGCCCTATATGTCTTATTTTTTGAGAGATATGATTTGATCTTCAAAATCTTTTGAAACCACAGCATTAAGTAACTGAGGAAGAAATATATAGGAAATTTCTGAAAAAGAAACAAGTATGTGCTTTTTCATAAGTTAGAAAAAGAACTGAGAATCACAGAAGTGTAAGTGGAAAAATCCACAAATAATCCAGTCCAATTCAGATCAATTAGCAATAAAATGGAGCCTAAAGAAATTAGTAATGGCCAGTGTGAGTGGCCAGATAGAGAGCTCAGCACTGGGTCATTTCATCCCTATGGTGAAAAGTAGGCCTGAGAGTCAGGTTGTGGTGGGGCACAACTTCAATCACAGTACTTGGAAGGCAGAGTAGGCGAATCTCTGTGAGTTCAAGGCCAGCCTGGTTTACAAAGATAGTTCCAGGACAGCCTGGGTCGTTACAGAGAAATTCTGTCTCAAATCATATCCCCCAAAGCTTCCGATTGAGTCGCCCCCCCCCCCAAAAAAAAACCCAAGTAGGACAATAGGAGGAAAGAAAATTCACAATATAAATAGAAGTGAAGCCAAATTTAAATATTATATTACTGAAAAATCAAAGTCCAAGAAAAGCTACTTTTATATTTGGCCAGAAAAATGATAATAGGATTTGAAGACAATTTTGTAATACTATTCAAAGAAATGTATAGGATTAATGCAAGCATCATATTAAACCCCATGTCATTTATGATAGGTACAAAAAATCATAATTACAAGCCAAGGAAGGTAGAAGCCAGCCAAGGCCCACACAGCACCCCGCAACCATAGAGGAACAGGTATGTGGAGGAGAAATGGGAGAGAAGTAGAGTGGTGTGAGCACTGTGGGAAGAAGCAGAACTGAAGGCCCTAAGGTAGTGACAACAGGCTAGTATGAGCGGCCTCATTGACACCTGGGACCAAGTTCTGTCCAGGCCTGAGCTGTGGCTGGAGGCCATGCCTGAGGTCTGTGGCCCTACCCAGCTGGGATCTGTGATGATGTTTGTGGCCTGTGCTACTATGGAAGGCCACGCAAGAGCTGGTCCCTATAGCCTGGACACAGGAGAACTTCCCTGGCTCTCTCAGTGAAAGAGCTGCACCCCCCATGCCGTACCCCCACCACACCCTCCCCCTCTCCCTTTCCCCTCCAGTTGCAGCAGTGGGAGAGTTGGTCCTGCACACAAGAGAGCTAGGTCTGCTTCTCACCTTGAACCCTGGAGAGATAGCCCTGATCCTGGCCTGAGGGTGGTGTTCCTGCTGAAGGGTCTGACTGACAAATTCAGCTACCACCTAGGCCAACATCCAGGCCTTTGAGTTGGCCTACCCCAATATCTTCCCTATCTGTGACTTGTTATAGTTTGTGAAAGGACTGGTCCTGTGGAACCATAGCTGCAGGACCTCCATGACTCGGGGGCAATGGCTGGGTATCTGAGAGGAGTTTCCGTAAGTCCACTATTGATGATGTATCGGAAGCCAGAGGCCTTGAACCAGACCAACAATTCATTGCAATGAACATTTACAAGTAAAGTTGTCTGGGCAACAATTAAAGTAGTATGGTATTGGTATAAAAACAGACACAACAACCAACAGAAGAAAGCACTGTCTTTTGATTTTTGACAAGGAGAAAAACACCATCCAAAGGGAAAAGAAACAGTCTTTTGGCAGGTGGTATAGTTTCATGCCTTTAACCCCAGCATTCTGGAGGCAAAAGCAGGTGGATCCCTGTGAGTCTGAGGCCAGTCTGGTCTTCAGAATGAGTTCCAGGACAGCTAGGGCTACACAGAGACCTGTCCCCCATCCCCAAAATAAAAGAAAGAAAGGAAGGAAGGAAGGATGAAAAGATGGAAGGAAAGAAAAGAAAGAAATAAAGAAAAAGAAAGAAAGAAAGAAAGAAAGAAAGGAAGGAAGGAAGAAAAAGACAGAGAACATTAGATATTTGTAGGGAAAAGATTAAAAACTGGGACCTTATATAAAAACAAAACAAGACCTTGTAAATTTTTTTAAATAATTAAATTTTAACATAAAACCTGAAACTTGCATTACTAGAAGAAAATTTGAAGAAAGCTTACATTGGCCTGGGCAATGACTGTTTTTAGATTTGACTCTTAAAGATAAATGGCCTGAAGAGACATTTCTCTAAAGAAGACACATAGTGGCTAAGAGACAAATGAAGACTCTAGACCTCTTAGAAATTAGGAACTTGTACATCAATGCAATATCACTTCACACCTGACAGAATGGCTATTCTCAAAAAGACAAAAGAATGAAGTATTAGTGATAACATGCAAAGAATGGAATCCCTGACTATTGTTGGCAAGGATGTAAATGAATACTACCATTATAGAAAATGGTATGAAGGCTCCTCAAAAATAGTATTTACTTATTCACACGGGCTGTAAGATCTGACCTATCAAAGAAATGTCTGCATTCCTAGTTCCAATATAGAACATAAAACATAAGCTAAATTATGACGTCAAGCTAAATATACATCAATGGATGAAAGGTTGAGAAGAAATGTACTATGAATATACAATGGAAGAACTTTCAGCTTTAAAACAGGAAGTTCGAGTGGCTGCATATAAATGGAAATAAGGAAAATAAGCTATAAATAGAGAGGCAGAATCTCCATGTTCTCACTTTTCTGTGCAATTTAAAACAATGGAACTTTGGTTATGGGATGGGGATATAGCTCAATAGTACAAGTGTGTAGTACTTAGCGTTCAAAAAATACAATTAAAAATACTCTGTGTGTGTGTGTGTGTGTGTGTGTGTGTGTGTGTGTGTAGTTATGTGTAAATAAGAGCCACAGAAAACAAAGGCATGCGGTCCTCTAGAGCTGGAGTTACAGGTGGTTGTGAGGAACCTGATATGGTGCTGGGAATTGAAATGTCGTCCTCTAAAAGGGCAGCTAGTGGTCCGTCACCTCTCCAGCGCCCAGTACTCAACTTCTTAAACTGCTTATAATCACAAATGAATGTGAGTAATCAAAAAATTTGGCCAAAGTAAAAGGCTTCTGAACGTGTGATTACAAAAAGTTAATTTAAAATAAAAAGCATGATGAATTCAAAGTGCTTCTAAAAATTGCATCAGAAGACGTCACTATAGACAAATACAGACTATCTTAATAGTTTTCACAGAACAAAGAAACAAAAAATACTTTCTAAGCAAGAAAAGGGTTAAGAAATGGGTGAAACAAAGAAATGGGTGAAACCAAAAAATTTGTGCACCCAAATATAGCACATAATTAGGTAATTAAAAGTATTAAAACAGACAATGCATTGGGCTCAGATGAATTAGTGAAGATGTAAGTATTCAATAAGATGCCCCAGGAGAAAAAAAATAAAGGCCCTGACAGGGTTTATAGTCAGGAAACAGGACAAAGAAGCATAGAAGGACTTCTTGGAAAAATAACTAATGTTGTACCCATATTTCAAAAACAAGAAAACTAAAATAAGCACCTATCCAAACTTGAAAATGAGTTGATAAAAACTCCCTTGTATACCATCAACCACTAAAATAACTACAATACCTACTGAGGTATTTATTGTTTATGTAGTCTAACACAGAAGGAAAGCACATATATTAGAAGACATGGATTTGAGAGAGTGGAGAAGAGAATATAGAAAGGTTTGAAGGGAGAAAAAGGGAAGGAGAAATGTAGTCAAATTATAAAACGGACAAAAAAGGTAAATAACAAAAGTCTCCAATATAAGATGGTGTTTAAACCAATGTCTGTTGAAAAGTACTCAGGATTTGGAAGCCAGAATGGTCTTCAGCAGAAGGCTGGTGAAAGAATGAAGGGTACGACAAAGACTGGCAAAAACAACCCAGAGACAGCTGTTGGCAAGGGCATCAGTGACAGTATGGAGAACAGGAAGAAGGAAGGGAGCGGTGCCCCTACTCTCCAGGACAGATTTTCTGATACAACGGAGCCTCTGGGCATCCTGAAACAGAAACTACATCTAACAAACTAGGTGACATTGCCGAGGAAAATCCAGACACAGTACAGAAGGAGTGATCTCACAGGTCTCCTTATCTAGAGCAGAATGAACAAAGAAAGCAAAAGGCATCCACGTGCAAGAAGCTGCTGACTCTCGGCCAACAATGGTAATGCTTTGGCACTTTTGGCATCAAATCTAGGACACAGACAGAAAATAAAGATTAAAGATGAAACCAGAAGCTTATCCGTGAAACACTTTTGTACTAACTCAAATAACACTACAGACAATTCTTCAATGGGGAGGGGGGGGGCTCCTGAAAAGGCTTAAGAAGTGTGCCTCCCAGTGCTCTAACAGGTAGACTACAGGGCCACACTGTACCTGATAGCCTCTTACAGCAATCCTTTGCTCTAAAATGCTAATACTTCCAAGGAGAGAAACACTGAAAGTACAGATTTTAATTGTCACAACTTTCTAAATAAGCTGCAATATGCAATTCATTTATGTTCTGTTCAATTTGTTTCATGTGCTTTGTGCATTTAAAGTATTCATTAAACATTTCTTAAACTAAAGAAGAGTTTAAAGAATTAAGTAGATGGATAACCACGCATATGCCCACCTTGGAAGACTACGAGAATATCTAAGAATTTGGAGCTTAGAAAAAGTTGGGAGTACAACTGTAAATTTGTACATAATTTTAAATGATAATTCACAATTAAATGTGTGCTATATGAAAAAATAAGTAATCTTTATTAGAATTTTTAACTTCTACAACAGGTGAGGGTCATAGTAATTTACCAAAAGTAATTGCTAAAAGGATAAACACAAGTAAACAACACCATGTTCCTATGAAATGAAAGCCTTGGGTGGGAAGATGAAGCAGAAGAAAAGACAGTAGAGTTTTGTTGATTTCAATTTATTTTTAAAATTAAAAACACATGCCTTAAACAGAAGTGAGCTCTGATTTTTTTTAAAGTCAAAGAAATGAAAGTAGAAGTTGTTCTGATGACATTGCATGGGGAGAATCAGCAATAGACTAACAAGGAAGGGAGGGGCTGGAATCCAGCTGAGAAGACAAGTGAAGGTGTGGAAAGGTGGGGGAAGGGAGGAGGTGCAACTGTCACTAGTTAAAACAAAGGTTTTCATTTCTACTTCTTTCTGGTTCTGCCAAGCTGTGAGTAAAGGACTGAGCCTTTCTACCATGTTGTCATCTATTCTCCAAATGTCTCTCCAGTAAAAGAATAAAAGTGAAAAATTGGAGAGGGGAAGACATGTGGAAAGACATATGCACACTGTATGTAAAACTATGTCAAAATTGGAAACACAGACTTTATTTCAGTTTAAACTGAACAAAGCATTTTAAAAGGAAATTCAAATCATTATTCCTGATGATGCACCAAAGTACCTTCAAGTTCAGATCTGCTTGGATGTTTTAGGAAACCTGTAATACTATCAGATTACTAAGTAGTCTTCATCCCAGAGATGCAGGAATGGTTTAACATATGTAAAATAATAAGTGGAATCCACCAAATAAACAAATAGAAAGGAAAAATCCATGGTCATCTCATTAGATATAGAAAAGACCTTTGACAAAATCTAATACCATTTCATGATAATAGTACTGGAGAGACTAGGGATTGAGGTGACATACCTAAACATGATAAAGGCAGCTTACAGCAAGTCTTTAGCCAACATCAATTTAAATGGAGAGAAATACAAGGTTTCTAAAATCAGGAACAAGACAAGTTTGTTCACTCTTTCCATAATTAATCAATATGGTACTTGAAATCTTTTTTATAATGATTTATTTTTATTTTATGTGCATTGGTGTTTTGCTAGCATCTATAGTTTGTGTGATGGTATAAAATCCCTGCAACTGGAGTTATAGGCAGTTGTGAGCTGCCATGTGAGTGCTGGGAATTGAACTGGGGTCTCCTCTGCAATAAGTGCTCTTAACCACTGAGCCATCTCTTCAGCCCTAATACTTGAAATCTTAACTAGAGCAGTAAAAGACAACTAAAGATGAAGGGTTTGCAAATTGGAAAGAAAAATTAGAAATATCTTTATTAATGGATGATATGATAATATACATAAGTGAACCTAAAAATTCCACTGACAAATTCGTACAGCTGATGACACTGTATGAGTCTGGGTACAAAATTAAGTCATAAGAATCTGTAGTCTTCCTACATACAAGTGACAAATGGACTGAGAAATAAATCAGGGAAAAATGCCTTTCACAAAAGCATCAAATAATGTAAAATAGCTTAGGATAAATTTGATCAAGTAAGTGAGAGGTTTCTACAATAAAAACATTAAAACGTTGAAGAAATAAAATAAAGAAGATACAAGAAAATGGAAAACTATCCCAAGCTCATGGATTGGATACTATTATAATAATAATATGTAGGATTAATACAGTAAAAATGGTCATCCTACCAAAAGCAATTTATAGAAACAATGGAATCTCCATAAAAATTCCAACATAATTCTTCACAGATCTCAAAACAACAATTTTCAGCTTCATATAGAAACACACACACACACACACATACACACAAAACAGGAAAGTTAAAAGAATCATGAATTATGAAAGAACGCTGAAGGTACCATTCCTTATTTCAAGTTGCATGACAGAACTATAGTAATAAAAACAACATGTACTGGCAGAAAAATAGACATGTTAATCAATGGGAAAAAAATTGAAGACCAGGATATAAGTACACAATGCCATGGACATCTGATTTTTCTTATTAAGAAGTAAGACAGAAACACACACTGGAATAAAGACAGCATCTTCAACATATGGTGAAGGTCAAACCAGATGTCTGCATCTTCCAATGGATCAAATACCTCAACATAAAACCAAACACACTGAATAGAAGAGAAAGTAAGGAATAGGTTTGATTTCATTAGAATAGGAAAAAACTTTCTGAACAAAACAGCATTAGCACAGGCACTAAAATCAACAATTAGCAAATAGGACCCCATGAAGCTGAAATACGTCTGTATGACCAAGAACAAGGTCTTTCAAATATAGCTGTAGCTTACAGAATGCGAAAAGGTCTTTACAAACTATACATTTGATAGAGGGATAACATCTAAAATTTATAAAGAACTCAAAAAGCAAGACATCTATAAAACAAGCTAGTTTTAAAAATTGGGTACACACAGACCTAAAAAGAGAATTCTTCAAAGAGGAAACTCAAATGGTTGAGAAACACTTGAATGTTCAACATCCTTAGCTACCAGGGAACAAATCAAAACTACTTCGCGATTTCATCTTACAGCTGTCAGAATGGCTAAAATCAATTAAAGTGACAGCTCATGCTGGCAACGATGTAGAGTAAGGGGAGCACTCATCCACTGCTGGTGGGTGTGCAAACTTGTACAGCCACTATGGAAATCAGTGTGGCAGTTACTCAGGAAGAGGGGAATCTATCTACCTCAAGATCCAGCTACACCACTGTTAGGCATATACCCAATGGATGCTTCATCCTACCACACAGACATTAGCTCAATCATGTTCACTGCTACTCTATTCACAGTAGCCAGGAATTGGAAACAACCTAGATGTTCCTCAGCAGAACAATGGATTATAAAAATGTGGTAAATTTACACAATGAAGTCTTACTTAGCCATGAAAAAATTAAATCATGAAATTGGCAGGGATAAACAACAACAACAACAAAAAACCATCCTGAATGAGTTATCCTAGACCCAAAAAGACAAATGCAGTATGTATTTGCTTTTATGTATATAGTAGCTGTTGAGTCAATGATAACCAAGTTACAACACGTAGAACCCAAAAGGTTAGGTATAGTGTAAGGGTCTATTGTAGACAGATAGCCCTCTTTAGGAAAGGGAAATAAAATGGATAGTTATGGGTGCATGGGAGTTCTGAAATAGGAGGAAAAGTGGGAAAGGAAAGAGAAGGCAGGGACAGGGAGAGACAGCTGAAATTAAGATCTACTTGAATGGTACTATAGAAACCTAATACAATAGAAGCATCCTAAAAAAATATATATATCTTAACCGGATCTAAATGAAATTGCCAAATAATGAGATGACCAAGTCCCAAATTAACATCTCTTGTTACCAAATGAAGCTTCCAGTACTGGGATTGGGTTACATCTAATTGAGTTGTTGGCCAAAGGGGTACCGTGGTAATTTGACAAACTATCTAGGCTGTTGGCAAGACAGGAGACTACTTTCCACAAATTGACAGCAGTCACATTGGTCACATTACTGAACATGGTAACTACATAGAGCCTTTACTCTTTACTCCTGCACTCTAGTGTCTTTGGCACAGGAGGGTATTTTGTATGCTACCAAAAGAGAAGTGTAAACACCAAGCCAGATACAAACCCTTTTTGGTTGACAATAGTGTCCTGTCTGCAAGATATGCTAGTGTAATGGGGACACAAAGCTTGTGTGAATAACTATTTGGGAATTCTATCTGATAGGCAAGTGCATTGGGGAGGCTTGACCCAATGGGTGTGGCCTTCTCTGGGGATGTGACCCAATAAGAACCAGGGCAATTGCATGTTCTCTTGGATGCTGCAGGAACTCGTAGAGCCCCATGAATTGGAGTTTCCCTATTGTCATTTGAGAATAAGGTTACCACTGCAGCAGTAGAGAGCTAGTCCCCCAGTGGGAACAATGGAGCAGCTGGTGATACAACTTTGACTCCCCGTTCTATCTTGTAATTATTGTGTGATATTAAAAAAAAGTAACACAATCTTCAAATCAGATTTCCCTCTTTACTTGGCACTCACCATGAGGCTTGAACCATGACCATGAGATTAAGAGTCTCATACTCTACTGACTGAGCTAGCTGGGAAGTGGACCATGCACAGTGCAGACTAAGCAGCTGTGGCATGCAGAACTACACCAACTAGAGCAGTAGCCCCTACTTCCTGGAATACGGCACCCTCCCACCCCCAGTTGCTGCATAAAGAAAACTGATTGTAACCCCCTGGATCTGCATAACCTGACTGTGGCTGCCACCAAAGTGAACCCAGAAAGGGCTGTTATGATTAGTGGCCAGTTTCATGGAGACTACCAGGGAGATCATAGTTGGAGTGGTGTTTGGAATGGCATTCCCCCAGTTGATTGGCATGCAGTTGGCTTGTAGTCTGCTTCAGCTCATTGTTCTGTTTCGGTGTGCAGTGCAGTCTTTCAAGAACTAGGGAAAAAAGGCCTGCATTTAAAGGAACTGTCTCTGGAAGACGCTGCCCTGCTCCTACCACCATTACCCACAACGGACACTGTTACCCAGTATATGTTCTGCCGTTCAGCCCACATCATGTGTAGTGTCCATCTTGTAAAGCCATGTTAGGCCACAGTAACCAACCAATATATGATTTGACAGAGAGCTCACTCAATGAAAATAATCCCATACCCCAAACTGCCCTGAACCTAGAATAAAACCAGATACAACTGTTCTAAATAAATAAATACATAAATAAAATGATTCCTAATAACATTTTGTATATACGCATATCAGTGCTTTGCTCTGCCATCATCAGAGTAGCTTCATCCTGTAGCAGATGGAACAAACACAGAGACCCACAGTCAAGCAGAGAATAAGACACCAAGCAACACTCAAGCCCTAAATGGGATATCTCCAACAAATCCCTTCCCTCAGGAATCAGGGAGCCCTTCTGAAAAGGAGGTGGAAAGACAGTAAGTGCTAAATGGGGAGGCAGACACCAAGGAAAAATACCCAGCATAGTCAAAGCTCATATGAACTCATGGAGACTGAGGCAACATGTATGGGTCTATATTAGGTCCTTTGCATATATATTATGGCTTCCAATTTAGTGTTTTTATGTGTTTATGGGTGTGTGAACAAGTGGCTCTCTGTTTCTTGTGCGTTCTCATGAGCCCTACTCCTTCTGTTAGTTTTGTTCAATTCCAATGTGTTAATTTTATTTTATTTACTTTATTATTATCTTTTATAATCCTGGATGTTTTCTAATGAGAGACAGGAGGGGGTGGATTTGGGTGGGAGGAGTAGTAGGGAGGAACTGCTAGAGAAGAGGAAGAGGAAACTGTAATAATAATGTATTATTTTAGGGGAAAAACCATCTATTTTCACTAAGAGGAACAAAAACAACAGCAGTATGGGAAAACACATATTTCTAAGTTCTGTATGCAGCAATAATAATTATTTTGTTTTTACCTTAAATGTGAAATGAGAAGGACTGTGGGCCATTGGACAGAGGCACTGTTTTTCCTGTTCCTGAAGTCTGTTTTCTCCCCCTCTACTATTTAAGAAACACACACAGGTTGCTGACAACGCGTGGAGAGCGGCTTGTGTTGTAGTTTTCACTTTCTCGGCTGTGAACAAGTGCATATGTGAGGCTGCTCGTGAATGCACAAGCGTGTACTTTGTCTGCATTAAATAAAATCACAACACGAAGCACATCTCCTCACTCATGTGTGCTGCAGTCCACCTCAAGGAGACTGAGAGTATAAACACAAGCTGCTATTTTGTGTGATCACATGAATATGGCAGCTTGTATTTTTTCCCCTGTAACATTTTAACACTGGGCAGATTGTCTGCATTAACACACACCAAAATCAATTCTGCTTTAAAATTGCTTGTAAAATACCCCTTCCCCCAGAGGAATTTGTTTTTAATTTAAATAAAAAATAGATTCTAAGGAAACTGTGTAAAATATTTCAACAGTTAGGACATTTTGGGAGTACTTCTGCAGAAAAGGAGTGAAGGCAAAGGTAGACTTCACATTTAAAAGAATAGTAATTAAATATATTAGTTCTGTAAAAATGTTTAGACAGTACTAATATATGAGAGTTTTCAAAAATGGTCTACTTGCTATCAGCACATCACAATGCAATAGAGAATTATACTTGACCAGAACTTACATAAGTCTTGTAAATTATAAAACTGGAGACTTCTCAAGGGGCGGAAAAACAATGCAAACAGTCAGCATATGCCATTTCCCTATGCAATATGAGTAAAACCTAAAATATATTCATATAATATACTGCACAAAAAAACCAATTATCTATACAGTGCTATTCAACAGAGCCTTCTGCAAAGTTTGAAACACTCTACATAGGTCTGTCCAATAGCTCTCAAGATTTAAATGAGATTAATGTAAATGAGAATTTTAAAATTTTATTTAAAATTACTTTAGTTGCTGATAATGTGGTTTCTAACAAAGTGACTAATACATATCTACAGGTTAAAAGAGAATATTGCTATTATTAATGAGATCTCAAAATGGCAAAAGATATTTTTTTAAAAAATGAGGATACAACGTTTGTTTGGCCTATATGTAAATTATAAATAAAAGCAAGCTATAAAATAAAAATACTCTATCTTTCAAAAAAAGTGAAAAATAACTAATTGCATCATGTAGACCCACAGAGGACATAGAACAATCTAAGAGGTTAACAATGACTGAGAATAAAAAAGATCAAAAGTTAAAGATAATGATGAGCAAATCTTAGAGACAAACAGGCAAACTTTTAAGTATGGCTGAAGTTAAAAGGAAAACACTAACTTAAAGAACTTTAATCATCTACTTTAGGAGACAGAATATATCTACAGGAAAGATGAGACTATTTGGCAAAGCTCATAGTATGTTAATCTACAAATGGTACTATAGATGTTGTGTATTTTTAGAATAGACCTTGATAGACCAAATAACATATTTCTTTGGCATCTAGTATGAACATGCTATTGCATCCTGAACTATTTTAAATAATGTTAAAAATTTAAAATTGCTAACATTGAAGCTTCTGAATTAAAACATGGCAATTTTTTCCTCCAAAACAATCCAAACTCTAAATTAGAAATTCTAGAGACCGGATTCCTTGATTTACCTTGTAGCAAGGTTTTGTTTCTGTAATAAAAATTGGGATAGTTACAACTTCATTAGCCTGAGATAAGGAACAATTAATTTGAAACGAATATAAACTTCTTGAAGTAAAAATTGAGTAGCGGCTTAAAACAGATGTTAAAATAATATAAGAGAAAAATATTTAACACAGTAAATAGCCAGATGAAATAAATCCAACAGTAAAATTACCTTAATGAAGGTCAGACTAGAAGTTTGATCTTAGGAGTATTTTTCTTAGAGGTGCATATGTCTTATAAGATTGAAAAAAATGTTAAAAAGCCTAGAGAAATCGAAGAAACACTGATCATCATTGACTATTTCCATCATTGGCTGTTATTGTGCCTCAATCCAGCAATGTATCTTGAGAGCAAAACAAAACAAAGAAACAAAACAAAAAACCCAGCCTAAATCAAAACAAACAAACAAACAACAACAATAAAACAATATCAGGGTCTAGCAATGAGATCAGAAGTAGACATAGACTATAACACGAGAGGTCTTGGACACATGGCTTCTCCTATGGCACTAACTGATCTTATTATAATCTCTTTTTTCTGCTTTCTCTATTAGACTTGAATTTCTTACTGGGTACAGGTCATACTTATTTTGGCATCTACCATGACTGAAAACCCTGGAAATTAATAAAAATGTTATAAATGCATATGAGATAGACTTAAATAAATGTTATGTTAAATAACATGTAAAAGTTACAGGAAAACTGAACAAAATGCAAACTAGGCACTTCAAAAACCAAAACGAAAAGTTCATAAAATATGTCATGGATATGGTGAGTGGAGGGTACTCAACAGCAAGCAGTGGGTAAATAGAATGCTAGGCACAACCTGATCTTGAAACAATGACAGAAAATAACACTGTGAAGATAATTAGATGTGTGTTGTAGAAGCTGGGAAAATCCATCTCTCTATGGCCATAGACAGTCACAGGTTTTAGATTATAAAGCAGTGGGATTATTAACCTGCTTTGAGAAAAGTGTTTGGACTGAGCACATGGATTGGACTGGAGTAGAAAAGGTATCAATAGATCCAATGAGAACAATTAAACAACAATCTTGAGATAGGAGGCTAAAAACTTCAAGCAGAGCAGGAATAATTAAACAGAACTAGTGAGTGAGGAAAAGCCCATAGAGTAACCTGGTTTGTATTTAGAAACATAAAATGTGTGTCCTCAGTCTATTTACACCATCTTCAACGCTGCATCTTTAGTTTAAATCACTAGTATCCTTTTCCTCTGAAGATTCAAATAATCTTCAACAGCTGCCCATTAAAAATGAAAACCAATTCAAGCAATGTTTGTGTAGGGGTTTCCATATTTTTAGATTCCCTTCTTTAAATTACTTAGTCCTAGTAATACCTAACTTCATTTTGTTTCTCTCAACACTCATTTTCAGGGGAAGTTTTGAATAGATGCTCCCACTGACTGAAATGCTCATCCACTAGATCTAATAGGGTCGTCTATGAAGATTTTCTTTTCACATCTCAGTACAAATTTCTTCTTCTCCGAGTTGCATTCTCTAATCACAGTTCTTAAAGCAAATAGAACTTGAGCGATTCTCTCAGTATCTACCCACTATTCTACTTAGTTCCTCCAGACCTGTTACCACCCTAAATAACTCCACAGTAAAAATAAATCCTGTGATCAGACTTCTTTTATTTTCCAGTGTCCTGCAACTCAGTATGTTTTAAAAACCCAAAATTCTCAAGTAATAACTTAAGAAAGTATAAAGTATAAATTCTCTGAACTGCACTCCCCCCCTTCCATTGTATTACCAGTAGTTTTATAGATTCAACTGATAATGATGGATTTAGATCACTAGAAGATAGGGATGGTGATTCATGCTTTTAATTCTAGCCCTTGGGAGGTAAAGGCAAGAAGATCATGAGTTCAAGGTCACTGTTGGCTATGTAGGGAATGCAAAGACAACTCGGGCTAAATGTGACCCTGTTTCAAAACCAACCAACCATCACCAAAAACAGATGCAATGTGGTAATAATATTCAAGCTATTAGACTTTGATGATTTTGCAATTTGGTAAAACTAGTTACTCTATCTTCAATAGTGCGCATTCTGCAATTTTTTTTCTTGTTCTTCAGTTTTTGTTTTGTTTTTTTTGAGACACGGTCGTGCTATATAAACCAGGCTGGCCTGGATTTCCCAGACATCGCCCTGTCTCAGCCTCTGTAGTACTGGGATTAAAAGAGTGTGAAATCTTGAATAGAGAAGGTATGGTAACTTCCTCTCATGTATAAAGAGATTTCAAGGAAGGCTAGTGAGGAATTGCCCAGACTTCCAGCTACACTTTGGACTCTCCCACATACCTACCCTGAATCTTGTACTTAACTTCAAATATTCTAGAATAAAAAGAAAGAAAAAAAGAACAGGAGAAAAATTAACTCTAAATGTATTATGTACATATCTTACATTCCTTGGGAAAAAGAAAAACAAGAAAACAAATAAAAAACAGAACAGCTTTTGTGTGTTTGTGTGTTTGTGTGTGTGTTCAAGATCTAACAGTTTCTTACACAGCCAGGAAGAAATATTTGAGCTATAAGCAAAATGATGAACAAGCTCTTACTTGGGATGCTTATAGGAATTCATATTCCTCTCTTATTTTATATTTTTTGATCACTCTGGAACACTATGGTTTCTGAATGTGTGGTTCTAGGCCGGTGCCATGATCCACCCACTTCCATTTACAATTTACAGAAAGTTGAATTAAAATTCTTCCTCTGAGATAGAACAGCCCTGACACTTTTAAATCAGACACCGTTACTATTTTGGCTAGTAACATGCAATTCTGTTTTATTACCATGAGGTCTGTTTTTCAGACAATGATTAACAAAGTTGTATGGTCAATAAGGAAATTCCTTTGTTTTTTAGAAGAATCAATATTTTCCATGTGTCTCATATGTGCCAATACAAAGGGGCTTTTCTTCCTGAAAACCGGCACTAAGGAGACCAACAGCTAACCTCTGAGAAGAGCTTATTTTAAAAAATGGGTGACTCCTGAACTAACTGGGAGAGGCAAGATAATTAAAATGATTCTCACTTCACACATTAAGTGCAGTATAACTGATCTCAACTCCTGATTCTTTTGAATATTGTTGTTTTTAAGCATTTATTCTATGTATTGAATAGTGTAGGTAATTTGGTGGTAGTTCAAGTAATCTGATTCTTTGTTGTTCTGGGATTTAAAAAAAAAAAACAATTTGAGTACTAGAAAGCTAGAAGCCTGACATTGTCAGAGACAGAATTACAATGAAAGACACTGGAAAAGTTGCAGAAGGTTAAGTATATCTAATATATTCTCTTGCAGGTTTGTAGCTCCAATGATTAACTTTACTAGCTAAAACACTACTTTATTTTGCATGCATGTTGAGCGTCCCTAATTCAAAATCCAAAATCCAAAATTTTGAGGGTTTTGAATAAATATTCAAAAAGTTTTGAATTCTGAAACATTTAGGATTTAGAATGTTTAGACTAAGGATTACTAACTGGCAAGTTCTACATAGACAGTCAAAATATGACATACTCTGCTCCCAAGAAATTCTGGCAAAAGGACAATAATCCTTAAGGGGTTAATCCATACAGACTTTGGGAGGTAATTACTATTATCTCCATTCACAGAAAAGGACAAGGAGAGAGAGAGAGGAAGTTGAGAGTATTTCCCAAGAGTTAGTGCAGAGAGATGAGGCTGGTTTGTAATAGTGATAGAACATTTACTGTGCAAAAAGAAGTGCTGGATAGACTACCAGAATAGGTTATTCACACACCTAAATAGCACCCAGAGGATAGCAAGAAGGATAACCACAGAAAACAGGAAGGAGGAAGGATACAGAGTAATTTGGCTAGAAGGCAATTCACATATATACACAGAGATAAGCTGTCCAAGTATTATCAATATAAATAATCACATAATACAATTCTTTTAGAATAATGTGAACTATCAGAAACTGATAAAGCTAGCATTCTTTGGTCGATATTCACTTTATTTTGAATATTTTGAAATCTTTATGAAAAACATTTGTGTAATCAAAATTTATTTAGAAAACCAACTTTGCATTAAGTAAGTAGAAAACAATTAAGACAATTTAGGATTCTCTATGGATCTCACACTGTGGTAAACTACAGAGAAGTGATACCACTCTGAAACAGTGGACAAACACAGCTCTACCTACGTTCTTTTGACGTCCTGCTCAATCATGGACCGCAATTCTTTATCCTGGAAGAACTTGTTCCAAAGGCTCTGGAAAATGAGGATAACCTAATTAGAACAATCTCACACTGTGTGACTTTTATGACTTCAATTTAATAATTTAAGTGATTGAATTTATTATTCTCTAAGCTGTCGCTTTGGATTTCTGAGATAGGAAATCTGGCAGAAATAATTTCTATTAAAATTTTGCTCTAATTCAAAAGCTTACATTTTTTTTTCAATTTTCCTTACTGTATACATTTTTGATGGTTCTGTCATCTCTGTAGGATGAAGGGCACTTCCACTGCTGTTTTCTTCCCTAAGAGGCATTTACATTTTCAAAATGTAAACTTGGGGAAAGTCTAAAAATTACTTAATGATGGGCTAAGGTGGCACACAACTTTAATCCCTTCAACTTTGGAGGCAGAGGCAGACAGTGCTCTGTGAGTTTGAGGGACAGCCCTATCAAGTTCCAGCCTAGTCAAGGTCAAGTAGTAGGACCCTCTCTCAACAAAACAAAAGAACAAGTCCAACCATCTAAAAATTATGTAGTAGCTTGTGATGATATAGAAAATTTATATCATAAAATTACTAAGATCAGCTACATACACAGGAGCAGAGCAGCAACAAGTGAGAGAGCTATATCGTCTCTGTGCAGTAGTGACTGTGCTACACTCCAGCAGGATACGAGCTGCTCCGCAGTCACTACAGGCAGTTGCTTTCTTCCAGGGATATTCCTGCCAAGGGTGTACTTCTAAGGTGTTTCTTAGTTTCTTTCTTCTCCACTGCAAACCTGATGCCTCATTCCTCATCACTTTAGAGTTAGCTCTTACGAGACCCCTTGCACTTATAACACACACTCATGCATACACACACGCGCCAACACCCCAGTCCTACATGTCTCAGGGATTGAACCCACATGATCAGGTCTGGGATTAAGTAACTGAAAATTTAATTTTGAACATGAAATGGACACAAGCCTATAATCATCAGTTAATTATTCAGACTGAAAGTTAGCCAGGGACAAATAGACAATCCATCTATTTTCCTATATTCTAATGGATTAATGTTTTTAATTAAATTAGCCAAATTCTGGCAAACTTTCCACCAAGGAAAACAGAGTCCAAGGAAACAGGTAGCCGTTTTCACGCTGAAACACAATTTGTATTAATGACAATATGGTTAAAGTCATAATCAAGTATATAAATTTATAATAATAATGAAACATATTTTGGAAGACAACAGCCAACTTAAAATTGGCATTTACTTCTCAAAATAGAGCATTCTTACATTTAAAAAGCAAGAAATAATTCATAGTAGAGTGGATAAGTCCAGAGAAATTGCTATGGGGCAGATCTTGACGGTTCCTACAGGCCACTCTGTTGACAGCTTAGTGTCTCAGCACTACTGGGAGGTGGCAGAGCCTCTAAGCGTTGGGCCCACAGGTGCTGAGTAGATGCAAGCATGAGAACCTGAGCTTGAATTCTCAGCATCCGCATACAAAGCTGAGCATGGCTTTCTGTGGCTCAAACTCCAGCAGTGGGGAGCAGGGACAGGAGGATCCCAGTTTGCTAGTCTAGTCGAAAGCAAGCAGGAGTTTTAGTGAGACCTGGTCTCAAGGGAACAAGGCAAAGAATGGTAGAGCAGGATACCACGTTCACCTCTGGCATCTACAGGTGTGCATATATACACGCGACACACACACACAATACACACACACACGTGCACGCACGCACACACGTATCAGGATTTAGGTAGTTGAGCATTAGAATAATGAAAACTCAGCATGAAATACATTGTTTGCATAGGGATTTTCAGATAAGATACCCTTACCCTATGCAGATGACATAAAGCATGATTTTCAGAATGTAAAGGTTGGAACAAGAATAGAGAAAGGCTCAGTAGTTTAGAGCCCTGGTTGCTCTTGTAGAGGACTTGGTTTGGTTGTCAGCAACCATACGGTGGTTCACAACCACCCATAACTTCAGTCTCAGGAGATCTACTTGGCTTCTTTGGCTTTCAAAGGCACCAGACATACAAATGTTACACAGACATACATGTAGGCAAAACATTCATACAAATAAAATAATGAAATAATTGAAAAAAATAAACATAATAAAAAGGAATGTTACTCCTTCATCTTGTGAAAGGGGATTGTTGATCATCAGATCCTGTTGGCCAACAGCTTTCCTTGGATTAGTGATATGCTGGTAAAGAAACAGACATATAGAAACATCAGAGGCTGGTGAACTTAAATTAAGCATATGAAAATAACTTCATTAGTTACATTTACTCTTTACTTACTATTTCTTTAATACTGCTATACCATGCTCTTAGTTCTTTAATTCTACTTATCCAGTGACTTTTGTCTTGAGGAAGAACACAAAGAAAGAGCTATTGGGGGAGAGAAAAAGAGATATCTTTGTAAAAAGTAAAATCTACTAAGTTTGAAAACCAGGCTAAATAAGATTGCTTGAAAATATAAAGAAACACCCCATTCGTGACATGTTCCATCCAATATAACCATTTCAATTCCCAATAATATGCTCATGGATATATTAAAAACACAGATAGAATAGTCAAAAACTAAATAATCAATGGTTAAAAAAGAATTAAAAAGTTAAACCACAAAATAGATTTAAGCTTTCTTCAAGATTTATTCTACAAAGGGAGGAACACAGATGGAGGTTCATTTCTAATTTTCCTGGAACTTGTGGGAAGCTACTGCAGGTAACAATCCCTAGGTCTGCGTGACAGGGAGGGATCTGAGGGTTGAGGGCACGAAGTGAGGCTGCACCTTTAACAACACAGAATGTAATTTACAACTAGCAGTCAGCTTATCAAAATAATATTCTTAAAATGACAAATTTGATTTAATTTAATACATTAATAAAATAAATTCAGGTCTAGTATTAGTAAATGAAATATACTTAAAGTTAAACAAGAGGGAGTGAGGGTGGGGTACAAATATTTGAATACCAATTTTCTAGCAGCAGGTCTCTTGTCTGCCTCTTAAGAAAGAAGAATGCATTTTCATTATTAAATCTAAATTATTAAATCTAGAACCATATAATACATCATGTATTTCTTATTAGTTTGATTTGCACAACTTTACATGCTCAATTTATGCAGATAGTACTAAAAATACTGATAGAGGTCATTTAAAAAGTAAGTCTACACCAAAATTCATTCATTTTAGAGAACAAAAAGAGCTAAGTTTTCAAAGCAATTAAAACGATGACTACAGATTACATTACCACTTGGTCACCAATGCCCCTTCTCTCTGAAGGAGAATGACCCAGTTTCCTTCTGCTCTCCTGCTTGCCCTCCATGTGCTCTTTAGTGAGACAAAAGGAGGATGACTAATGATAGCAGCTCAGATAATACGGACTTCAAGTTTACCCCCTTCATTTCTCATGCCCAACTTCAAGAAAATCTAAAAAAGCCTCCTCCATGTAATTTAAACTGTACTGTTCTGAAGTGTTCACCATTAAAAGAAGTGAAAAGAATTACTTCAAAGGATTCATTTACTAGCTCTGCTTGCCCAAGTGGCTCAACCTTATTAGTAAATGTCCTATGCAAGGCAAACATGAATGGTCTAAAAAGAAAAGAAGGGGGGGTAAAATCACCTGGAAGATTCAGTGATCCCTGTGTGGTAATCTTCCAGGGCATAGGTAATGTGCTGATACACTTCCACCACCAACTGTAAATAAATATTTCCTTCTTACCTTCCAGCAGATGCTGCGGAACCTGCTGCTTCTCAGCTGTCCATTAATCCCCTTCTGTCTTATTGTTGCCAAGTAATTTTTGTTTACAAATAGTTCTTCCCATTCTTTCCTGTAGGAAAGAAAGCAGATCAGTGGTGTCCTCCTGTTAAAATCCTTTTAAAAGAGGAGTGCTACATGAAACTAATTTTAAATAGCCTAAGAAATTTAACTTCTAAAATGCATATATTTAGTGGTGTTCTGTGTCTGAACGAATGGCTGTCTTCTTGGACACAGTTCTTCTGTAGATTTAATGAATATGTAGATCGCTATAATTATCCTAGCTTCTGAAATTTGTAATGTCTATGGAGGCTATTCCATTTCCTCGAAAACACTGGTAGTATAGTTCAGTGAATAAATAAGAAAAACGACTCTTTATAAAAATATATGACTTATTTATATATTAACAAAAGTACATCTGCTTCCAAAATTACATAACAAAGAAATAGCCTGTTGGTTGTATTGACTTCTCACATGAAAGAACTCTTTGAGTAACTCTGATTTGTTTCTTGCTAGGCTGGACAGCTAAATACAATAGAACAACCCCTTTTCAACAGTGCGTGTTTCCTACTGAAATCTCCACAGCATCTCATTACACCATCAGTGTGGAAATGTTAACAGGTGCAGAGAAATTCAAGACAACATAAAAACTGTTAAAGGCAAGCTTGAATACCTTGTAGTACCTGCGGCTGAGTAGATAAACAATTGAAATATTCCTCATAGGCATGCAGGCACCAGGGGCCCACACCTGTGCCTCATTAATATACAAGTAAATCTGCTCTACTGGGAAACAATTGGAAATTAATTGTCCCAAACCATTAACTGAGGTTGACTAAAGAAATTAGACCGACATTCCAAGCATCTTGCACCAAAGTAAACGATAAGAGTCATTTGTCAACAGTTGAGGCTACTGAGATCTGCTTCATGAAATTACCCTTACATTCCAAATACTACAATAAAATTTACTTAAGGTGCAAAATTCAGTATCAAAACCAAAATCCCAGATACAATCTCTGAAGGAAGATACCCTAAAGAAGAAAGCTACTGAAACCTCAAAAACACAAGGCCATCACTGGCCGGATTCCATGTATGTTGAGAAAGGACAAAATAATAATAGCTACCTTAAAAAAATGTTATAAGGACCGGGTATTTCCATGGCATAGGCATTTCAGTATCCATTGTAGGGCAAACTTACTTTTACAAGTGCCACGATGGCTGCTGGGCACATGAACTCAGAGAAGCTGTGGTGACCTACACAAGGTCTTGTAGAGATCAACTTTGTTTAAAATTCCAACAAGGAGTCGGGAAGAACTCCTAAGGCACCCAAGCATACCTGAGGAGCTTCGGCAGTTAATGACTGCTTGGGGAGAAGTTTGATGGCTACTCTTGGTGGTCAACTTGACTACACCTGGACTTAATTGAAACTCAAAAACAGAGGGCACACCAGTGAAGGACTTTCTATTCAAATAAGTGAAAATCCACACAGCTTTAATACAGACCTTTTGAGGTGTGAAGATATGTATACGTATACACATATATACACACTGAGAGAGGGGGGAGAGGGGGAGGGAGAAAGAGAGAGAAGAGAGAGATTCTGTAAATTCTGTTACTCCAGAGAACCTTGACAAGTACAAAGCCATGGGTTGATTACCATGCCCCCGTGGATAAATTTAGGCCCATATATGCAGCATTAAATGGACTTAGTGTGTTAAATAAAAAGTGTTTTTCAATTCCAATAAGTTCCACACATATACTCATATTATGTTTTTATGAATTTCTCAGTAATATTCAAAGATAAGATAAAGAAGCACATTACAGAGATCTGTCTCAGCTTGTGAACAAAATGAACAGATTTCATAATCCCAAATTAATTTGTAAAACAAACAAAAAAACCAAATATTTTCATGGCCTGAAACCTATCAATAATTGTGGACAGGAAAAAGAAGTATGAACTAGTGACTTCCATCCCATCGAGTAAAGTAGGCTCCTAAGGGGGTAGTGGGCTTCTGTGTCCCTTACATAATGAGGCACAGCTATTAGGTGTGACGAGTGCCTTCACTGACACAAAGGAAAGGAGCCTGGGGCAAAGGAATTTGAGTATGTCTAAAATCTGCAATCATTTAAACTTATTCATACATATAGTTTAATTAAGGTGTAACACTGCAAATTGATGAAATCTCTAATGACAGAGGCACACAAAGGCCACAAGGTAATCTATTGTCTCTTCTACGGAAGAGTATTTGACCAATAAAGTGATAAAAAGCAATATTCAAGCAGTGTCTTCTAGCTGTTTAGCATTCACAGAGACACAATGGGGTGTGAAGTTAGGGGAGTGAACAGACAAATCTTTAAACCAATGATGTAAGATTAACAAAGCTCTTGAGTAGAAGAAATGGTTTTATTATAATTAAAACTAAAGACTTAAAATAATTAAAATCACAGCTAAAAGAACTGATCTATCTGAAGTTAAAGAGACTACAAAGGGCAAGAGGAGCTGAGTGAGAATAAATATGAATGATAGAACTAACTAATCATGAACTTTGGGGAAAATTATATGAAATACTAAGGACTTGGTGGTAGAGATCCTTAATTTATTTGGCATAAATAAATGAAAATTACTGAGCAAATTTTGTCTTATATTATATATCAGATATACAGGGTAGTAGTGGGCAGATCTGAACTGCAAAAACCTGTCAATAATGTCACCAAACAATAAAAAGTTCACTGCAATATTGTAAACAAAAACCCTTTTTGGTTTACTTGTTTTTGTTTTTCCTGACAGGTTTATCTATGTAGCTCACACTGGCTGTCCTGGAACTCACAAACTCACAGAGATTCACCTGCTTTTGCCTACCGAGTGCTGAGATTAAAGGCATGCATCACCACCACCTACACAAAAAACTTTCACCCCTATAGAAGCCAGTTTCTTTAATTATGTGTCTTTAACTACTCTTTTCAAATGAGGAAACAAATATTTAAAAAAATTAAACTACTCACAAGAAAAAAAGCAATCAATGTAAACTAGGAAAAGTACTTTTAAGAATAAGTGAACTAAAGACACAGCATGATTCAGACAGCACAAAGAAAATGATCTGTCAATCAAGCAGGACAGAAATGGGATCTTATGCTTTCTCCTCAGACGTGAGTTATTATTCCATTTAAAGGCAGAAGTTAGTTGTCAACAGTCCAACCAAGAAGATATGGAATGACCACAGTAAAGAATGATCCAGTACATTTAAACATTTAAGAATTCTTTACTTTTTTACCTTTTAAAGATTTCATACATGAGTAATGTATTTACAGATTTCCCTACTCCCCTTCTTCCCTCCAATCCCTCCCACATATCCTCAACTCCCTCTCAAAGTCATGGGTTTCTTTTCATTAGTATTACTGTTTTATACACATATAAACTAGTACAGAGAACTTACTAAGTCTGTTTGGTTAGTATTGCTAGTATGCTAGTATGAATTACTTTTTTAAGACTGACCATGTGGTACTGGATATATTTAGGTGGCCTCCTCTTTAGGAAAGACATTCTCCCTCCTCAGTAGTCATTAATTACCTGTAGCTATTCACCTACCAGTAGGGTTTTGGGTAACAGGCTCCATTCAGTCTGGCAAACCAACTAGTGGTATCATTGTTAACATGTTATTCAGGCAATCATATCATTTAAGTTTATGGATGAAGCTCAGACACGATCGTTCAACAGATGGTCCTCTGGTTCTTACAGTCTTTAGGTCCTCTTTTCTATGATGCTCCCTGAACTTTGGGGGTAGAGACCTAGATCTTTAACTACCCCTTTGAAAAAAACATTAATTAGTGACACCAAGTAGCAAGTACTCTACCATTACAGGCACTAGATCCCTGAAAACAATCAGCACTAAAACACTGATTAGCAGTGGCTGTCTCCAAATTAATTTGATAGTGCTGGTAAGTATAAGGAGACCACTGTGAGTGAATAAACTTGCCAAGTATGTAGTGACTGATCCTTAAAAACTCCAAACCCAAAGCAGCAAAATAGCAAACTTTTGTAACTGTAACTGATGACTTCCCTTTAATAAGACTTAGTTCCATAGTTAGCCTTCTGCAATGGTTTGTTTTGATTTTTGTTTCTGACATGGAAATCAGTTTGCTTTATTTTTTCAGAGCATCTTACTGTGTAGTCCTGCTAGCCTGGAACTCCCTATGTAGATCAGGCTGGCCTTAAACTCAGAGATCCACCTACCTCTGCCTCTTGAGTACTGGGATTGAAGGTGTGTGTCACAATACCTAATTCTAGGAAATTATTATGAATTCTCAATGAATGAACACAGCTATTGATTATAAAGATATCATCTATTTTCAATTATATATCTTAATGTATTTTCCAATATTTATATTATGAAACCTTCTGAAAATTTTCATACACATTTAAGTCATATTTTTTCCCTCAACTCCTCCCTTACATACCCTCTCTGCTCCCCATTTCGTTTTCTTTCTCTCTTAAAAAGGTTGAAATTCAAAGTAAAACAGAGAATGAGAAAGAGAGACAGTGAAGGAGAGAGAGAGAGAGAGAGAGAGAGAGAGAGAGAGAGAGAGAGAGAATACAAAAAAAGAGGAAAAACACAGGATGAAAACACGGGAGTCAGTTCTGTGTTGGACAACTACTGTTAAGCATCAGATTGTCTAGGAGTGTAGTTAATATACCCAGTATCACTTCATTTACAAAAACAGATTTTCCCTCTCAAGCAGGTATTAATTGCAAATGATTTCTTATTTGAACTTTTACAGTTCTTTTGTACGCTGTTGTACTTTCTAATTGGTGTCTTCTAAATCTATTGTTTGTGAATTTGTCACTGAAGTGATGCATAATTATGTGCCAAATTTAGAGAAAAAAATTTTAATCAGTGATTTAGATTATGGTAAACTACAGGATACATCCATATTCTATAGACAGAGTGGGTTATATATGGCAATTTCTATCCCAAATTTTGGATATCATCTAGAAGTGAAAAGTGTTCCTATAGCAGTGACATTAAAAAACTCAAACAGCATGCAATAAAATAAAAAAGAGGTGGGTGAGCAAAACTTAAACAACTATAGTAAGGGGAGGCTACAAAATACATAGAGTATGGTATTGGAAATCTTTACTATTTGGAGTTCTATGCAGAGTTGTTTTGGTCTTTAATGACCCCGGAACTGCTCAGTAGGTAAGAAGACAGGGGTTATCACTGAAAAACGCAAGCAACACAAAGTGGGAAAAGAAAATGAAGGCAGATTCTCAGGCTTCTGGGATGTGCAGGCAAAGTGCGATAGCACAGGACTCTCAGAGGCTAGTAATGCAGCTGAGGAGGAAAGACCGACAGCTCTCGTCACCTTGTCATGGTCAACAGCAAGTAAGGAGTAGAAGATAAGGGTGGAGATAATCTATGACCAGCACTGAATATGGAAACCCAAAGAAGCACAAAGGAAGGGAGACGTGAGATAAAAATGTTTGTACGATTTTGTATTCCTAATGCATATGAGATTTTAAAACTTGTCATATCATCCATGACCATACTTTTTAAAGCAAACACAAAGGGAAATAGACTACTTTAAATCTGTTTCCAACTTAAAGAAAAAATATTAAGGATTTCTACCAGCAAAAGGAGAGTATCATAATTTCAATATTCTATGCAATATCATTTAAAGGAATGATTTTGAAAATACTAGTCAAACAGAACAAGAACCATCTAACTCGGAATCAACAGAAATATAGAGGGTATAAATTAAGTATGTCAGTGTAAGACTATAGAGCGTGAGCGTGGCACGAGCTACAGTAAGCTGCAACACTAGGCCTGCAGGTGCCAAGATCAAGCAGACAAACACTGATGGTATGTGTAATTACCTCATTTTTAGCTTAAATCACAGGTAATGAGGGAACTCCGAGTCTCTAAAAGGCAATTAGTAACTCTACTGGCTTTTTGCTTCCTATATCAGGAATTTTTAAAAAGTTACTCTTATTTTAAGCCTTTCTCCCTGCTAAAATAAAACATTAGGGCATATCACTCATACATATGTACATACATACAAAAATGGAATGTACAATTACCCACAAGCTTAAAATAATTTCTTCTTACATCTAGGTAAAATATGGTCTATTCAATGAGGTGTCACTGAGATAAAGGTGAAGATTAGTTTATCACATGGAGATTTGCTAACATCTATTGAAAAGTTCTGATTCAGATTAGGAATAAATGAAGTTTAGAAATCTTGAGCCCAATCTTACATTCATTAGAATATAAAGAAGTGGATTAAAGTACAGTTAAAGACTCATAGCTATAACACTTTTAAAAATAAAATACGTATCATATTCTTTATGTGACCTTAAATGAAAGATTACATTGAAACTGGTGAGCTCATTTAATCATACTTTTAGGAATCAAGAAAAGCTTCATTAGAAGGTTTCAAATTTTATAAAAATGTTATATTTATACAAAAATCTTAATTGAATATAATACAATAATGAATATAATAAAAGTCATACTACTAATCAAAGGATTCGCATTTAGAAGTATGGTCAGAAAAGGCTCTTATGTTAGATAATCTTCGTGAGACCAGTGGGAGTAAGTTTGTATTTCATGGTGTACTGGTATTTCTCAAATTCCTTCTGTGACTTCTACTATATCTCCTGACCTGCCTTTCCATTAAACCTCAGTTATTTAATGTTTGTGGTAACTTGTATGGGCTTGATATACAAGTTAGAGAATATGATAAAGGCCGTGAAACATGGGGTATGCCTATAGGCATAGGATATAACCTCAGGTTGTCAGGAAGCCAAGGGCAGTCTGAGCAGTACAAAAGTATTTAAAAGTAAGAGAGGAGGGCAAGACAGAGACTGAAAACAGGCAGGCAAGATAGAGTGGCATATCATATACTACATAATATCAGATATTCTGTAAAGGTACACTCATAATATCAGAAATAAATTATCTTATATGAATTTTGCAATAGATGTTTATTTGCCAAAATCTGATGTCCTATTTGAAAACCAACTCCATCTCTTAGGACATGTATGTTTTTCAAAAGTAGAATGGTTTCTAGGGTGACACACTATAACAATACATGTACCCTTTAAGTGTTTTCACTCAAGATGCCCTTAATAAACAGGGAGTGATGGCACACGCCTTTAATCCTAGCACTCAAGAGGTAGAGGCATGTGGATCTCTGTGAGTTTGAGGTCAACATGGTCCACATAGCAAGTTCCAAGAGAGCCAAGAATGTATAGATAGTCTCTATGTATTGGTTTATATAGGAGTGGCCCCCATAGGCTCATAGATTTGAATGCTTTATTACCAAAGAGTGCCATCATTTGAAAGGATTAGGAAATGTGGCTGTGCTGGAAGTACCATGTCACTGGGGATGGGCTTTGATATTACAAGGACTCAAGTAAGGCCCAGTTCCTTTCTTCTCTTGCACCTGCCTGCAGATCTGGATGTAGAATTTTCAGCTACTTCTCCAGTAACATGTTTCCCTCAGTGCTACCATGCTCCCTACCACCATAGGACTAAACCTCTGAAACTATAAACAACACCCAATAAAATGATCTCTTTTTAAAGAGTTGCCATTGACATGGTCATGGTATCTTTTCACAGCAATAGAACACCGACAAAGTCACCCCCTTATCTAAAATAAATAAATAAATGAATAAATACTGAAAAAGAACCAACATGATACAGAACAAAACACTACAATGAGACTACCATTGACTTGACAACCATTGACTACCACTGACTTGACAGTGAGCACTGTCCAACAGAAACTGAGGTGAAAGGAATGCTTTGTATTTCACTTTCCACTATGACAATTACATATATCAACCAAGCAGCTGATATCTGGTTAGTACAAATGGAGAATTTCAAATTTATTATAATTAATTTAAGTAGCATCATGTAGCTCATGGTTCCTATACTAAGCTCAGAGTGTTTAAGAACACCACTCATAGAGACATTCAGTTTTAAAAGCAGCACCTATTAAGGGATACGAACCCTTGAACAAAACCACACATGACACTGCTGAAGGAGGCTGCTTGTTTGTTTCCCAGCTACCCGGCAGCTCAGATGAGAAATAATCACACAGAAACTATATTATTTAAATCACTGCTTGGCCCATTAGCTTTAGCTTCTTATTGGTTAATTCTTATATATAAATTTAATCCATCTCCATCAATTTGCATATAGCCATGTGGCAGTGGCTTATTGGGGCGGGGCTACATGGTTTCTTTCTACCCCCACCTCCCTTCTCCCAGCATTCAGTGTAGTTTTCCCATCTAGCTAAGTTTTGTCCTGCTACAGGCCAAAAGCAGTTTCTTTATTCATTAATGGTAATCACAGCATACAGAGGGAATCCCACATCTGTAGGAGGGGACTGCTTGTTCGTTCTGGCCATCCAGAACTAAAATAATCACACAGAAATCATATTATTTAAATCACTGCATGGTCAATTAGCTCTAGCTTCTTACTGGCTAACTCTTACATATTAATTTAAGCCATTACTATTAATCTGTGTATTGCCATGTGACTGTAGCTTACCGGCTAAAGTTATGGAGTCCATCTATGGAAGGGCTACATGGCTTCTCCCTAACTCTGCCTCCTTCCTCCCAGCATTCAGTTTAGTTTTCCCCCGGTCTACCTAAGTTCTGCCCTATCAACAGGCCAAGACAGTTTCTTTATTCACCAATGGTATTCATATCATGACACAAACTCATATATTACGGAAGAAAGAAAACCACAATCAAACACTAAATAATACATGATTCTAGCTTGTGTTAACTTGTCAGTCAGAAGAGTTACAAACAATTAAAATTTTAAAAGTAGAACATATTTTCAAAGTCGCAAATGATCAATAATTAGCTCAGAGAGAGAATATATTATAGATAGACACAAATACAGATTAGTTCAACTAACATAAAATAAAAACATCTTGAAAAGCAATGGAAACAGAATTCCTATAAGTTGGAGCAAGCATGGTCTTCATAATGATTTCCATGCTGTTAAAAAACATAAAGGGAGACCCTGTCTCAAAAGACAGAACAAAACAAGACAAAGGCCAACCATCACCACCATAACAATCAAATTCTCATTGTTTCAAGAAGATATATTAATTATACAATTCTGAATATTTTTTCCTTGGTTCAAAGGTGGCCCCAAAGATGGAAATTAGGACAATAACTCTGACACTGGATCCAGGAAAGAAAGGTCACACATTTTATGGTCAGAAATTAACCTTTAACTCTGAAGCTTGTGGTGCTTTTTTCATGATATGAAAATAAAATTGTCAGAAGAATGTTAAACTTAAGATTAAAAGAAAATCCCTCCTGTATAAACAATGGGTAACTTCATGTAAATCCAATTCTTAAAATACATCTTCACGTTAGAAACATGAATTTTTTTCATGAAAAAAAATATCAACTTCACCAAAAGAAAGATGATTAAAATCTAAAGGAAATTAAGAATTAGTCTGTGGGTCACCTTAAAATTGATCTCCATGCCTGTTAATTCTAAAGCAGCAAAGTAGTGCTCTAGAAATCCTAACAGAATCATCATCCTCTTCTACTTATTATATCACGAGACTTCATTATATAATGGGAACAGCAAGGTCAGAGAAATATAAGACGATAGGGTGATGAGGGAGAAAGATAGAGAATTTAGGCTATTCTCTATTATATTTGATACTCCAACAAAAATTGATCTCAGTGAGTTAACATATATTCTTAAAAATAATCAAAAAGGCAAAATAATATTCTTGGAATGCTATTAGAAAATCAATTTTTAAATTTGAAGTGTCCAATAGCTTTTGTCCATTCTGTGTTTTTTAAACCAATGTTTGGCCATCATTTCACTGAGACAAAGGACACTCTAACATATGAATATAAACAATATAGCCTGAAATTAAATTTTCTGAGTTATTGGTTACAAATAAGATGCATGAACATCTTTATGCTAAATTTTTGGCTTAATTATAAAACTAAATGATTGAAGAATGTTCAGAAAGGATTTAGCTTTAAATGAAAAAAACAGATCTACAAGAACTCTTCACTGGCTGAGTTACAGAACATATCATATTGACAAAAATAAGCAACTTTGGAAGTGTTGATAATGGAGACAAATGACCCTTTTTTATTTTTCCAAATCAGACATTACATAAATTACAGAATTTATAGGAAAAATTAAAAACACAAATAAATATGACTTTTTATTAGTAATAATTAGCTATGTTATTATACTATTACTAAAAATTAAAAAAAAAAACAAAGTAGTCAGGCATGGTTGTACACAAAAACTTCAATAATCAGGAGGCAACTCCAGGAGGGTGGAGTGTCTGAACCCTGTCTGAGCTATTACATAACAAGACCTTAACTACACAAGACAGGAGAAAAGAGAGGGAGGGAGTGGGAGGAAGCCTGTATGTATTGGGGGATATTCAGGTTTCCATAGAACTTTTAAGTTACAAGACATTCACCCTTTTCAAAGGCACACAGAATTATTTTTGCAGTTTCCTTTTAATCCTAGAAACTCGTTTATTTAAATTCTCTGTCAGGATTCCTAACTAAATCATTACAACCTTTGGTTTAGTGGGTAAAGACTAGTAACTGAACTTCAATGGTTTTCATTATTTTGTGTGTCTACTAAAGTCTGTAACATTGCACTTAAAAATTATTACTGGGAGCTGGGCAGTGTTGGAGCAAAAGATTACTGTGCAGTGTTGGCACATGCTTTCAATCCCACCACCTGGGAGACATGTTCAGGTACATCTCTGTGAATTTGACGCCACCCTGGTCTATAGAGGAGGACAGCCAGGACAACCAACCAAGCAACCAAACAAAAGAAAAATGAAAAAGAAAAGAAAAAATATTACTGGGAAATTATTTGGTTGCCAAAACCCAGAAAAAAAATACTAGTAGAACGCTTTCTTGAATGTCACAGCTTGAAGAAATATACTCATAAATGGGGACAGGCAGAATTAAATAGAAAAAAGTCAATAAATTCCATTCTTTACCACTGTATATACAGAATATGGAAAATGAGAATCAAAAATAATGTACATTATTATTTTAAAACAATCTACAATGACTTCTTTCTATCATATTCCATTTATACAAGACAAGACAATGAATGAAAATTAAGCAATACTTCCAGTTTCTGAGAATACAAAGGCTGTGTTGGGGAATATTATTTTCAGGTGTGTGACTTTTGTTTACGCTGTGTTTGTTTAACTGTGTAGCTGTGCCTGTCTAAAACACCAAATGGTCCTAATAAAGAGATACATGGCCAATAGTGAAACAGGAGCAAGGATGGGCGGGACTGGCAGGCAGAGAGAATAAATATGGAGCAGGAGAATTGCCTGTAATCTGTCAATCATGTTTTAAATAAACGCTGATTGGCCAAGCAGGAGGTGTAGGCAGGAAAACCAGAAAGGAAGTGAAAATGATGCAAGGAGAGCAGGAGAATTCTGGGGAGGAGGAAGCTGATTCTTCTGCCACTCCTTCCCAGATCACCAAAGCAGCAGGATGTGATCTACCCCACTGAAAAAGGTACTGAGCCACATAGCTAAAATAGATCAGAAAAATGGATTAATCAAGATGTGAGAGTTAGCCAATAAGAGGCTGAAACTAATGGGCCAAGCAGTGTTTTAAATGAATACAGTTTCCGTGTAATTATTTCAGGGGTAAAGCTAGCCGGGAGGGGTGTGAAGCAGCCTGCCGTTCCTTTTCACAAATGGCGCCCAGCGTGGTAATGAACTCCATGTAAAACCTTAAAAAGAAGGGTGGGGGGGGGAGTTTAACACAGCTTTTTGCTCTTTGCTAGGACATGCTGTAGAGAGATTTCCTGTTTCAGCAATAGCGGCAGAAAAAAAGCCGTGTCATTTTAAAACGCGGCTTTCTGAGCTGTGCCGCCATTGTGATCTCTGTCTGGCTCCTGTGGGAGACAGAGCTTTTGAAAGGAGCATTTGGAATAAAGTGTTACAGCTTGTTTGATGACAATGTGGACTGCTGTGTGCCTGGAACTGTGCTCAAGGGCACCAAAAGACTCTGAGGCAGGAGCAGCTCAGCTCTGCCATGCTGAACTGTACTGGTCTCAGGCAGGAACTATCGTAATTATCCTAATAACAGAGCAATAAGGTTTAGACTGGCAGTAAACAGGTGGTACCGCATTACCTCTACATGACGCAACATAAGTTTTTAAGAAGTGCTTAACATTTTAAGAAATGCTCCTGGATAATAAAGAATTACAGATTCACAATAGGACAGATTCAGATATAAAAGACCTCTAAGTGGGTCACAGTGTTGGATGGGTGTATGTAGGATTGGGAGAGAAAAGAAAAAGAATATAGAGAATAAAGTTAATGCCTTAAAAAAAAGGGTAAAGTCTTTAAAGAGACAGAGTACAAATAGTTATAGATTAAAAGAAATAAAGAAAAATTAGCCATGTAAAAATGGAAAATTCACAGATAGTCTGGATTATGTACATTGTGTTTTCTTTAAAATTTTTGACTGAAGGAGCTAAGTACAGAGAAACATTTCATTATATGGGCTGCCAAGCTAAACCAGAATGGATATCATAAGGGTATAATGACTTCAGAATTTGGATCTAAGAATATGATGCTTTGGAAAGGAGGTCCTTCTTTTGTTTTCACAGAGGATGAGACCCTGTGGATTGCTTCTATTCCAATATGGTATGACAGACCACGCCCTCTTGAAAAGTTGCTGTGAACATCCTCAAAAAATTACTTCACACAGAATACACCATGAAAGACCTGATTAACAACACCCCTATACAGCAGGAAGCTCCCTCCACCACTCCTGCCCAAACCACCGAAGAAGCAACATGTGAGCTGACAGCTGGAAAAGGTACTGAGCCACATGGCTAACACAGACGAGAACTATGGGTTACTGTAAGATGTAAGAATTAGTTAATAAGAAGACTGAGCTAATGGGACAATCAGTTTATAACCTAATGTAGACTTTGTGATTTTCTTTGGGACTTGCCGGCTGTGGGGTACTGGGCGGGACAGAAACCCCAACAAGCCGGCCCTCATGTTACATAAATAGGAGAAATGAAGAAGAGGGCAAGCAAGAGAAGGAGAGGAGGATCAGGGGCCAGTCACCCAGTTAGCCAGCCATCCACAGAGTAAAACGGAAAATAAGATATACAGAAGAAAGAAAGATACAATGCAGAGGTAGATGGAATAATTTAAGATAAGAAAAGCTTGCTAGAATATGGCCAGACATTTACAACTAAGAACAAGCCTCAGTGAGCATTTAATGGGAGTTGGTGGGCCCCCAAAGAGTTCAGAGAGCTTAACTTCACACAAGTCTGAGTTTTTCTAAGCAAACTGGCTAGTAAATCCAATTTACAGTATATTTTTGGCTATATAAACCCAATCTAAGTCTTACAGATATATGAGATGAAAAGGGAGTTCTTTTCTATATTAGAATTATACCTTACAAGTCTGAATGTAGAGTTAAAGCACTACATTAACTCAACAATACATTTTATCTGAACTCTTGTAGAAAACTATCATATTATCTCTTTAAAAGGATATTTATAAAGTAATAAAAGTTTATAAATGTTCACCTTCTATTTATTTCATAGGTCATTGTTATATAATCTAACAAGTAAAGTCATAGAAGTAGCTGGTACTGCAGGAAAACAGACTAATGTCATAGTCTGTATGCATGTGTTGGCAATAGGCTTGCTACTTTTGACAAAAAGGTGAGTTGTTCTTAGGACCAGACAGAACATCTCTTCTACAGGGCAACCACATGCTACAGAGCCTCTTAGGAATCTTCTCCAAGCTTACAAACGATCTTCTCTCATACTCTGCAAGGTTTTATTTGTTTGGTTACATAAGAAATTAAGATCAATGTCTGAGAAAAGACATTAACACTGGTCTTTAAAAAGCATAAAATATGGTAAAAAAATCAATGATGTCTTTTCAATTTTTAGACATTTTCCATTTTAAATGGTTAGGAGATATACAATCAAATTTTAACTAAGACTTCTAAAACAAGGCATTCTGTAATAATCTTTCTGGTGCTTTGGGTGCTAACTACAACCATGTTCTATTTCAGTCAATGAAGAAAAACTACATGAAAATACAAATGCCAAATAAAACTTGGCTATTTTTAAAAAGTCTATAGACGCATTAGGTTCACAAAGCTACACTCAGAGTCCCCTGATGGTTATGTTTCAGAACTTACTTGTTCAAATTCCAGAAATTAACCTGTGATTTAAACAGTGCAATAGCTTCCCCTCACCTGGAAATACTTTATCTCAGAGACTGAGCTTCAAGATTCTTTTCAAATTGGAAATGGTGGTACAAGGCTTTAATCCCAGTACTCAAGAAGCAGAAGCAGGCAGTTCAGAGTTTAAGGTCAACCTGGTATACATAGAGAGGACCAAAACATCCAGGACTTATATAGATAGACCCAGGCTCAAATAAGACTAAAAAGAAAGGTGGGGGGAGCTATTTTCCCATTTCCCAACCAATACGAAAAGCTCCAAGATGATGACAGTGACAAAGCAATTCATATTCAAATATTCAGCAATTACCACCTGACACTTCTCAAATAAACCATATTTTATTAGCCTTACTTCACAGGGTGCACACAGGATAAGACTTGTGCGTCTGCAGTCATTATTTCATCCTGGAACAGCCGTATCTGATGGGAACAGCAAAAGTCATAAGGCCAGCACAGCTGGTTGACAAAGATCCAGCAAAGCTGAGTCAGCTGATGGCTGATGTGCCACCTTTGGTTTCATCTCCACCTGTTGCATATTTGGGTGATTTTTAATATTTGCACTATTTCGGGATATTGAATTGATGGAAAATTTCTTATGAATCACTTATGCCTTCTCCCAGGAATGAGCCTCTAAGCTTCCCCTGGACAGTCCTGAACATACTATTCCCACACCCTACTCCCGCCCCACCTCTGATTTAGGGAAATATCCTTATCTACTTAAAAGTCTACCTCATGCCTTGGAGGTTGTGACACACATAAAGAAGCCAGAGATCTGTTTATGAGGCTATGAGACATTCTTGAAATGAAAGATACTCAAAACAAAGTAAACTGGGAAATATCAAGCTAGAGGAGTGGGCCACAGTTTAGACTGCAAGCCTCAGCCTACTATACACTCAGGCATAGACAGCAACAAAGTGAGACTAGCTAAAGTTATCTCTGCCCTACACAGAGACTCATACTGATGAACAAAGAATGGAGGGGAAATAGGATAAAGAATGAGATGTCAGAACCTCCCTTTCTTAGAAAGGTACATGCAGAGCCAATGTGGTGTCATATGACCAAGGAATAACAGAATTCCAGGATTAGACTTATAGATAAATTCTACAAAAATATAAAATATAAACACTGTATTATGCCAGAATTTGGTAATAACTGTAACAACTGGAGATAAAACTTAGTTTGGAGTGTCTAGGGTGTGAAATCCTTGAGTCAGCTGTTAAGTGAAGGATAATCATGTTATGACCCAGGAACCTAGAGACACTGATTAACAAGGAGTGTTCCAGGGGGAAGCATGGATCTCCCCAGAAAGAAGAAATAAAATAAAGATTTTGTGGGTGGACTGTGGGCAGACGGGGATGAGAACAGGAGGGATCAGGTGGTGGGCTGGGGAGAGTGGAGGAAGAGAGTATTGTGACAGATAAATGGAATAGGGAGGCTGTGGGGGCTGTGGAAACAGTGCTGTGGAAACTACCTGGAATCCAAGCTGATAGTGGGAGCAGATGCAGAGAGCCACAGTAGGCAGAGATCAAGGAATCCTGTAGAACTGGTGGAGGAATGACTGTTGGAGCCAGAGGGAGCAAGGACACTGAGAGAACACTGCCCACAAAATCAACTAAGCAGGGCTCATAGGGGCTCACAGACTCTGAATGGATCTGAGATAGGTCCTCTGCATACATGTTGTGATTGTCAGGTTGGTGTTAATGCAGGACTCCTAACAGTGGGAGCAGGGGCTGTCTCTGACCCTTGGAACTCTTTTCCTCCTACTGGGTTGCTTCATTCAGCCTTGATATGAGGATCTGTGCCTAGTTTTATTGTAACTTGTTAGACCATGTTTGGTTGATATCCCCAGGAGGCCTGCTCTTTTCTCAAGGGAAATGGAGAGGGGGACGGATCTGGGGAGTGAGCAGGTAGTGAGGGTAGGACTGGGAGGAGTGCGGGAAGAGGAAACTGCCATCAGGATGTAGTATATGAGAAAGGCCAGGAATAAAAAACAAAAATGAATACCCAAAGATTAAGGTGTCCAATATAAGACTGATGCTACAAAATGGAACAGGTGCCCAGTGCTTTCATTTATATACCTTTCTGAGTCCTTTAGAAACTTGTAGGACAGAGGTATGTTAGTTAGAAAGCCCATAGTCATTTTACAGATATACTAATCCTAGGTAACAGCATGAGGATGCTTGGCATCTCATGAGGTCTATGGTATCAAGCGTCTTAACTATAAGAATGAAGATTTCTAGCCAGCAGTGGTAGCACATGCCTTTAATGCCAGCACTAAGGAGGAAGAGGAAGGCAGATCTTTGTACATTCAAGGCCAGCCAGAACTATGTAGACAGACCCTATATCAAATACAAAAAAACAAAAAGCCAACAAAAATAGAACAAAATTTTTTTGTGGTAGTTTAGTTAACACAAAGATAAAACTGTTACACAAAACTTTGTTTTGAAAGCCTGAAGCTATACTTTTCTTCCTGGTAACCTATTTCAAGTAAGTTTCAAAGAGCAAGAATGATAACAAAAATAATTCACGTTTAAAAAAGTAAGTTTAATGAATATTCTGCTACTACTATATTGTGATTCTGCAAGAATTTCGTTAGTCAGTAAAATCAGTATGAAAATATACACTAGAGCTGTGTTTCTGTGAATTCTACATTTAACCTAAATGTCAAATTCAAAAATAAGCTAATTAAATTATAAGAGTTATTGCCTACAGGGTACAAAGAAATGCTAATTTCACACCTTAAATATTGTAATACCACTTAATAGCACCATTGGCCTGCCAACTGTCAAAACCCACTTTTGCATACTATAGTACTTGATCTTTTTACCTTGCACTTTTAAATTACAATAAAGTAATATTCTAATATAACAATGACAGATATTAATTAAAATATTTAGTTAATAAAATTATTCACTGTACAGTAAGTTGCAATAATAGCTCACTTTCAAAACAAAATTATTATTTAATAATGAGATACTTTAATCTTTAAACTAGTCAAGGACAGAATAAACTAAAAAACAATATTGTCTTCAAATTAAAACATATTTTACTATAATTTATAAAATATGAATTGTAAAATTTAACAACAAAATTTACATAGATAAGAGGAAAATGAATTTCATTTGTAATATCATTTCCATTTCTTTTTATTGCACTTGTACTTTAAAATCATTGTATCATAACTATAGAAAAGAACGAATTATGGTGAGATACAAGCCCTCTATAGTATCACAGGAACAAAATCTTTTTGTACTATGAGTGAAAACTGACCAACTGATAACTTATACAAATCTCAACTACTATAAAATAAAGATGTCACTTCAGGAATTCATAAACAGACTATAATAATCAAATTATTCATAATATTGCTCTAAGTGCCTCCTACATACAGGACCCTAGTGTAACAGCTAACAGCATGCCTGTAAGCTGTGGAAATAAATGCTGCAGCTCCAATAAAGGAAATAGAATACATACACAAAGAAAGCTCAGTATGCAAATGAGTTGCCAAGTGTACAGTGTACATATTCATGTCCCAAACTGTTGATATACACTATTAGAGCTAACTAATTAATCATCAGGACAATGTAATTCAAATAAAAACTTTCTTCATTTATCTGATTGCTACTTATAATGCTTAAATATACTAGTACTGAATGTGCAGCAGTTTTCCTACAAGAAAAAAATCAGAATTAAAACATTTTGGTTCATTATTCAAATATTATTGGAAATATTTAATCTTTTTTTTCATTTTTTTATGCAATAAAGTAAAAAAATCATAACATTTACTAAACCAAAATCTAAGTCAGGTTGAAACCATTAATGAAATAAAGAGATAAAATAGGTACTTAAGAATTTCTGATGTTATGTTTCGCTATTTCTTAAGATGGCAGACTGCCAGATATTACGTTGTCCTTTCTTTATACATATGATGAAGATAGGGTTATAAGTTCTTGTTATTCTAAGGCCATAATTCTATTAAGGTTTGTGTCTTCTACATTACCTTGTAAAACTGTGTGAGCATGTAATTATCACTTACATATATGAATTAAAGGTTCCTTCAGAGTCTAAGGTAGAATTTGTTCTTTTCCCATTTTGACTTGGATCTCCTAGAGACAAAAACAAAAACACTGAAGTAACATAAATTGCAAAAGTGAGTATTTCACTTAAAAAGCACTGTGTGACAGTTTCTATGTATTGGCATACTAAAAAAAATTCACAACAATGAACACATATATTCCCTTTCCTATCTCCCAATTATCTTTTGTATTCTGAGCCTTCTAGGGAAAAGTTCATGTGGATGTCAACATAAAAATCAATATACAAACTCCTAATTTGCATAAGAACATTGCCAAAATCATTATGAACAGAGGTACAGTATGGTGCAGTTTTTCTATGGGTCACAGGAACATGGAAGTTTGCATTACATGCTAATATTTATGAACAAAGGCGATATTTGTTAGAGACGAGATTGCCATCTCTAACCACTAGTAGAGCCAAAGAGGATATAGACAGAGGACAAAGCTGGAAGCTGCTACACTATCCAGCAGTCTTCTAAAAAGACAGGTAGAAGAAGCACAGAGATGGAGATGTTACTTTAGAATGCACTTTAGGAAGCTTCTAGTGCATCTTAACATTTCTTCTAAAAGATATTGCTAACTATTAATGTTATGTTTGAACTGTTAAGAACACAGAAATACAAAATACAGATAAAATTTTACCAAAAGGCCTTAGTATTTTGTGGTGGTTTAAAAGAAAATGGCCCAAAGGGAGTGGCACTATTAGGAGGTGTGGCCTTGTTGGAGGAAGTGTGCCACTGTGGGGGTGGACTTTGAGTTCACCTATGCTCAAGATACCACCCAGTGTGACAGTCCAGTTCCTGTTGCCTGCTGGATGTCAGACTCTCAGCTACTTCTCCTGCACCATGTCTGCCACCACACGGTCATGCGCCCCACCATGATGATAATGGATGGAACCTCTGAAACCATAGCAAGTCCCAGTTAAATGCTTTCTCTTGAAAGAGCTGCCATGGTCAGGATATCTTTTCACAACAATAAAACACTGACTAAGACATGTTTCCTGTAATAATATTTTTTCACATAAAAAATCAAGAATATTTGTGAAATCAAAATTTGAATGAATCAATATGTATGGACGAAGATAATATACAAGAAAATAAAATTTTAAGACTATTTTAAAAGCTTAGCAATATCCCAGGATAAAAAAAAAAATTGTATAGGTAGAAATTTGATAGTTTACTTCATTTTATATATCTATCTGTCTATCTCTATATACATTACAGTTTTTAAAAAGCACTACAGTATTAAATATATCACTTCTTCCTCAAAGCAAGTTATGAACAGTATATAATTAAATTCTGCATTTATAACCTCTACTTTCAACATCATTTTATATTTAAAGCTTAATAATTAAATCATTTGTTCAATTATATCTTATAATTTTGATTTATAATGAAATATTTAATGTTTTATATAAAATATATATAGACCTGGTCATATCAAATAGTAATTGTGAAGAATTCAGTTTAAAAATGAGATTAAATTTTTGTATATAATACTAAGGTATTTTGATTCTAAATTATGCCACTCATTTACATGGCTTCTAAAAACTGAAAGGTCATTTGTATGACAGTCTTGTGTTATGTCATATAGGAATATTAGTTCTACCTCAGAATGTGCAGGTGTGACCAGCATTTTTAATGTTCAGAAACAGACTCAGTTCTCAAGCTGAACATTTTGATTTTTTTTTTCAAAGCATCCTTCCAGCGCGTTTCTGATAACTTGGCTGTTTTATTTCTTTCTTTAAAAATTAAAATAGATTTCAGCATCCAAAAAGGGTGACATTTTATTTAAAAAAAAATTGAGAGCTTAAATGTTTAAGATTACTATAGCTGTGTGCATGCTAATTCTTCGACTACATGGTTTTGACTAAACATAGAATATTTTATTTTCATTAAAAATTAACAATATCAACATGAAATGGAAAGATAGAAGAAACAGTATCTCAGTTAATTAAACAGAAATTTCCTGAAACACATGATCTTCAGGAGTGTGCAGTCACTTCCTGTGTGGCATTCCACAATCAGTGTAGAAAAAGTATTATGATACACATGAAAACCAGTCTTCTTTCTCCTTAAAATTAAAGATTATGACTATTTAAATATACAAAATGTTATCTACAGAATTATTGTTCATTTAAGGTGGATTTTATAAGATTAAATATTTTTTAAAAACTCACTCAAAAAAGAAGTTGTGGGGCTTTTTTTGTTTTGTATTTTGAGTGTATTCTTAATACAGCCTGGCTGGCCTGGAACTGGCTATGCACAGGAAGCTCCTACCTCTGCTGGGCTTAAAAAGCAACAGCAACACCATGCCGGGTTCCCTTTTCTTTAGTTTGTAATTGTCACCAGGGAAAATGTCATATTAACTGTAACTTTCAAGGTGCCATAGAATGTAACAGGGAAAGAAAAAGCAGTTTTTCCTTATCAAAAACATATCAAATACAGGGTTGAATTGTATCATTAGAAATATTTGTGAAACGATTTCAAAGTTTGTTATATGGGGAAAAGCAATGAAGTTTTGAAGTGAGAAAAAAAACTGCTTTATTCTTTCAATCGTACAGTTGAATAATTACAGCAAATGTTAATGAAAACATCTGTTCCTTACTGTTAGAGAGCCGTAATTTTAGTATAGATGTTTTAGATTCTTATACTGGAGGAAACTTAACTTTTGAAAGGTTTCAAAACAAAAAAGACAGAGTTTGTAACTCTAGAAAATTGTACATGCAATATGCTGTGTCCTGTAGGGATTTTTATTTGGAGAAAATCACCAACAGAAAGTTCACCCTCCAGTGAAATGGTGACATGCTGAAAGCACATCTATAGCCTAGGAAAACACCAAATGAAACCTCCAAAATACTTCATTGCTGATTCTAATTTGCTCTTAAATGTAGCACAGTAAGTATTAATTTTAAAAAGAAAAGACGTGTAATTACAGTGGAATATTGGAACCTATGTGTAGTTTCTCCCAAAATAACAACAGAGGGTGCAAGAGAGTTTAATATGATGTTTTTACTTGTTATTCTAATTTGGGGACTAAGTTGTTGGATAACCAGCAATAATTGAAGCAAGAATGTACAAACTGATTTCTACTCAGGCAGACAGACAGACAAGACAGACAGATACACACACACACACACACACACACACACACACACAAACACACTATTAAACTTACAGAGAGTGTTCATATAACACAATTATAGGATAATAAATTTTGAAAAGTAATTTAACTAATAATATATACAATTTTAGAATACAATTCTCATTTTAAAGGCATTTCAAAATCCAGTGTACAAAGTGTCTGTATATTTTAAATCAACTTACATAAGTATGTGTATGAATTATATACAACTATACAGCATACACATTAATTATTATAATATATAGTTACAATAGTTTATATCTATAGATTCAACTGACCAATTCATATGGCCACAAATGTTTGAGAAACACATATTATTGTTTGTTTTTATTATTAATTGCCAATTAACTTTAGAAAATGAGTTCATAACAAAAATTAAAATAGTTTGGCTCATCTCTTGTCACAAAATAAAGCTTCCAGTGCTGGGATTGGGTTGCATATAACTGAGTTGTTGGCAAAAGACTTGTTATGGTAATCCACAAACAACCAGGCTGTTGCCAAGGCAATGGGTTGCTCTCCACAAACTGAGAGCAAGGCTACATTGCTGAAGACAACACCTGCACAACTCACTAAACAAGCAAAAGTTGAGCTGCTGCCTACATAGCTTTCATCTCTAAGTTCAAACATTCTTTGGTAGAGGAAGCTATTCTGTAGGATACTAAAAGAAAAACTTAAGCACCGAATCAGCCAGAAACCATTTGATTGACAATGGAATCCTGCCTGTAAGATATAATGTTGGCACAAAACTTGCAGGAATTACCAACTAATATCTAATTTGACTTAAGGCCCACTCCATGAGAAGGAACTCAAACACACTACTTAGGTGACAAAGAACCAGGAATCTAGGGTAATACCAAATACTACTGGTCTAAAAAATGTAGCAGTAAAATGATTCCTAATAACATTTTGCTACGCTCATAGATCAGTGCTTTGGTTAGTCATCATCACAGAAACTTCCTTCAGCAACAGATAGGAACAAATACAGAGACTCACAGCAGAGTGAGAGACCTTGGAACACTCAGCCCTAAATGGGAGGTCTCCATCAAATCCCTCCCCTTAGGGCTCAGGAAATCTCTCAGAAGAGAAAGTAGAAAAAGTGCAAGAACCTCTGAAGAAGAGATGGAGGACCACCAAGAACACAAGGCTCTCTAAACTAACACGATCAAAGCTCGTATGAACGCTGAGACTACGGTGGCATGCACAGAGCTGGTATGGGTCTGTACCAGGTCCTTTGCACATACACGATGGCTGCCAGTTTAGTGTTTTGATTCCTGAGTGGGGGAACAAGTGGGTCTCTGATTCGTGTGTCTTCTCTTGAGGTTCTTTTCCTTCTGTTTGTCTTGAACCTAATGTGATTTTTTTGTTTTATGTCATTATATTTTATTTTGCTTTATTTTATCATTATCCCTAATAAATCTGTTTTATTCTTATTTTGTCTAATGAGAGACAGAAAGGGAATAGATCCAGACAGGTGAGAAGATAGAAGGAAACTATGAGTAGCAAAAGGAGGGAAACCATAATCACATAATAATATGAGAAAGTAATCTATTTTTAAAAGGGGAGAGTTTTTAAAAAATCAGTTTGGTTCATTTGAGGAAAAAATACACTGTTAATTTGTGTTGGCTTAAATGAAGTATTTTCAAATGGTAATTTTTTAACATATTATGTATTTAAGTTATTATGCCAATAATAATATAACTATAACTTGAATTTTCAAAATGGAGATGAGCAGAGTCAAGATATTCTTTTAGCTTTACCTATACTCATGTTGAGATAATGACATTTATTAGTTCGATCCATGAACGGTTGAAATCACGCTAAGTGAAGTTTTATAATAGATTTCTATAGGGTTTTTATACACAAACATCTGTCTGTTTCAAGAAGAGAGAATCAGAATTTTTAAACTAGGTTCAGTTAAAAAAAAAAAGCAGCCAGAAAAACATTATAAATAAGTGCAGTTACTCAAATGTGCCTTTAGTTTACATCTGAAAGTATCACATCAGGCGAAGTATGAATACTGAAAACACTTTACAGTAGAGACAGGCTCAGACTTGTGAGGGAAGTGCTACTGGCATTTTATGATTTAAGTAATGTATGGGGGTGGGGTTTTGATTCAAACTAAGATGATGGAAAAAATGAGGAGGCCTAGTAGAGATCTGAAAACTTGTATCTTTTAAAAATGCTAGCAAAGAGTAATTAAATATGTTTATTAAACTTAATATCCTCAGAAAGAATATTACAAATCATGGTTTAAAAGCAGCCATGTGTTGACACATAGTAGTTAAGGGCAAATTATAAAAAGGGTCAGTTTTCATCTATCAACACTGTAGCCACTGAGAGTATTATATTATTTCCAAAACTAAAACTAGTAACAGCCACCATAGATTGATATTTTAGGCAAAAATGTGAAAATTGACCATCAGGTAAATATAATAATATATTATATTTATTATATAAATATATTTATATATAATATATAAATAGTATACTATATAATATACTACTAATATATATAGTATATTATATAGTGTACTATATATAGTATGTATAGTATATATAATATACTATATAATATACTACTAATATATATATAGTAGTATATATATAGTATATATATATACTACTATATGATAATAGTATTAAGGCCAAAGATAATCATACAACTTTGCATAAGACATAAAGAAAGGGTCTCACTGTGTAGTCAAGACTGATGCATCAGTCAACATCCATAACTACTATCTTAGGAAAATACAAGTGAACATTTTGTGTGAACTACGGATGATTAACATTTGGTCTTAAAAAATGTTTCTTTTTTTTGATTTTTTTTTTTGCCCCTTAAGAGTAATACTGAATGTTTGAAACCTCTTAAAATGCAAAGACATTCATTAACTGAGGAACTTTAGGGAGTCGATGTCTCCTTTGTTGATGTCTGAAAAACTCATGCAAACTATTTGCAGGATATAAGCAGCCATTTATTAATAACAGTAACTAATCTCATTTATGTTTTCCAGTTGATAACTGAATACATTATTTCAACTAAGAATTATACTTAAATATTTCAAATCTAAAGTTTCAAAGTTCAGATAAAAATCCTAGATAAATGTTTTCAAACATACCATTAGTACTACAAAACATCTATCACTACAAATGAAAGTCACTGAAAACTATATATTTGATTCAAAACATTTACCAACCTTACAAAATTCCAAAAAAATTCACAATGATTCAGAAAAGTGTACATTATTTTCAATGTGTTTCCTACTGAAGAATTGCTGTTTTCAAAGAGTTCACAAAAAGCTGGGTGGTGATGGCATCTGCCTTTAAACCCAGCATTGGGAAGGCAGAGGCAGGTGGAGCACTGTGTTCAAGGCTGCCCTGGTATACAGAATGAATTCCAGGACAGTCCAGTCTACAAAGAGAAACACTGTCTCAGAAAAAATAACAACCAAAAAAGTTATCAAAAATTCTAAACTCATGGTAACTTGTAATTGTTTTATAATTCATAATTATTTGTTAATAGAAATGTCTTGTTAAACCTGACAATAACCAGAAATGATTGCATCTTTAAACCTATGACAAACTAATGAATAAATTTAATAATTCATACATACCGTGAAAGATATCAAAGTAGTTTTTATTGATAATTTTATACAAACTAACAAATTAATAGATATCTAGATGAATTATAAGTAGGTCCTAATTAATAAATGCATTTTCTAATTCAAGCTTGGGTTTATGCACCTAGATCATCAGTTCAAGAATTTAAAGTTCTGTGGGTAGGCACTTGTTGAGTACTCAATGTTACAGAAAGCAGAAAGCTGGTGAAAATGTGTTTGAACAAGAGGACACATTACAGTCCCAGGAAGGAGAAGAACTTGGCAGCTTCAGCTACATGGTTCTAGCTTTAAAATCAAGGAAACAAAACAGGGTTGTGGAATCTCCATCTAAAGCTAAGGAGAGCTGCTGAGGTCAAGCATGTGTCTCAGGAGTCCCCTGCACGGAGGCCCAGAGAGGCCAGTGCGTGAAGCTGTGAAAGTGAGACTCCCAAGATGTTGGAGATGTCACTGTCATAGGATACCAGCCAAGAAAAGCTGCTAACAGGGTATAGGAACAGTCCAAGAGACAGAAGTATACTGCAGTCAACAAATCTGGAAGGATTTGGAGAGCTGAACAACATTTTGACATCAGACATGGAGATGCAGAGTTTGGAGTTTGCCCAGCTGGTTTTTGGTCTTCCTTTGGTCTAGTATTTCCTCACTATGTTTCCTTTTTGCCCATCTGGATTGGAAGCATACATCCTGTGCCACTGTAGGCTGTATATTGGGAGGATAAAATAGCTGATTTTTAATATTTGTTTTACTGGGGTTACAATGTAGAAATTGTCTTGAGTCTCAGAAGAGAACTTGAACTTTGGATTTTTAAACAGTGTTGAGACTGTTGCAAAATATGGGAACTTTTGGAGTTGGACTGACTGCATTTTTGCATTAGCATATGGGCATAGCCTATGGCTGTCAGAAGTAGAATGTGTTGGATTGAAGAAGAATAGTGCCCACGGGCTCACCGGAGTGGCACTATTAGAATGTATGGCCTTGTTTGAGTAGGTGTTGCTTTGTTGGTAGGTCACTGGAGGTAAGTTTGGAGGTTTCAAAAGCCCAAGCCAGGCCCAGAGGCTATCTCTCTCTTCTTGCTGCCTGCTGATCCCATTATACAAATCTCAGCTACCTCTCCAGCATCATGTCTGCCTGTGTGACACCATGCTTCCCAACATGAAAAAGAACTAAACCTCTGAACCTGTGAGCAAGCCCCAAGTAAATGTTTTCCTTTATAGTAGTTGCCAAGGTCATGGGGTCTCTTCACAGAAACCGAAAAACACTAACTGAGATATGGTAAGAACTCGGTTCTTTATGTCAAGATAATAGAAAGGCAGTAAAAGAATGGGTTAAAGCACGAGTAACGCATAGTAAGATCTTCAGTTTTTAAATGATAATTGAACTTCCGACTAACACCATAGAGGTAAGCCTAGGAAGAACTAGGGTGGATGTGGGAGACTAGATGAGTCTTGAGATACTCTTGATGACAAAAAACAAACAAACAAACAAACAAAAACTATCAATGTTGCAAGTGGCCTTGTAAGGAATGGTAACTGCGTGCCTTCAAAGCTTCACTATTAGAATCACAGTTGAACTGTTCAATCACTGATTTGAGTACTATCTAATTTTGTTTGTCACTGGGACACAGAAATATATAGATTATTAAAAACCCCAGTGCCAAGAATAGTATAGTTCCCTACTATGAGTTGTTAGAGAGGGCTCTTCAAACAATACAGGCCTTTGCTATTATGACAAGGGCAAGACAGTGCAGAGGTTCCTTCATCTTGTATTCTTATTGAGGCCATTTCAATATTTAATTTCCTTTATGGAGAATTTCTGTGGAAATGATTCTAGAAAATGAAAGTCAAGCTGCCCCAGCTTCTGTTAAACTGCCCTACTTTTACAGACCCTTCCTCTCTAGCTAACTGCTTATCTTAGCTTCTGTAACCACTTGTTTGTGCAAAACATCCACCCATAGCTGTCAAATAAGATATAGGATGTGATTTTTGTCTTTAAAAGCCCCTTGCTCTAAATGTTGGGCAGTACATTTGGGTCCTGAATATCTGTGTGTACTCCCAGTCAACTGAAATAAAGGCTTTCAATTGGCTACAGGAGAAAATCAGCTAGAGACAATTTTATGCAGGTACTGCCAATGGTGAGTCATCCAGCCAAGGACAAGGTATTTGCATCATGTCCTTAAATTATAATTTTGTGTCTTCACCTTATTTGAGGTTTGCTCAACTACCCAACAAACAATGCTAACCTAGAGAACCTCATAATTTTTCATGCTCCTGAATTTACTTGCCATGCTTGTGCTAATGGTTTGACAAACTATGTCTCCTCTGACTCAGGGGAAAATCATATCCCTACTCTATGCACACTGGTCTATGTTATGCTCCAGGTATATGCCTATAATAGAGATGAGAGGAAAGCCCACATGACTTCAACTTAATGTCAATGAAGGACAAATGGAAGCCAATTCAGTTCCTGATCCTATAGGAGCAGGAATAGCTAGTGTAACTGCCATAGGTACCTCAGTCTTAGACCTAGGCTATTTACAAAATTCTATTTCCAGGCTGGAGAGCATGTTGATGCCCTTGCAGAGAGGTAGAACTAGAGAACTAAGGGAGAACTCTGTATGGCTTTAGGAGAAACTTGCTGTTTCTATGCCACACAATCATGGATATTTAGAGAAATCCTTGCCATGATCAGAAAAAAACTCATAAGAGGGGAAGAAAGGAGGAAACATTAGAAAATTGGTATCAGGCTGTTTGCCTGACCCCCATGGCTGGATCACCTTACTGTCAGTACATTATCTAGACCACTGATTCTTATCGTGACTAGAACCAGGGAAATGGTGGGAACCTGCATCCTCAACTGCATGACCAATTGTATCAAGGAGAGAATAAACTCAGTTAAGATATTTGTCCTCTTAGAACAGGATAAGCCCATGATTTGACTCATGCCTATAGAAACAGGGGAGAATGTCACAGGGGAGGATGGCTCAGAGGTTCCTCCAGGATGCCCAGCTAGCTATCACAGCTTCTATTAAACTTCCTGTTTATACAAAATTCCCCCTATAGCTGCAGAGAAAGGTACCAAGCTATGGTTTTTGCCTTTAAAAGCCCCTAGGAGCTACAATTAGGTCTTGACTACCTGAGCATAGCCCTAGCCAGCTGAATAAAGACTTTCCTTTCACTATAAACGGTTTCTTTTGTGGGCTTCTCATAAGTGAGTTCCAGGAGAGCAAGGACTACATAGATAAATACCTTGTTTCAAACCCCACTCTACCACCCCCCCCCCAAAGACTGACATGTCAGATGTAAAATTGTACATGATAGTATATTATTTGATAGTTACGGTTCTGAAAAGCCTTGGGACAAGGAGTCCAAATGGCATTTTTGAGCTGCTAGGATAATTACCCACAGGTCCATTAGAATGGATTTCAGACATGTCTGACCTATGAGCCATTCCTTCAGAATATCATTTGCTTAATGTGAGCCTAAGGGGCTTATTGGCACAAACTCCTTGACTTACACCCCCAAACATGGGATCAAATCAGATCAACCTGGCTGCTCTTTCCCTGGTACTGTGGGATTATGGAAAGTAAACTACTAGACTGGCGATCAGCAAAGTCTTCAGAAAATACAATTCAGAGACAAGGAGAAGTTGTGAGAACTGAAATAAATCCACACAGTTATGGTGTACTTGCTTGCAGTACTAAGACTTGTGGAGCTAAAATAGAGGTTCATAAATTTGTGGCCAGCCTAGGCTTCTTGATGAGAAGACCCCCTCAAACTAATGAGATGAGGTCTTTTGAGCCAACCCTTCCAAAAGTAACAAAAGGCCAAAGGTTATGAAAAGATGCTTCCTCAGGCTTCCTGACTTGAGACAAAAGCCCAACAGCTTAAAACAAAGGCTTTGTAATATTCTGTCTCCTGCCAGCAGGCCTCTGTTGATGTCCTGCTCAGGACAGGTCACAAGTGTTCTGTGGCAATCAAGGATCCCAGCTTTCTTCAAATTGATCAGAAACTTTAACACTCCCCCTCCCTCCCCACCCTGGGGGAAGTGTTAAAGTCTCTAGCTCCTAGTCCTCTCTCTGCTTTGCAGAGGGCCTTTTTCTCTGAGTGCTTACTTGGCTTCCTCTCCCCCTCACAAACACTTTCTTCAACTGCTGTTACTGTTTGACTTGTTTGAGATTTCACTGCTTTTCCTGCCTGTTATTTCTTTAACTGGCAGAGAAAGAAAACCCAATCAAGGTCCCTAGATATATAGATATATACTGAACTCTCTCTAACTGCCTGTCATAATTGAAAGTCAAAGAATTTTGCATAATAAAAGCAGGCAAAAGGTGTTGCTGGCTGGTGTGGGAGAATTGTCTGTATTCTGTCAATCATATTTTAATAAAATGCTGATTGGCCAGGCAGGCAGTATAGGCGGGAAAGCCAGACAGGAAGTAGGGGTGGAGCAAAGAGACTGGGAGTATTCTGGAAGTAGAAACTCTCTCGCCACTCCTGCGCAGATCACTGAAGAAGCAACATGTAAGCTGCCCCCGCTGGAAAAGGTACTGAGCCATTATGGCTAACATAGATGAGAATAATGGGTTAATATAAGTTATAAGAGTTAACAAGAAGCCTGACCTAATGGACCAATCAGTTTATAACCTTATAGAGATCTCTGTGTGATTGATTTTCTCTTTGGGGCATGTCGGCGTGGGGTACCGGGCGGGACAGATACCCCAACAAGCCAGCCCTCTCATGTTACAGCTGGCCATTAAGCCACTCCTACAGACAATACTGGAAGGAATTCTTTAGTCTGAAGAAAAAGATGACCATACAAAAGAGACTGTAGGAAGGAAAATAAACACCTATATGTCAGTCGTTAAGCAAAAGAAGTATAAAAAGCTATCAAACATAATGAGATCAAAATGACAGGAAGCAGTATACCCTTTCAACTGACAACTCTGAACAACAATTATCTAAACGCATTACAATACTGACTAATACCTTGGATTAGAAAACAGATACCTTCTTTTTGCCGGCTCCAAGAAAGACCTTAATGTCAAAGATAAACACTATTTTAGAATGAAAAGATAGAAAAATATAATCCCAACAAATGGAAGCAGGACATGAATGTGCACTGCCATTCTAATGTCAGAAGGAACACAGAGAGACACTTCACTCTGCTGCAGTACCACTCATCTCTTATCTGTAAGACCCTTGATTATCTAAAAGATTCTCTGTCATGCTGTCAGTCTGAGCCCGACACAATGACAAGGAGAAAAAAACAAAGCAGAGCAGTTAAAAAAAATTGGATTTGGTTAATGTGAACATTCTGTAGCTTCAGATTTATAAATTTATTTTCTTAGATATGGTTAAAAAACCTGTTAAAATAAAACTAGTTAAAAGTTAATTAGTAGGGGCTGGAGAGATGGCTCAGAGGTTAAGAGCAGTGCCTCCTATTCCAAAGGTCCTGAGTTCAATTCCCAGCAACCACATGGTGGCTCACAACCATCTGTAATGGGGTCTGGTGCCCTCTTCTGGCCTGCCGGCATACACACAGACAGAATATTGTATACATAATAAATAAATAAATATCTTTTAAAAAAGTTAATTAGTAACACTGGAAATTGATAATTTAAGGTATGAGTCCATTTTAAATTTTGGATTGCCATTTTGCTAGACTAAAAAAAAAAAGAATGCCACATGATTTCACCAACATCTTGATTAAAGGTATATTAGAGTGGTCCTATCTAGGAGGCAACAACAGATCTCCAAGATAGTTTGGATTGGGACAGATTTTTATATGATGACTCAAGTCCCCTTCTAAAAACAAAGTTTAATATATATATATATATATATATATATATATATACACATATATATACATACATACATATATAGGATTTAAAGTATTAAAGCTGCACCCCAATATTTTTATACTCAAAAATGTACCTTGCTCTGCCAGCTAGACTTTGTTAATTTAAGAGTCACCTAGATGATAATGGTTATAAAGACATAAAGGGATCATAGTGCGGAGGACATTTCCACGGCACCCGAGGTATGCATCACCACCCACCTGGTATGGACCTCGGCTCCATACCTTCCACAAGCTAGGTAAGGTCCTAGGGGTTAAACACAAGACACACAATACAGATAGAGAGTTCGAGTCATTTGCCAGAAGAGAATGCCTGTTTATTCAGCTTAATCGGGGGTTAAAATACCCTTTGGCCCCAGTAAAAGAAACCCCTCCCAGCCAGAGGGGGATGGGGAAGCTGGCACCTAGTGAGCTTCTCTGCAGGCAGGTGGGTGAGGGGTGCAGGGCAGTGTCAGACAGGTGAGAGTTACCTTGGCGCCTGGGCTCTCCCAGGCAGGCCGAGAAATTACCATTCCAAAGTAATATAGAGCCCTAGGCTATTATACCAGGCTAGAGCAGAACAAGCATGGAATTTAGCAGGAAGCTTTAGCTAGTTGCCAAAACAGTCCTTGATTTGCATCCCAGGGAGCAAGGGAAGGCCCAGCCTTATATCATAGGAAATAGCCAAAGTTTACAAATGTATGGCAGGACTAGAGTCTCAAAGAATGTGCAGTTGCAAGAATGGACCTTAATAGTTTTAGATATGCCAGTGCCAAGTGAGAGCTGCCAGAAGCACGAGCAGCAGACTGAGATCTAAAAGACAGGCTATGAACAAGTCCTCAAAGGTGTGGACAAAGAGGAACTTTGTTTTTGATAAAAATTATCAGGGACCAGCCTCTCCAGGGTAGAGGCGTGGGGATTTAGAAATACAGTAATGAATATGAAGATGCAAATGAAAATAATAAAATGGAGAAACATATTGGATAGTATCAGGAGGGAATTCCAGTGAACACTGAGAATTTGCCCACATTTAATTTCCAACTGCTTAAAATACCCCTGACCCAAAAAGGTAGGACAAAGAACTGCATTAACATGATACATGCAAATGAACAGACCAGCAGAAGATCCAGGGTAAGTAAGCAGTTAAAAAGATTCTGTTGCTAGAACAAAACAAGTCAAGCTCACATACTAGGCCAAAATATTCTGTAAGCAAACCACTCCCTGGGTGGAATCCCAAGTTATCTCCACAAATGGAACTGGAACTTAGTTGGGTCCTTAGACTCTTGTCTGAGGTAGGAACAATCTACTTCTTTATTCCTAGAGCACAGGGTCTGACTATTAGCCACACCAGTTGGAGACAATAACTTGAGAGAGCAGAACTCTCTGGTCAACACCCAGGTGGGACTTTTGTTTGAGGTAGAAACACAACAACCTTGAAGGAACTAGAGGAAAGTTCCAACTCTCTGACCTTTGATCAAGGTGGAAACAGGCTCACATTTTCGGGCCTCCACAAAAAATGACCTTAAAAAATAACTTTCTGAAGATGATAGTATGGAGCCTGGGGGCATGGAAATAATGGGGAACATATCACCAAAGTCCATGAACCAGAAGCAAACTTTATTCCAGATACCATAGAACAAAAAGAAGTTTACCACAGTCAGAGTTTGAGCTTCTGATACTGTGGCAAAGGGGGCAGATTTTATGTCTCTTTTTATAGTAAAAAGCAAGCATCAGGCATGGGATAAATGAAGTTTTACAATCTTGAGATTAAACTTTGAGTCAAATTACATTTTAGGATTTACAATTCTATCTAACAGGGTTTCAGCTTACTGGTATTTGCAAAAGTTACAGCTTCCCCAACACGTTTTCCAGGAGCCAGAACGGATACAAGACTATGTAAAGAAGAAGGTCATTTAGGGGCAGTAGTTGCAGGTTATAGGAATGTAAAAAAGCTATGAATCATGTAGAAACACCTTATTAAAAGTTAACATGATCCACAGTAGTCGTTGGCTGTAAGGGGCAGGGGTGGGGTGGGGGGGCTAGCATTAAAAATTAACCCCTGGCTGATGACAGACATGCTGATTCTAAGGCAAAAAGCCATTGTTGTTAAGAGTTAACCTTCGGTCGCTTACAAAGCTGCTAGCTGTCAGTTTCATCTCTTTAGGTTTACAATTATATATTCCTATATTGCTGGACCCTTCAATAGAGGTTGTTAAAGAGAAATGAAAATATCCCTTAAAGAAACTGAGGAAAAGACCAAAAAAAAAAAAAAAAAAATGGAAGAAATCAATAAAGCCCTTAAAGAATGCAAAGAAAGCCAAGAAAAAAACAATCAGGTGAAAGAAACAGTTCAAGACCTGAAAATAAAAATAGAAACAAAAATAAAACACAAACTGAAGGAATTCTGGAATTAGAAAAGCTGGGGAAGTGAACAGGAACTACAGAAGTAAACATCACCAACAGAATACTAGAGATGGAAGAGAGAATCTCAACTGTTTAAGACACAACAGAAGAAATAGATTCATCAATCAAAGAAAATACAAATCTAAAACTTCCTAACACAAAACTGTTTGGTTAAAACCATCACCTCAGCTCCCTAACACCCCAATACAATGAGTCTAAAATGTTTAGTTGGGAGCTTCACCCCAGCTCTCTGGCATCCATCTTAAAATGTTGGGCAGAAAACTCCATTCCAAGCTCCCCTGGGAGTGGCCACAATCCAGACTACCCCTGCAAGAAAGCATGCCAAAGGTGACCCCTCCACAGGGAAAGTCAAGACCACTCCTACACGCTATTAGAACTGCACCCCAAAGAATGAACACATAATCTCCTGGTTTTCCATGGTAGTTCCAGTACTCCCCCCCCCCCCACACTCAGTGTTTTTTTTCAGGGGTCTGCCTGGGAGTGTTGGCATCCATTAAACCTGAGCATCTTATAATTCTGTCTGATTTGGTTTGATTGGGATTAATGTGTTGGTGGAGAGTTTGTTGGCTAAGAAAAAAATATTTAACAAAAACATCCAGGAAATCTGGGGCACTAAGAAAAGACCAAACCTAAGAATGATATGAAGAGAAGAAGAACTCCAGCTCAACGTCAAATAAAATATATTCAACAAAGTTACAGAAGAAAATTTCCCAAGCTAAAGGACATGCCTAAAAGGCAAAAGCTTACAGAAAACCAAATAGACTGGATCAGGAAAACACTGTCCCAGTACTACATAATAATGAAAACACTAAACATATGGAAATAAAGAAAGAATATTAAAAGCTACAAAGGAAAAAGGCCAAATAACATATAAAGTCAAACCTATTAGAATTACAACCCAACTTCACAATGGAGACTCTGAAAGCCAGATGATACTACATTTGTATTTTAATAAATAAAGCTTGCCTGAAGTTCAAAGTAAAATAGCCAAACTGATCAGCCTTACAGATCAGGCAGTGGTAACACACACTTTTAATCCCACTAGCCACACCAGTTTGCCATATGAACCAGGCTGAAGTGGTGCACAACCTTAATTCTAGCCCTAGAGAGAAATATAAAATGGGAGGAGACAGCTCTCACACACAGTCTCATTTTGAGATTCCAGGAAGCAGAATCACCATTTCGAATTAAGGTAGAGGTAAGAGACAGTGGCAGGCTGTTTTGCTTTTCTTACCTTCAGGCTGAACCCCAATTTAAGACTCTGGGTTTTATCAATTGTGCTACAGGCCTAGACAGATGTCCTGCAGAATCTAAGAGACAAAACAGTCCAGACTCCTATATCCAACAAAATTTTGAATAACCTTAGGTGGAAAAAACAATATTATTTCATGATAATGTCAAATTTAAACACTATTCACAAATCCAATCCTACAGAAGGTACTAGGAAAAAAACTTCAACTCAAGGAAGTTAGCTACACTCATGATAACACAGGCAATAGATAATGGCACACCACCAAAACCCAACACACACACACACACACACACACACACACACACACACACACCATCAAAACCTAAAGAACCACACTACTACTACTACTACTACCACCACCATCAAAAACAGTATCAACAAAACAACAGGTCACTGGCCATTAACATCTCTCAGTATCAATGAACCCAAATTTGTCTATAATAAGACATAGGCTAATAGAATGGATACATCCTTCTGTTGCATATAAAGAAACATAATTCAACATCAAAGATCAACACTATCTCAGAGTAAAAGGTTGGATAAAGATTTTCCAATCAAATGGACCTAGCTTGTGTAGCTATCCTAATATTTAACAAAAAAACCTCTAACCAAAATTAATTAAAATACATCTGCTGTGGGACAATGGTTTGTACCCTGTCAACTGTATTTTAATAAAACGTTAATTGGTTCAGTAGCCTGGCAGAAAGTATAGGTGCGACAACAGGCAGGAAGTAGAGGTGGGGCCAGGAAAACAGGAGAATTCTGGGAAGAGGATGCAGTCCACAATGGTGACCTAGCCACGGAAGAAACAAGATGTGACTGCCTCTCCGAATAAGGTACCAAGCCATGTGGCAAACACAGACAAGTATAATGGGCTAATTAATATAAGTTGTAAGAGTACTAAGAAGCCTGAGCTAATGGGTCAATCAGTTTATACCTAATGTAGACCTCTGTGTGATTCTTTGGGACTTAACAGTTGTGGGACCTGGTGGGACAGGAAACCTCAGTCAACATACATCAAGGATATTTGATACTCATCAAAGAAAAAAAAACCACCAAGATGATGATTCAAATCTGAACATCTATGTCCCAAATGAAAGGGTACCCATATTTTTAAAAGAAACATATTAAAGCTTACATCACACATTAATAGTGGGAGACTTCAAAACACCACTCTCACTAATGGACTGGTTATCCAAACAGAAACAAAACAGAGAAATAACAAAATATATCTCAAATGAACATTTTACCAAAACACCAAAGAATTTATGTTCTTCTCAGTACCTGATGGAACCTTCTCCAAAACTGACCTTAATTCCATCACAAAGCGAGTTTCAACAGACACAAAAAATTTGAAATAACCCTATGTCTTATCATATTACCATGGATTAAAACTGGAGTTAAAAAACAGAAACTACAGAAAGTCTACAAACTCATGGAAAATGAACAGTTCTCAACTGAATTACCACTGGGTCAAGGAAGTAATAAAGAAAGAAAGGAAAAACTTCCTAGAATTCAATGAAAATGAATATACAACCTAACTAAACATATGGGACACAATGAAAGCAGTGCTAAGAAGAAAGTAAAATCAAGAGGAAATAACCTGTAACAACCACTGAATAGGAACTAGTATTTAAAAATATCCTACATAAAAACCTAATAAATAGTAAAGGGCAGGGTCGAATGGATGTAGCACAGAACTATAACAAATCTTAAATGAACACAATACTCTTGTAATTATTTCATAAAAGAGAAATGGGTTATTTCCCAATTTTTTTTTATAGAGTCAGTAATATTCTGACACCAAAACTGGACAACAATCCAACACCAAAAAAAAAAGAAGAAATCAAAAGGAAATTATAAGCAATCTGTCTAATGAAAAAAAGACATTAAAATTCTCAATAAAATACCCTGTAATCTATATTCAAAAACCAATTCAAGTTGTCTAAATTCCAGAGATGCCAGCACGTTCAACATATACAAATCAACCAATGTAGGTTACCACATAAATAGGGTCAAAAGTAAAAATGATATGACCATTTCAATTGAGTTAAAAAGGTTTCTGAAATAAAATTCTAACATCCCTTCATTATAATGACTTTGGAAAAACTAGGGATAGAGGGGGCGTATTTCAACATAATAAAGGCTATCTATCACAAACTGATAGCCACTGTAGGGCCCAAGGATCTACCCCTTCTCTAGGGGTTCATCTTGAGGACAGTTTCTGGCCAGATGTCTTGTTGCAATTTTTGGGTAAACATTTTGTTTGTAGGAGCCAGCCATGATATAAGTATATAAGTATATACATGATATAAGTATGAACAGGTCACCCAAAGCAAGTTCTTTATTTACCACCATTATCACCAGCCAGATAGAACTCGGCCCTTGATAAATTTAATAAGCTGTCTAAGTCTCAGTAGTTTAAGGCAATGCCTGGCTCCAAGAGGAACCACAAGCTGAGTTACCGGACCCCTACCCAAGAGCATACCATTCAAAGGAAATGCCTGACATCCCAAGTGCTGCAGGTAGGATAGACCACCTACCAGAGCACACTCACCAGGACACCCCTAGACAAGTGTCAGTCAGTCAGGGGTCTTGAACCTCAGAGACCCCTCCACACACCTTTACTACTATAAAAACCCAATCCTAATTGAGCTGGAGCTCTCTGTTTATTACAATAAATTGGACACGCAGAAAGACCGAGTTTGCAAACTTGATTAAAATAAAGGCTCTTTGCTTTTATGTACAGGACTCTTGGTTTCCTTATTGACTTTTGCAGGAACTTTGCAGATTTGGGCATAACACTTAGGGTAACCAAATCTGTAACCTTCTTTCACACAAAAGACAAACAGACTCAGGAAAAAAATTGGGGAAACAATTCGTAAAAATTATAAATTTTTTGTAAAAATCTCATTCGTAAAAGCCTTAAATAAACAATTTTGTAACAAAACCAAGGAAATGAAAGACCCCTTCAATGAACACTTTAAAACATGGAAGAAATCTGAGAACCAGAGCTATGTTTTAGCTTTTGTTCTTAGGTTTTTTTGGCTTGTTTGTTTTGGTTTTTCAAGATAGTATTTTTCTGTGTAGCCCTGGTTGTCCAGGAACTCACTTTGTAGACAAGGCTGGCTTTGAACTCACAAAGATCCACTTGCCTCTGCTGAGATTAAGGTTGTGCGTCACCATTGCCTAGCTGTTTCAAGTTTTAATGACTGTGCCTAAAAGATCCATGAAACAAAAATATCTCTGATCTGCAAGCCCCTTGTCCAAGGACAGACAGTTCCTGAACTGTTGGAGGCTATTGTCTATGTAAAATAACAAGCCACAGGCTTTCATTCCCCTAAGCAAGTCTCTTGGACCCAACTATATCAGAAGTGCTTGAGCACAAGAGGGTGGAAAGTTCAAGGGTAGGAAATATAGGTCAGGATGAACACTTTTCCCTGACTGGACGTGGTTCTTAACACTTTCTGCCTTAAGAGCAGACATCCTGGCAGTGATGTGTACAGCAGTAAACTTTTAACAACTGTCTCCTGCTTCCCTGCTTACCAGCTAGGCAGGTACTGCAGACAGAGGTTAGTTTCTAACTACCGCCTCTATGAACCCTTGGCTTGTAATCCCTTCATTTTTAACTGTTCCCTATGTAACTCTACTCTCTGCCTTGCATTGTTTCAAGGACAGTGAAAAGTAGCTGTGTCAGCCACAGGTTTTCACAAACATCCTAAGTTAACATCCTAACATCCTATAACCAAAAGTTGTAAAACTTTAAATGTAATGTGTCTTTAAGCCTGACTTCAAGGTTGTAAAAGCTCTTTAACCCACACCTGGTGCTTGATTTTACTGGAAGAGGAGGCCCAGAACCAGCCCCCATTGCCACAGCTACAGGAGCCTGATCTCTGGCTGTGGTCACAGCTATAGCTGATAAGTTTTGTAAGCTTTGTGTGTTGCATGGTGATCTCTTTATTTCTTTTTCTGTAATAAAGCTTGCTTCTGGTTTAATTGACTTTGGTAGTCTGTGTCCCATCATTGTGTAACCTCAGACCCAACGATTCTCAATGGGCATGATTAACAAAAGAAAACAAAGACACCAAAAGATGGAGAGACAGTTTATGTACATGGATTAATAGCATTAAAATGTAAATATAGCCATCCTAATGATACAGTTTAGGGGTGTGAACTAGAGTTCACTTTCTCTGTCTTTTAAAGAATTAGAAGGCTCAACAGGTAGCAGCAAAAAAATCTAAGCACAACAAACAGCAGCAGACAGTCAACCATGAAAGGCATTTCCTGGGAGTGAGGAAACACACACACACAGCAGACATACAGTGAAATAGACCATCTGCAAGGCAAAGGATGAGGACTAGGAAAGGCGAAACACCCAGCCAATTCTTGAGGTCTGCTGTTGTCTTACATCTCTCAAGTTTTACTCCCTTCATTTTGGGTCAGTCAATTGGAAGAAAAACAGGATGGTTAATTGCTCCATAACTGTTGCTTATCATGCCCAATTCTTGCCTAGAACTTGAGCCAGTTCATCAGCTGGGGGCTTGCAGGTGAGAGACAAAAGTCTTCAAAGCCCCTGTTTTAAACTGTCAGGCTTTTGTCTCAACTCAGGAGGATGAAGAAGTGAGCCATCTTGGAAATTTACCACCTTCCTTACCTAGCCATGGCCTCTCTCCTTACTGTCTTGTCTGCCAATTAGGGAATCTAAGTTCTAGTCTCTCACTACTAAAAGCAATCTACAGATTCAGATGTTATGGGGTTCCAGAACTGAGGACTAGGAATTAGAAAGGTTACAAGCAGGCAGAGCTTGAGAATTCAGTCTTCTATAAGAGTCATATAATTAGATGGATACATTCTTTATACAATGTATTATTCTTGGCCATACATGCCAATGTAATAATACAAGAACAGGATAATGTCAATTACTGCTTACATATCTGTGTAACTATACTTCCATACTATCCAAGTACTTTGTATATTGTACGGAAAAGAATGAGGTCTATCCATTTCAAATTTCATGCAACCTCATCTTCTTATAAGTATTGTCAATACTGTTACTTGTATCCAAACAATTATTTCACATGTTAATTCTCTTAATAAGTAAACAAAAATTGGTAACCAGACAGAAACTGTCAGCTTTTCCAACTAGTCCCTACCACGTCAAAATCTCACTACACCCAGTGAAATGTGTGGGAGCACAGTGCACAGGTAAAAATAACTAAATGGGAGCTTGGTTTCCTATTTTCCAGTTACTCTGTGTCATAAAACTCTGAGGTACAAACTATTTCTTTGCTACTATTTGTTTCTTTGTTTTTTGAAAGAGATTTGCTATACACAGCAGGAGGCTGCTCTCTAACCCTCCAAACTGTACTGCAGCATCCAAGGTACTCTGCACTACCATGCCTGTCTTTGAACTATCTTTTTTTATTTAGAATAAATCTTTATATATGACAGCAGAGTGTATATTACAGAAACACATGCGCAAGCGTGTACACACACACACACACACACACACACACACACAAACACACAGAAGTCAAAATACAATCTTGGGGATTATCAATTCTGTCTCCCACCTCCACACATGAGTGCTGAAAGGACAGATCTGGTAGTGTGGCAAGTGCTGTTATCCACCTTCTCAACTCTCTCCTACATCTAAAAGAAGGTCTTAGCTGTGTAAGTATTCTGAGGATTGAGCGAAACCTGAATTAATCCTTCCATTTTACTTCCTTGTAGCTGACTTTTAAAAACTGCTCATTTTGGAAGTCATGGAACGAAGAAATATTTCTCCTGATTAAACGTATGGAGAGGATCATGATGACAGCAGTTGCCTAGGGACTTTTTAGAGCCTTCAAGATTACTTTTTTTTTAAACCAACAAAGTTTTCACTAAATCATTTTCAGGTATCAGAAGACCTAAAATTCGCCCCTCATCCTATACTAACACCATTTTCTGAACTGTTCATGTCCAGGAAGAGCCATGGCTTCATTATTAGTGTGGAGACACTGATTAGCCACATTTCCTCAGGCCACCACCAGCTTCTTCATCCCACAAGGACCCTTGATGTGAACTGGGTGGTGTCCTGGAGTCTCATCTCTACCCAACACATCTCTCTAGTTTTTCAGCTTGTTCATTTAATGGATAATAGGTTGTTGGCAGGAAAATTGTCAAGGTTTGACAACATTCCTTTAGGCCACACCAACTGAAGAGTATCTCTCAATAAGGAAGCAAATTATAAACTCCTATATTGGCATTGTATGTGTGATACAAAACAATGAGAAAAATAGATACAAAGAGCATCTTTACCGTCACTGCATGGTAAATAACTGAAACAACCAGGGCTAAGACAATTCATCTCAGATGAGAGTCTTCCTTCTTCTTCTAGCTCACTACTCACTTCCCCCTCACTCTAAACAACTATTTTGCTTTCTAGTAACCAGCATAACTTTGGTTTCGATATTCTCACCTACTAAGTGGACCAAATGTCGTTTCTCTAAGGAGTCCTTTCTTCCTCACTACCCAATGAATACACTAGACAAGGAAGAATTATGTATGTCACATATAAATAGGACTTTTCTCAGAATTTTTCTCTTCTTTTTTTTTGGGGGGGGGTAGAGTGGCAATTATAACTTTAGTTTAATTTTATCAGACAATGGGATGAGTTTATTTTTCAACAACAAAATTAAGTTGCTAAAAAACACAGCTTGAATTTTTTTCACAAGTAAATAAAAATGTTTATAACAAAAAAAATCAATGAGGAAGACCAAATTTGGAAGGAAAAATGTGACATCATCAATATTTCTTATTTTTAAAAATAAAATACTACTACCTATTATTCTCCTTTAAAATTCCCCCATAAACATTAGAATTCACTGTGCATTAACACAAAACAAAAACGTAATGATAACATTTTAAAAACACTGGTGCTCACCTTTAGTAATATCAGGTATGAAGTTTTCTATATACTTACTCTTCATTTTTTGATATTGTTTTTCTTTTCACTTAAACCCTGTGGTGGTTTAAATGAGAATAGTCCCCATAGGTTGATATATTTAAATTCTTAGTTACCAGTTGGTAGAACTGATTTGGGAAGTATTAAAAGGTATGGACTTTTGGTAGAAGTGTGTCAGTGGAAGTGGGCTTTGAGGTTTCAAAAGTCCATGCCAGGTCCAGTGTGTGTCTCTGTGCCTACGTCTACTGTCTTTGTCTGTCTCTTGCTGCTTGTGGATAAGATGTATGATCTCAGCCATTGTTCCAGAGCCGTACTTGCCTGCCTGCTGTCATGCTCCCTGCCAGACTGGTCATGGACTAAACATCTGACACTATAGGCAAGCCCAGATTATATGCTTTCTTTTATAAATTGCCTTGACAATGGGTTCTCATTACAACAACAGAACAGTAAGCAACACAGATGGGGTTTTCTTATATAGCCAAACTCATGATCCTCCTGCCTCAGCTTTCTGAGTGCTAGTAAGCAGGGTGGAATTCTATGTCAGAAATATACTTGATTTTCAGAAAGTCACCAGGATTCCTTTTCTGTGCTGGAAACAGAACCCATGGCCTTGCACATGCCAGTCAATTGACAGTCTCACAGCCTCCTTCCTTGTCAAATTTCATGTGAAGATTTATTTGAGCATTCTACTTTACTATACATAACACATAACATAGAAGTGAAAATCATTTGGTTAATAAGTCTGATTCTCCAGCAAATTATTTAGTACCTTTTTGACTTTGCCCAGTATACCCCCAACTTGCCTCTAGTCCAGGTCTATCTTCTGCCATCCCTGCTCAGTGTTAACTAACTTTTCTCCTAACACTGGGACAAAAGACTCAGGTTCATCCTAGGTTTCCTTACAAATGCCTCAATGCCTTCTGTTCTGTCCCTTCTATTGAGAGGCACAAGTCAAACACAGTATAGACACATAGAGTTACTTGACTTAAGCAGTGGTTCTTTAATACAGTTTCTTACGTTGTGGTGACCCCAAACCACAAAATTATTTTCATTGCTATCTCATCACTTAATTTTGGTACTATTATGAATCATAATGTAAATATCTGTGTTTTCTGATTGTCTTAAGCAACCCCTGTGAAAGAGTCATTTGACCCCTCCAGAAGGGCTTGACCCTCAAGTTAAGAAACACCGACTTAAGACAACAGAATGGTTAATGTTGAGGAAATGTTTTGAGTGACATATAAATTATTTTCTTCAAAGAATATTTTATGGTAGCTATTACTGAATATAAATGACCATTCTATAAGAATACATTTGGTTAAGTGCTTCTGAAATTTATTCCAAAAGCTCTTTCAGGAAAAAAAAGAAGTTTCTTTCTCTCTTTTAAACCTAAGAAAACTGCACGCCACAGTTATCTTGGTCAAAGAGCTAATGCTGTTTCTCCTGTATCTTTTTAGCAAGTAGGTGTTAGTTTTATGAACCAAGACATTTGGAAGCTAAAAGCATTCAGGTAGAGAAAGCACTGGGGACAGGAAGAAACAGAAAATCTTGATAGGAGGTTGTCTCAGGTTGTAAACAGCTAGGAGGAAATTGCAGTTGCTAGTTTTTGTATACAGGAATCAACCGTTCCTAAACATTCATTCTTGGGCTCCCTTGGACAACTTTACCACCCCTCTTGAGCCTGGTCCATATTAGGAAATTGCTCTACCAAGTGTCCCATGTGTTTGAAGCCTTGAAATCCTCAAAATGGACATGCCCGTGTCAAAATACCTACTAATTTACAACTTCTTCTTCTCTCAGGTTTCTTCCCCATCCCTACAGTTGCATAAACTGATTTGACAGAATTTTCTTTCCTTGTATCAGACAGATATTTACTGGTTGGGCAGATATTCTCTGTTTAATTAAGGTTGTTTTTCTGTTAGTTTGTTGTGGTAGTTATCAGGCATAGGAATAGAAGATTCTTTCCTTTTTGACCTCAAAACTTAATTGTTTGGGTATTGGTGGGGATTGGAGATTGGGGGGGGGGTACATAAACACACCTATGTAAAGTGTAGTCTTGGCAGAGCATAAAGGGAGATGTTAGATTTAAACACAGCTTACACAAGTACCATCCAAGGATTCATGTTAAGGTGAGATGTTGCCAGCTAAACAAAGTCATCTTGAAAATGGATTTTAATACATAGTTGGGTGAGACAGGGATTTTTGATGCTTAAAAAATAGTGTTTCTGAGACTGTATTACATATTAATAACTTCATGATATCTTCTTATGCAAATTCATTCAGAAATGGAAATTTTCAGGTATTAATAACTATAGACACCTTGTCTGTGTTGTAGAATAATAAACATGTGTAGGTCCCAGTCAGAGAACCCAGGAGTCCCAGCTTCACTTAATGTGTGGTGTGTCTGTCCTTTCTTCATTCCCTAAATGTCCCTGGGGTTCTAGGACTAAAGCTGGGCTGGCCTCGGGGTGTAGATCATTGGGGGACAGGTTGGGGATTTCTTAGTGTAGCCCTGTCTGCCCTGGAACTCATTATATTCTGTACACCAGATTGGACTTGAACTCAGAGATCTATCTGCTTCCTAAATGCTGGGATTAAAAGTGTATGTCACCACACCAGCTAGTCCTTCTTATGTTATCTTTAAAACTTGCTCTATTCTGTTGCTTTCTTAAATATACTTACATATTTACCTCCTGCTGTATTTATTCTCAAACAAATTATTGTAGAAAATTTTTGTCTGTTTTTTTAGGTTGAACAAAGTACATAACCTTTTTTGAAAATCTGTTTTCCCATGACAGGAAGAAATTTAAGTTTAGTCAACAGTTCCTCATCATATAACTAATACTGTCAATGACCTTTAATATCCATCCTTTCAGAAACCCCTCAAGCTGTCTGGGATTCTCTTGCCTACTTGAATAGCCTGTTCTTTCATTCGCTGTATCTCAGTGGTACAGCCCATCAGTTGAAGCAGAGCAATTAACATGTACTTATTCAACATTAACGGCATTATAGTAATACTAATACTATAGCAATACCATGAATTCTAATTATATATCATCATGATGTAATTATGATTATATACTCATGATCATGAAAATATACTAATAATTATATGATAGATATCATTGATTATAAAATATAAGATATATAATCATTATATATTAGTTAGTATAATAACATAATCATTATACTAATACTATTATCAAGGAATATGTACCAGACCCCAGTGGACATAGGAAATGTGTTCTAAACATATGTTTTCTCTTATGCATACAAATCTATGAAAAATGTTCAACCAATAAATAAGACACAGTAAGACATTAGTAACTAATTTGTTAATTTATTAATGTTTAGTAATTGTGTACTCCAACATAATATTTTAAGAATTTTTAATTTTGTAGAATGCACACTTGCTTCCCATTCCTCCCAGTTCCACCCTCCCAACCCCTCCCAAAAAAATGCAAACAAACAAAATCAGAAAAAACACCAAATCCAATCTGTGCTACCCAACTGGAACATGGTCAAACTCCCAGTGACCAGCCCTTAAAGACAATGAGTCCTTCCTTGCCTCCTAACCCCCATACCTGCAGAAGTCACCAATCAACTAAGAAGAGCTACACTTCAGCATCTATATCACAGTTTTTAAGTACTTTCAGTAGTTTCCTGTCTGGACTATTTCTCTCTCTCTTTTTTTTAAATTTTGTTTTGGGGGCGATGATTATCACAGAAGCCATGGTTCCCATTCTCTTTTATTGAGTCTGCAGTCATTGACAACACTGCAAAAGAAGCTTCCTAGCCTAAAGTAGCAGGTGGCTGCATGGATTGTAGACTTCCAGCACAAATCTCAGACATCAACATGTCCTCTAGCAGCAGCACAGACCACAGGCATTAATATGGCCTGCCGTAGCACCAGAAATCACAGACATTAGCATGGACTTTAATTCTAGCACTTAGGAATCAGAGACAAGTGAAGCTCTGAGTTCAAGGCCAGTCTGGTCCACAGAGTTAGTCTCAGGAGAGCTAGGGCTACACAGAGAAACTCTGTCTATGTTGTCCTGGGACTAGCTCTGTAGTAGACTGGCTTCAAACTCAGAGATCTACTTTGCAAGGACAGGTAACACAACCATGTTTCAAAAGCTGTAATTTACTGCAATTGAAAACTTGGGTTTTGAGGCATTTATTGCTCTTTTGAGGACCCAGATTCAGTTCCTATCACCTACAAAGCAACCCTTAAGACCAGTTCCAATAGATCTGATGGTCTTTGCTGGCCCTTGTGGGCAATGCACACAGATACATGCAGGCAAACTACAAGTAAACAGGAAATAAAAATAAACTTTTTTAATTTTTAAAAATCTTTTAATTTTTTCTAAAAAGAAAAAAAACTTGGTTGAGTACTACCCTTTCAACTTAAGCAGCTTCTTTAATTTTCATAGAAATATTGCAGAAAGGTTCTCCATCTTCAGACCCAGGCTCCCCAAGCAGCTTCCCTGCTGATCTTATAAAAATTACTGTTTTTATTTTTGTTTGTTTGCTATTTATTTTTCTATAGCAACATATTGCTACAGTCACTCAGAACACTGACAGATCTGCGATCCTTTCCATCTTATCTGACGTGCATCATGAAATGCAGCCATAACTCTTTAAGGCTAACACGGCACACCAACACCAGCATGAATTCCACTTTCTGTGGACAGCTCACTGACAAGGGTCATTGACATAGACTTTAGCAATCTCAGCTTTCAGAATGTAATTTTATCTTTTCTTATTAAGTACAATATTTTCACCAATCCTCTTTAAAAAAGTAATTGGTTTTACTTGTTATCTGTGATATTTGCTTGCATCCATGTCTCTGGACCACGTATATTCAGTGTTCAAGAGAGTTAGAAGAAGATGCTACATCGTGTAGAACTGGAGTTATAGATGGTAGTGAACCCCCACATGGTTACCAAAAATTGAGTCCTGGTCCACTGAAAGTGCACCAAGTGCTCTTAACTGCTAAGTTACCTCTGCAGTCTCTCATCTATTCAGTTAAAAATCATCTTTGACATACACAATAGCTACCAACACTTTAATGCTTTGAGACATTATTCAGTCTGATAATCAAGACAACCACTAAAAGTTTCAGAGATGGACAACCTTTGAAGTACAGCAGAGTTGAGAACTTCAAGATTTTATTACACTACTCACAAAGCATAATCTAAAATTTACAAATTGTTTATTTCTGGAACAATCCATTTAAATATTTTCAAACTATGGTTCTTCATGAATAACTGAAACTGAAGAAAAGGAAACTGTTAAAAAAAAAGAATAACTAATATATTGTGCTGATCTTGCTTTCTCCTAATGAGTTTATTACTAAAGAGAAATGGCATTAATGGCCCAAATGTCTTCAGTTAGCAAATCCTTTCATATACAAAGCAATAATACTTACATTTATGGACCCGGAAATCAACAGCCACTGCTCATCATTGCTTGAGATGAGTTGGATTTCACAGGAAGAACAAAGAGTTTACACAGTTACCTGCAGCTTGTAGGTACTGATAACAAAAGTAACCCTGATTGCTGACTGCAACCAGAACACCTACTTTCTACTAGATTTCCAAAACAGCTCATAGGCTGAGTTGCAGTACTAGAGTAAGCTTCTGGTGGTTTGAAAGAAATTAGCCCCCAAAAGGAATGGTGGTGTGGGACAATGGTCTGTATTCTGTCAATTATATTTTAAATAAATACTGATTGGCCAGTAGCCAGGCAGGAAGTATAGGCGGGACAACCAGACAGGAAGAAGAGGTGCATCAAAGAGAACAGGTAATTCTGCTGATAAGGTACCAAGCCATGTGGCTAGCACAGACAAGAATAATGGGCTAATATAAGTTATAAGAGTTAATAAGAAGCCTGAGCTAATGGGCCAATCAGTTTATAACTAATGTAGACTTCTGTGTGATTTCTTTGGAACTTAACGATTGCGAGAATCAGGCAGGACAGAAACTCAGACAACAGAGTGGTACTGTTAGCAGGTGTGGCCTTGTTGGAGCAGGTGTGGTCTTGTTGGAGAAAATGTGTCACTGTGAAGGTGGGCCATAAGGTCTCACATATGTTCAAGCTACTACCCAGTCTGACAGATTACTTCCTGTTGGCTGCAAAATGTACAACTCTCAGCTACTTCTCCAATATCATGTCTGCCTACACACTGTCATGTCTAACCATGATGATAATGGACTGAACCTCTGATCTGCAAGTCGCCACGACAATTAAATGATTTCCTTTACAAGAGTTGTTGTGGTCATTGTGTCTCTTCACAGCAATAGAGCCCTAACTCAAACAAAGCCTACTTATCAGATAATTAAGAGAAAAATTATATAAGGACATAAAGCATATCGAGAAAGCCAAAGTCATCTGCTATGTCAAAGCCACATTTCCAAAAGAGATTCTTTTGGAAGAATACACATACACAGTTCATACACATCAGTTCATAATGCAGAAGCAAATTTCCCCAGAACTCTTACTTTATCCCATTTCTAGTCTCACATGCATAGCCATTCATTCACATATTCTACCACTTAGTTTATGTGTAGGCTATGCAGCCTGAAGACAATTCAATTAATCTTACAAGTGACATATACAAGGAAAATAACAACAACAACAACAACAACAACAAACCAGATGTGGTATTAAGATTTACAAAGTTACTGAAACTTTTTAACAAGTAAAATGTATCCTTCCTTAGCTACACCAGAATGAGGAATAAAGGGGTTTACATATGTTCCAATTCTAAACCTATCAATCAAACCCATGTTATTCCTTTGGGAGCTTATTTACATGCATATTTATCAGCCTCACATGCTAATTCCCTGCTGTTTTATGCCTGCAAGGCATGTTTATGAGTCATAATTGTTGATCTCATTTGATGTATTTTACTGAAAGAAGACATCATTCAGTTATGTGGCCTAATGTCAATGAGTTACGATGACCTGATCTCTTAAACACAACTTACTCTTTAATCTTTATTAGAATATATCACATACAGAATGGGAATATTTCACTAAACAAAAGAAAAAGTGTTTTCTATAAGGACTTCAGCTACTCATCTCATTTTTGATGCCCCTTATTCCTCTCTGTTTATACTGAACTGCAGTAGGAAAACAAACTATGTCTCTTTTCAGTCACTTACTTCTCACACCTACACAGCAGCACAGCTCTCATAATCTATCATTTTAATCTACTCTGCAATTCTTCCATTTTCACACGGAACTATTCTCCTCCATTCATTCTCTGATAGTCCTTTCTCTCACTTTATACTCTGGCCACGGTTATCTGCCTTGAAATACCTGACAAGCAAGTTATTTTCAGGATGAACTTAAATGCATACTTAAGGCAGGTATTTCTCCAAAATAATAGATGAACAGAGTAATCAACTATTTCCACAGTTATGCTTTCTCCTCAAAAGTAATAATTACCCACTTAATGTGAACTATCTACAATGTTTAAAAAATACTATATGACAAGAATAAAAGACCATGATTTAGCACTGAGATTGCGTATACAGTAAGACTTCGTTACTGAGAAACAGATGTGGAATATCCTGAACTATACTTCAATTATGTTCCCCCCCCCCATTAACCTGAACAACTGTCCTGGCCTATGATCAATAAAATGAATCTGATGAGAATTTACCATAATAAACATGGAAATATCTATTTCTAGACAAATAATTGGTTTCTTTTACTTAATAATACTATCTTCAACTTAAAAATTTAAAAGCACGCCTTTTATGAATAACCTGAAACAAATGTGTTAGCTGAATCACTTTGGCCCCCTAATAAGTTTCTCCTAAGTTTATTCTTAATTTTGGAATAAACTTCACAGCAATGTGTAATGAGAGGGAAAATGACATTTTGTACTTCATTCTTAAGTTTTCTCCCAAAGAAACTGAGCTAACAGTTAAGCTGACATAACATTGAGAGCTAAGAAGAGGTTCTCCTGTGTTGACACACTCAAGGCACATTTTCGTACTCCATATCCTTTGCAAAACCCATCACTTATGTGTTCACATTTGGAAATACAAGGTTGACAGAATTACACTGGCAAATGCAACTTTTGAAAATAAACAATTTACTCATTCATCTGGACAGAATTCTGAGTTGAAACATTGAGGGAAAAAGGTGTCATCACAAACTCAGTTTATCTTTGTTCTTCGTAAGTTCCACTATTTATTTTGCTATGGGCAAAAGGAGAAACTAGGTCCTTTTTCATGTTTTTCTGCTTAACAATGACTTAGAATAGACAAGTTCTTTGCATCATACATGGACAATATGAATGAAACTCAACAATGTATTAAAAGTTCTACATCTAAAAGCAAAAACAGTTGAAAGCTAAATGTGCCATAAGTAAACGCAGACTAAGGAAGAAAGAGCTCTGATTTTCAGGAGACAGAGGCACATACACTGTGTAGTGAGTAAGCATTTTCTATTGAACAATCTGTCCATTAAAATCTATTTGAATACATCTTAACAATAAAAAAAAAGGAAAATAGTTATCCTTCAGAAATAATCTAACCAGAGGGCTACCAGGTAAGAACAGATGAAGACTTGGTAACTACTGTCATTAGAGGCATTGTGAACTGTGTCCCCTAAAGTGCAGAAAGAAACACAGTGGTTATTTTCCTTCAAATGTTTGACAATTTGGTTTTTTAAAAAGATGATTTTTTTTAAAGATAAAGCTAATTTTAATGGTATTTTACTACTATAACTGCATGTAACCAATATAAAAGGTATTAGTAATATATTTTCCATATTAAATCTACCCATTTTTTTAACATGACGGCCGGTTTGTTGGGGTTTCTGTCCTGCCCAGTACCCCACAACTGGCAAGCGCAAAGAAAATCACGCACAAGACTCCACAAGATTATAAACTGATTGGCCCATTAGGTCAGGCTTCTTATTAGTCCTTGTAACTTACATTAATCCATTATCATTATCTATGTTAGCACATGGCTCCATACCTTTCTCAGCTGGGCAAGTTACATGCTGCCTCTTCGGTGGTCTGCAAAGGAGTGGCAGAGGAACCTCCCTGCTTCCCAGAATTCTCCTGTTCTCATTGCATCACCTCTATCTGTCTACCAGACAGGGAAAACCTGTCTGGTTTTCCCGCCTATACTGCCTGCCTGGCCAATCAGCGTTTTATTAAAATATGATTGACAGAATACAGACAATTCTCCTGCATCACATTTTATACTTAAATTGCATGTGAACTGCTTGTAAATATTTCAAATACATTAACAGTTATAGAATATATCACTATCCCTTCAAAGTAAGTAAGGATGCAATTCCTGTAAGCTGACAAATACACTTTTCTAGGCTTTGTGAGGAAGAGCAGTTGTGTTCTGCCAGGGATTCTATTATTTGTGTCATTCTTGAACATAACAGTCTCTTTTTTTTCTCTAAATATGGAGCTAAATGTTAGTGTAAGAATATTCCTGAAAAGTTGTCTCTCATCTATGATTAACATCAGTGGCTAAATATCACTCTTGTCTTCCTTCCTTCAAGGAAAGAGCTTAAGCCTCTGGAGTACACCTGAGAAACTAACACCAAAGATTCTACCTCAGGAAGTATTAAAACAAACTGGTATAATGGCATTTCTTAGACACCAAATAAAGTCATTCTACATATAATTATTAAGCAGTAAATTACATTTTGGAAATGTATGTCTTCTGTAACTCATAAAATGCATTTACTGGGGGCCTGTTAGATGGTCCCACAAACCTGATGGCCAGGGCTCAATCCCCAAAGCCTATGTAGAAGTGGAAGGAGAGACACAAAGTCACAAAACTCTCCAGTGACCCCCACATACACATGGGCATGCCAACCATTCCCAACCCCTGATGTTACCTGAAATCTCAATACAAAGGCATTGAACCCAGGTATTGAAGCTTATTCTACTTACATGGTCACAAATGTTCCATCACTTACTTGCTGTCAGCTTTCAGTTATTTTTGCCTCAAGGTTTTACATTCACAGAGCATCAGAATCATAAACTCTGTGCTAGGTAAATATCTCCAAAAAAAAAAAAAAAAGTAAAGGACCCTACATGCCATCACCACTCAGAAGGAATGAAAAGCTACAGTCCTCCTTCACACACAGCCTCCCCAGTGTAAATGGTTTTATATGTTTCTAGCTCTAATAACACTCTAGACAGCTATTTAATACCAAAAGGTAGGAATCTGCATTTATCTCTTATCCTGCACAATGTGGAGAGTCTTCAGTCTCTATAAAAATCTAAACCATCTTGCTCAAGGATATGATAGTATTTTAATTCTTTTTTATAAATATGCATGTATGCACTTCTTATTTTGTAGGGCATGATCTCATTACATAGAGCTGACTATCCTGGAACTCACTATGTAGACCAGGATGGCCTGAAGCACCCAGAGAGCTTCATGCCTCTATCTCCCAAATGCTGGGATTAAAGTCATGCACCAATAGGCCCTGCCTGTTTATTTAATTTTATTTGATATGTATGTGTCCACATGTATGTATATTCATCACATGGTGCAGTATCCGAGGAGGTGATAAGAGGCACAAGAACTCTTGGAACTGGAGTTACAGAGGGTTGTGAACAATAATGTGGGTGTTTTGCAAGAGTAGCTAGTGCTCTGAATGGCTGCAGCATCTCTCCAGGCCCAACTTTAGTAGTTATGTGTTGCAGATATATTTTACTTCAAGTATCCATTTATTATCCAAGTCTAAACAATTTTATGCTAATTAACAAGATTTTATAGTGAAATTTCTTAATTCACTAGAATTCATTGTGCTTAAGAAATAAAATATTATTAATAAATAGCAAATCTCATGAGTGTCCCTTTACTGACTAGTCACTGGGCCAAAAGCAAGTTATTGGGTTTTGCTCTTCTTTAGCTGTAGTACACATGCATTCATTCATGAGCAACATATTATATACTTTTGGTGCTTTTCAACTTTATATTAATGTAATTTTATACTATATACATATATGTTGTTTGTTGTTTTTTACTCTTTCTATTTGTGAAGTCTGCTATCAAATTCCCAAATAATCATAAAGAGACTTATTTTTTTCTTATGAATTCCCAGCTTTATCCTGGTTTGTTGCTTGCCAGCTTTTCTTAGCTAGAATTGTTCTGTCTGCTTTTTATCTCTGGGCTTTTATCTTTCTCTGCTCTATATATCTTTCTTAACTTCTTAATCCATGACTTGCTGTATACTTGAGTTGCTAGCCCCTGATGTCCTCCTCTCCTTTTCCTCTTCTCAATTCTTGATCATCTCTTCCAAGATTTCTCCTCCTATTTATTCTCTCTGCCTGCCAGCCCCACCTATTTCTCAAACCTGCTTAGCTATTGGCCAAGCAGTTCTTTATTAGACCAATCAGGTGTTTTAGACATGGAGGGTAGCACAGCTTCACAGAGTGAAATCAATGAAACATAAATGAATGTAACACACCTTTGCATCATTAAATAAATGTTCCACAGCATAAACAAATGTGACGTATCTTCAACTAACATTTCACAACATGTATCTTCATAATTTTGGTATCATACATATGATTTTGTGGAATTACATAGTTTTTTCACTTTACGGTCTTAACGTATAATTTCATCACTATTTACTTATTCCTTATAGTGCAGCAGGACACATGAACTGCTTCGAGCATTCTGTTACTAAAACAAAACCAGTGGGGTTCTTAAAATTCTTGAAGATCTTCCCTGTTTATTTTCTAAGAATAAAAGTGCGCCATCTTAGGGATATATTCAATTTTCCTCTAAGCACTTGCAAAATGGTAATGTAATGTTTTTAACTTCCAAAAGTAATATATAACTCCAATATATCATATATCCCCTGAACTCAGACAAGGTTTCTCTGTGTAGTCCTGGCTATCCTGGAACTTCCTCTGTAGATCCAGCTGGCTTTGAACTCAGAGATCCACCTGCCCCTCCAAAACCAGTGGTAGGAATAAAGCCATGGGCTATCATGCCAGACTTCAAATTTACATTTTTATGTATTTACGGTCATTACATAATTCTCTTACAGCTAACTACATATGAGTTCTTCACTTTTCCTAAAATAATATACATTTGACATAGGCTCTAGATGGCATACTTGTTAGTTCTAAGTGCCCCATCTTTATCAAGTCTATATGATTTCTTCTTCTTATGGTGTAAAACTGCTTATGTTGTATTGAATTTTAATTTAAGAGGGGTCAGTAGTCTAAGATTATATGGAAGATCCATTCATTTCCATTTCTCCTCACATGGAAAAATTAGTCGTGCTAAGCGCTGTTATTGAATGCTCATTCTTTCACTGTTGATCTGAATTGCCAATTTTAATTTCCATTTATGTGTGGGTCTACTTAGTCTTTTTATCCTTTACATTGGTGTATTCTGTGAGTCAATAAGCCATTATCATCATATATTGATACACAGTGAGTTCTTGTTTTTAAAATTTCTTAGAGGACCCAAAGTTCAGGAGTTAAGAGTGCTAGCGTCCTTCAAGTTCAGGAGTTAAGAGTGCTAGCCATCCTTCAAGTTCAGGAGTTAAGAGTGCTAGCCATCCTTCAAGTTCAGGAGTTAAGAGTGCTAGCGTCCTTCAAGTTCAGGAGTTAAGAGTGCTAGCCATCCTTCAAGTTCAGGAGTTAAGAGTGCTAGCCATCCTTCAAGTTCAGGAGTTAAGAGTGCTAGCGTCCTTCAAGTGCATGAGTTAAGAGTGCTAGCCATCCTTCAAGTTCAGGAGTTAAGAGTGCTAGCCATCCTTCAAGTTCAGGAGTTAAGAGTGCTAGCCATCCTTCAAGTTCAGGAGTTAAGAGTGCTAGCCATCCTTCAAGTTCAGGAGTTAAGAGTGCTAGCCATCCTTCAAGTTCAGGAGTTAAGAGTGCTAGCGTCCTTCAAGTTCAGGAGTTAAGAGTGCTAGCGTCCTTCAAGTTCAGGAGTTAAGAATGCTAGCGTCCTTCAAGTTCAGGAGTTAAGAGTGCTAGCGTCCTTCAAGTTCAGGAGTTAAGAGTGCTAGCGTCCTTCAAGTTCAGGAGTTAAGAGTGCTAGCGCCCTTCAAGCAGCAAGTTTAGTTCTCAGCACCCTATTCAGGTTGTTCTCAAATGCAGATTCAGGGATATCAGAAGACTCAGACACATGCACACGCGCACACACATGCACACGCGTGTGCACATATACACACACACATGGCTATCGAAAGACTTAGACAGACACACACACACACATACTTTTAAATGTTTTGTGGGCTAAAGAGAGTTCAGAGTTTAAGCCAGGCAGGGAGTAGAGGCAGAACAATAAGAAAAGGAGAATTCTGGGCGAGGGAAGGTCAGTCTCCAGTCGTGACTCAGCTCAGAGGGAGAAAGATGTGACTGCTTTGCCGAAAAAGGTACCAAGCCACGTGACTAACACAGACCAGAATTTTGGGCTAAAATAAGAAGTAATAAGAAGCCTGAGATACTAGACAAACCAGTTTATAATTAATGTAGACCTCTGTGTGATTTCTTTGGGAACCAGGCAGGACAGAAACCTCTGACAACACATTTGTACACAGAGAAACACAGAATTACAAATTTTAAAAAAAATGTCATGCGCTTTGAATTTTGTTTTTCACTATTTGAATTGGACATATTTATTAGGTACTATATATACAAATACATGTTACAATGGTGAAGTGTTATACTTACATATATGCTCATAAACAATGTGAAGTATTTATAAGGAAAACCTCAAAAACCTTTACTATATCTTTAAAAATATACACATATTGTTGATCAAGTCATTAGTAGTGCAATGACACATCATATCCTCTTGTTTCTAACTACAGTTTAGCTTGTTACCCAGTGCTTCTGCAGTCTTCACTCTTAGCTATCGTCTTCAGCTGAACTGCTTTGAGAACTTTTTTTTTTTTTTAAAGATCCCTTTATCAGTATGACCAGGTGTACCCTCATTTTAGTGCCTGGCTTCCTTACTTTAACACCATAATCTTCAGGTTTATCCATGTCAGAATGGTAGAATGTTTTATTTATGAGTGAAATACTGGGAGGTGTATAGCACCAGCAGACAGATATAAGAACAGAAGGTAGGTATCTCTTTTTATGTTTTTGTTTTGAGATTCACACTATGTAACTCTGGCGGTCCTGGAACTCACTATGTAGAGCAGGCTGCTCTCTACCAGAGAAAGCCTGGCCCAGCCTCCAGAGTGCTGAGATTAAAGATGTGTGTCACTATACATTGGGTAGATGTCTTTTGGACAGACTCACTTCTTTTCCTTTGGATAAACACCCAGCAGTGGGAATGCTGGATCACACTGAAGGTATAGGTTTTGCAAAAGGTTTTTTTTTTTTTTTTGATTTGCATTCTCACAAAAAGTATGTAGGAATTCTCTTTATTCGCTTACTAATCTGGATTGCCATGTTTAATGTTTATTGATATAAGCCATTTTCATGAGGTTTTTCTATCGCAGTTTTGACTTTCCTTTCCCTGAGGACTGATGATGTTGAACATTTTTCCATACCTCTTGGCCACTGTGTGAAAAAAAAGTCTATGTCAAATCAAATGCTGATTATAAATGTGATTTCATTTTCTTTTTTGAAATAGTTTCTTTCTGCTGCTGAGGTTTTATGCCCATTATATTTTATATTAATGGCCATCAACTCCCTGGCATCTGTTGAAAATACTTGGTTGCAGGTGTGTGCTTTTAATGCTAAACTCTCTTAGTTTGTTTCACTTACCTACTCTGCCTTAGTTAGGGCTACTATTGCTGTGATGAAACACCATGACCAAAGCAACTTGGGGAGGAAAGGGTTTATTTGGCTTAGACAGCACTGTTCATCACTGAAGGAAGTCAGGATATGAACTCAAACGGCAGGAAACTAAAGGGAGAAGCTGATATACAAGCCATGAAGGAGTGCTTCTTACTGGCTTGCTCCACAGGGCTTGCTCAGCTTGCTTTCTTATTAAACCCACAAAGGGCAGGGCTCTCATGCATCAATCACTAATTAAGAAAAGGTCCTATCAGCCTACCTATAGCATGATCTTATAGAGTTGTCAAAATTGTGGTTCCTTCCTGTCAGATGACTCTAGCTTGTGTCACATGGATATAAAACAATCCAGCATATCCACATGGCTATTTTTGTGGATTCATATGTGTGTGAGTGCACATGTCTGTATAGGTATGTATGCAGAAACCCGAAGACAACCTTAACTTTCCATTCTTCAGTTGTCAAGCACCACCAACCCCATGTGCTTCTGAATGTCTGGAACTGTCAAGTATGACAGTCTGTTTGGGTGATGGGCCACAGGAATCCCTCTTTCCCCAAGTCTCTGGCATGATGATTATAAGCACAAAGCATGGAATATCTTGTTGGGATTTTGTTTCCCCTTAACATGGGTTCAAGAAATCAATCCCAAGTCCTTTTACAGGCACTTCACTCACTAAACTATATTTCTAGCACCTTCTGGCTATGTTTATGAAATCCAATGTTGCTTAGATTATGATAGCTTTGTCATATATGTAAAATGGACTCTCATCTGTACTGTTCTATTTGTTTAAAGATGGTTTGGGCTACTGGGGTGTATATTGGTGTGTGTGTGTGTGGTGTATGCATGTCCCATACAAATTTTATGAGTACTTTTCTAGTTCTAGTTGCTATTAAATATATACTATATAGAATTTGTAGAGTACATAGAGGTAATATTGAAATTCCAATGTTATTGAACCTTTCAATACATAAAATCAATCTTTTTCACTATTCTCAGTCCCATTCAATTTCTAATGCTCATAATTTCATAGTTTTGTTTGTATTAATCTTCAAATCCTAACTTATATTTAGTTCTAAATGTTTTTGTTTGTGTAGCTATTTAATTTTTTTTTTTAACGGCAGGATTTCTCTGTACTTTAGAGCCTGTACTGAAACTAGCTCTGTACATCAGGGTGGCCTCAAACTCACAAAGATCAGCCTGTCTCTGTCTCCTGAGTGCTGGGATTAAAGCATAAAAGTGCCACCCCCGCCCAGCTAAATGCAATCTTTGGAATTTTGTTTAATTACTTACTAGTAAATTAAGATGTTACTGGTGTATGCATGTTAAATTTTGTACATGCAGCTTTGATAAATTCCCACATCAGTTTGTATGGTTTTTAATGTGTGTGGAGTTTCTGGTGATCTCTATACATATGAATATTAGTCACTTATCTGTTGCTGTGACAGAACACCTCAACCAAGGCAGCTTAGGGAACAAAGGGTTTATCTGGGTTTAGTGTTCCCTAGGGATGAGAGCCTCTCATGCCAGGGAGGTATGACAGCAAGTAGCAGACATGGTGGCAGGAACAGGAAGCTGAGAGCTCATCTCAATCACAAGCACAAAGCAGAGAGAGCAAACTGGGGTGGTGCGCAACTTTAAATGCATTAGCCTGCCCACAGTGATTACATATTCCAGCAAGGACACACCTCCATAGGATCTCCCAACAGACCAACTAGGGACCAAACGTTCAAATGCATGAGTCTGTGGAGAACATTCTCACTTCAACAACTATCAACAGCCATGCAATCTAAAAGATGAAGGATAATTTGCCTTAATCTTTTTCAGTCTTCAAAACCAAAAGGGCATTAAATTCTTTCCCTGCCTGAGTGGATCTAAGTCTTTCAAGGATAAAAGAAAGTGATAAAGAGGCATCCTTCTCTTGTTCTAGAAAGCACATCAAGCCCTCTGACATTGCAATGATAAATTGTCATTTGCAAAGTTTAGGAATGTACAACCAAATCATAAAAAATAATTTTATTCAAATATAATAATGTGCAAATTTACAATTTGTATTGGGCTACGTTTGTACCTATCTTCGGTCAGTAGCAGGTAGGGTCAGTCCACAGCCTGTTAGATATTAGAAAACTTCTATTTTTCCTCATTGAATATAATGATAACTATTGGCTGTTTGTTTGTTTTAGCCAGGGTCTCTCTACATAGGCCTGGCTGTCCTGACACTCACTATGTAGGCCAGGCCTGCCACAAACTCACAGATACATTGGTGGAACAGGTTAGCCTCAAACTAACCTGCCTTTGGTAGATACCACCTATCTGCCTTTGCATTCAGAGTGCTGGGATTAATGGCATGTACCACTACCCCTCACTTAATTACTTTGACAGGGGTCAACAGTAAGCCTCGTGAAACTTCACTTTTTGTTCTCATGAAGTGCTGACTCTCTTATGAAACTTAATGCTAAGTGGTTTGGTAGGCGATGAAACTATGGCCCAGTCACTCATTTAACTTAATATTCAGCCATGATGCTGACACAGAACAAAGCCAACAATGAGTGAGAGCGCTGGAGGACTTATTTTGTCATGAATCAGAGTGAATTCTTTCTTTTATTTATTCGTTATTTTTATTTTATGTGCATTGGTGTTTTGACTGCATGTATGTCTGTGTGGGGATGTCAGAAACTGGAATTAAGGATGGTTGTGCACTGCCAATTGGGTGCTAGAAATTGAACCCAAGTCCTCTGGAAGAGCAGCCAGAGCTAGCCCCAGAGTAATTTTTTTTTCATTTTTTTATTTAGTTCAGAGAATGTGTGCTGTGGAAACAAAGATAACGAGTACACTATTTACTGACAGCATGAAATAATAGTGTCATGTATATATGCCAAACATGTATTACTTCTTTTAAGACACTGAACTCATAAAAGCCGTTTTGCAAACATCTATAAACTAAAAGTGTAAAATATTTAAATGTGTACTTCAGGAAACATTCTATGAAAAAATACTAAAATTTACAAAGTTCTATTTTAAAGTACTATAAAATAACACATTAAAAAGACGTCCCTCTTATTTCCTTCTTACAAGATCAAACAAAAAGTCATTTATAGATTAATGTCTCAAACTGTACCACAACCCTTTTCTGAAGCAAATATAATTTTTTAGATTAAATTCTGAGGAAGGAGGAGACAGGTCAGTAGGCAACAGCAACTTCTGCGCAAGCAAACAAACCTAAGCTCACACCCTCAGGGCCCACATCCAAAGCTCTGGAAGGCAGTGCGCACCTATGATCACAGAGATGGAGACTGGGAGATCCAGAAGCTAACGGGTCAACCAGGCTAACTTCAACCATGAGCTCCAGGTCCAGTGGTGGGAGAATAAGGCAGAAGAAACAAAGAGAGGAACACAAAGTCATCCTCTACTCTCCACATGCAAGGACATGGGCATGTGCACCTGCTGATATTCCCATAAGTCACACACAACACAGAGAAAACACATAAAGAGAAAATCAAAATTCCCATAAAAATAATGTTCAAAAATGTAGCAATCCAAATCATCATAAGGTTGAAAAAAGTATTACCCGAAAATATTTCAACTGTTTCTGTTTTGGCAAACAAATTATTTTTTTTTTTTATGTTTTAAGATACAAAGTAAATGATCTTGGAATATATACTTTCTCTGAAAGCTGAAAAGGACTTGATTTTGTAGAAAAAAAAATTCAAACCCTAAACATGAGTAACACATTTTAGAATGTAGTCACATACACTAAGCAAATATGTAAATGTTTCCCATACAGTTTTCTTTAAATAATAAAATATAATTAAAAATGATGTAAATAATAACAAAGAATTATTCAGTTATGAGGGGCAAATTAAAATGGCCCTGCAACATTTGTGTTTGCTTCACAAAGAAATGTTACAAAAGAAACAAAGGGAAGGTTGCCTCATTCTGGAACTTCTTTGTCATCATTAATGTATTCAGGTTTTCACAGCTAAAACTCCTATACTTTGAAAGGGTTTTCCAGAACAGAAAACTCATATTTAGAGTTTAAACAATGCTATCACATTACTATGACTAACATTTCTTTAAGTGTTCAGAACATCTTTTCTAAAACACAAAACAACAACAACAAAACTATTTTTGGTCTTTATTTGTAAAGAAAAAAGGAGGTTGTATTTTATTTTTGGTGAAAACAGGAAGAAAGAACATCTTCACCAGGAAAAAGCTGTGTGGCTATTTTCTTTCATTACTATCTCTGTTTCTCAAATTGATACAAATGATCTCCTTCTGTTTCTGTCTATCTGCCTGCTTTGCCTGTCCAACTAATTGTCAGGACTGGGGAGATCTCTGTATCTAAATGGAAGATGTGTAGTTTGTAACCTACTTAATTTGCCTTATGTCCTACATGCCCTCAGTATGGTGTTCATTAAAGTCTCAGCTGTTTTTTTTCCTTCCAGTGGCAGCCCAAACATAGTCTTATTTTTCTTTGTTAAAAGGCCAGATTGTGCATAAATATACACCCAATGTGTGTGTAAGTGTGCATGGCGTGCATATGTTTAAATGGCAAAATTTACCAAGCTTGTAAATGTTTCATCACTTCCCCTTAAAGCTGGTATCTGAATAAATGAAATCTCTTTTTCATAAGACAGTACCTATTAGTCTTCTGAAAGAATTGTAATATAATATAACCTCTAAAATTACATTATAAATAAGAATTTCAATTTTGAATCAATGATGCAACTCAAAACCATTCTTTAAGGATCTTTTTACATAAACTGAGCCTCTCGTCTTCCAACATTTTCTGGAAAACTCTACATTTACTCTCAATTATTTTTATAGATTGGACTCTAAAACATATTAAATGACAACTATTCTCTTTTGTCTCCCAACAAATATGAAGTGACTCTGATTAAAAACAAGACTCAGAACTGCACATTTCAATGATTAAGCCATAACCCAAATTTCTGCTCTTATCAAAGTTCAATGACTTTTCAAATTTTAAATTCTTATTGCTATATATGCAAATTATGTGTTATTTTACAGCATCACATATTGCTGTACAGTATTAACACACACACACACACACATACATATATATATGAAACTAATCATTCCTAAATAATTAAGAATAGAATACACAAAAATATCAAATATTTAATATATTATTTGGGAAGATTATCAAAAGATTTATTTTTAATATGTTACTGAATTACTTGTGATCTTAATTTTAACATAAAGTTAAATTTTCATTACTAAATATTTAAATATTATAATATTATTCCTGACACCTACATTAAAGATAATTTAACCTAAAAACTAATAAACATTGCCTTTGTATCAGTTTGTCATATTATATATTAAATAAAATCATAGTAACTATTAAGAACTTATGCAAAAATAACTGTTTTAAAATCATAATTTTATCCCATGAGTTTCTCTCAAAATGAATGGTTGAAGAAAATGTCCCTCAGCCATTAAGGGGTTAGCAAGAAACCTGGCTCTAGAGAAATACCCAGGAATCCACAAGGATGACCCCAGCTAAGACCCTAAGCAATAGAGGAGAGGGTGCCTGAACTGGCCTTGTCCTCTAGTCAGACTGATGACTATCTTAAACGTCACCATAGAACCTTCATCCAGCAACTGATGGAAACAGAGGCAGAGACCCACATTGGAGCACTGGATTGAGCTCCCAAAGTCCAGTTGTGGGAGGAATGAGAATATGAGCAAAGAGGTCAAGACCATGATGGGTACACCCACTAAAACAGTCTACCTGAGCTAATGGGAGCTCACCAACACAAGCTGGACTCAGAAGGAGCAAGCATAGGACCAAACTAGTTTCTCTGAATGTGACTGACAATTGCATGGCTGGGGCAGAGTAGTGGCACCAGGATTCACCCCTACTGCTTGTACTGGCCTTTTGGGATCCTATTCTCTTTGGATGGATACCTTGCTCAGCCTAGACAGACTAGGAAAGGCCTTGGACCTTCCCCTAAGCAATGTGCCCTACCCTTTCTGAGGAGTGGATGGGGGTTGGGAGGGTAAGTATAACGAATGGGAGGAGGTTAGGAAGTGGGAACTTGGATGGGTAGGCATAATTAAAAAAATAGTTTATTTTCTTTTTTAAAAAAAGAAAAAAGAAACTGTCCCTCTTATGTGAACGTATTGTCCATATCTTCTCTCACTGGAATTACTTAAAGAACCAAAGTCGAGTTCCACTCTTGATGTCTAAGCCTTCCCTTTACAGTTCATCCTGAAAGACATAAAGAGGAAGGGATGCAATACTATTTCATTACAAAATGATGTGGAACATTACTTTTCAGAATGAAACCTGATGTCATAATTGGGAAAAACAGTAAAAAAAAAAACCCTAAAAACTTAAGGGCCTCTGATATACGGACAGCTGATGTACTCTCTGTGCCTTAAATGAAAGAAAGAGACAAAAACATAAGGTTAAACATAGTGGAAACTAGAGAATACAAAAACAATAAAGAACATGGGAAATCAAAAGTTGGTTTGCCGGAAGACAAAAAAGAACAATATGGCTTGTGAATTGTACTGTACCTTCTTCTCTAGTTTCTGACAAAGGTCAATGACATATTCAGTAAAGCAATGTCTTTGGTTCCTTTTCTGCTCAGTCCATTTTTAGTTTCTTCTTACTCTTTCAACAATACATTGACTATTCTGTAAACACACTGAACTTTAAAGAGAAGCCATGTCTTATTGTTGAAAAGTGATTAGATAGATGTAGAGGTCTTCTAGGGTGTTCTTTTAGTCAATCCAAACAGCAAGGGATAGAGTACAGGCTTGGAAATTGCTTCTGAAATGGTGAAGCTCTAACCAAGGTAAACTGATCTTGACTTCCAAGAAAGATCAAACATTTCAAATGCAAATGACATTATTTCAAAAAGGTTCGAGACATTTTCCAGAAAACACAGAGAATGTTAAGAATAAAAACTACAAGGCAGATGAGCTAGCTCATGCCTATAATCCTGGCACTCAGGAGGCGTGGAAAGGTAGACACACCTGTGAGTTAAAAGCCTGGCTGCTTTACAAGGAGAGTCTCAGGCCAGTCAGGGTCCCATAGTGAGACCCTGTTTCAAAAGTAAATAAAGAGTACAAGAGATGGCTCAGAGGTTAAGAACATTGCCTGATCTTCCAAAGGTCCTGAGTTCAATTCCCAGCAACCATATGGAGGCTCACAACCATCTGTAATGGGGTCTGGTGCCCCCTTCTGGCCTGCAGGCATACACACACAGAAAGAATATTGTATACATAATAAATAAATAAATATTATAAAAAAGAGTACATAAACTAGCAAAGGTTGATAGAAGAACAATTAATGCTTTAATAAATGGAATCTGTTTCTGATGTGGCAGTCCCCTGTGTGTGCTGTGATTACCATTAATGAATACAGAAACTGGTTTGGACCTATAGCAGGACAGAACTTAGGTAGGTAGGGAAAGCCAGGCTGAATGCTGGGAGAAAGAGGGCAGAGTAAGAGAGAAGCCATGTAGCCCTTTGGAGCAGGATGGGACTTTAGCCGGTAAGCCACAGTCACGTGGCGATACATAGATTAATAGAAATGGGTTAAATTAAGATTTAAGAGCCAATAAGAAGCTAGAGTTAATGGGCCAAGCAGTGATTTAATTAATACAGTATCTGTGTGATTATTTCGGGTCTAAGCCAGTCAGGCAGCTGGGAACCAACAAGCACCCTCCTTGCAACATGTTTCTCTATTTAAATCTATTGTGGATAAAATTTGTAATGGGGAAGACGAGGAAGGAAAGAAAAAGCAGAGCTGTGGAAGAGGTGTGGGCACAGGATGGAAGGAAAGAGAGGGTTATGAAGGAGGGTAAGGAAGCTGACAGAAAGTAGAAAAAAAGACAGTTCTGAATCTAGATGGAATGAGATGCAATTAACTTTTCTCTCTGTGCATCCTCCAAGTTTCTCACATTTTTCATTAAATATTTAATACCTAATTACCTGTTACATATGTTCTATTTTTAAATTTGCATCCTTATACATTTTTCTCTTAGTAATGGGCCAAAAAGGATAGACACCTAAAGTAGCAGAAATTTAGTGAATTGATTAAACTAGACCAAAGAGTCTCAATTTAAAATTATTATATTCAGTGATATGGATCCTATCTTTTTTATAAATATGCTGCTTGTCCAAAGGACCTGAGTTCACTCCAAGCATGTAGATCAGGTAGCTCACAACTCCCTATAGTTACAGATCTAAGGAATCTAATAGTGCTTTGGGCCCACCATAGATACCTACATATATGTGACATATACTTACACAGAAACACTCCCATATCCATAAACAAACATAAGTATTTTCTTAAGAGACTCACAGGAGTGGTAAACTTTGTATGCCCTTCCAAGGAACTTTTCCAGAATTCAAGCTTAATTCTAAGATAAGAAAATACCCAGATTAGTATATAAAGCTGAAGTCCTTTTGAGAATTATTTTGCCTATTTTATATTGTACAAACATATATATTCTCCTCCACTAAGGTAGTTAAGTGAGAATGACTTTATTATATTCTTAAATTGAAATGCTACAGCAATAGTAAGCCAAGACAAAATTAAACTCAACACTACTAAAGCTGTCCAGGACACATTCCCTGCCCTAACAATTATTAACAACTTTTTAATACCATAAATACAATGATAAATAGGACATAAAATGGCAAGCATGAAAACTACCAAGAAATGTTTTATTTACATTTTTGCAAGTATTGCTTTCTGATTTTCCATGTGTCTTCCAATACTTTATAGCTAACAGCTCTTGTACAAAAATTAGGTCATTAAAAGTTTTTCTTTAATAGAGGTAAGAATTCATTACTACATTTTTCTATGTGAAGTATGCTATTAAATAATAGCTTGTATACTAATTAAAGCAAATGTAATTGTGAGAACACATTGACATTGTTAAAGTAAATTAGTCAATTTGCTAATAGTTTCATTTAAAGTGACCCTAATTGTATTAATTGTGATACTAGCAAATTAAATTGAAGAGCATTAAACACATTCTTCTAATATTTCCTAGAGGAATGAATTTTCCCTTACATCAGCAGGAGGAAAATAATGATTACATGCCCTCCTTGCTCCAAATAAAACTTGCAGATGTACAAGTTCACTTGTGCAAGTATACACATACTTGTATGCACACCTCAGAACAACAAGAAAGGTCTTCATAGGTTGCATACACTCATTATGTTTTAATAATGGTTACATGCTATAAAATGAATCATACAAAAGAATCTTCAGATATATGTGAAATATCATAGCATCATTTATTCCATGACTAACAAAACCTATTTCACCATTAAGCTGCTCAAACTAAGTTATTAAAATGTTGAGGAAATAAATATATTCCTTTGGAAGACAGCAACATGAAAACACATTTTAAAGATATTCTAAAACCATAACAGAGTCATCACTTAATGCCATCATGTCAGAAGGATATATGACCACCATGAAGAACTTATAGTGTCCGCCGACATAACAGTATGTTAGATAACCATTAAATAATTCTCAGTTTATACAAAATGAATCTACATTTCTTGGCCAGGTTTACAAGTACTCCCTAACCTAGCCGATTCTATGCCATTTTGCTAATAGTTAGCCTTGGTGCCAAGTAAATAGAAAGCTCCGTTCCTATCAAGTTTACTCCTTTCCTGGGGACTTACTTGGTACAAACTCTTTGTTTAGAGATCAGGTACTCCTCCCACAGATACCAAATCTTACATGCCTGGAATCCTGTCTGTCATTCACATACAGCCAAACCCTCAATTTCTTAGAGGACTTTCCTGACAATTTTAAGTACTCATTGCAATACTATCCTATTTTAATTGTTAGCACTGATTTTATCCCCTTTATTTCTGTACTTAATTAGTCAATGTTTATTATCTCTCAAAGAGTAAAATGTGACTTCTGATGGGCAACCAAGAGATGTACAGAGCTAGTTCTAGAACAGCCAGGGTTATACAAAGAAACCCTGTCTCAAAAACCAACCAACCAACCAACCAACCAACCAACCAAATCAAACCAAACACCAAACCAACCAACCAACAAATCAAAGAACCATGTCAATAACTTGTAATGTTTGGGGTCTCTGGGGCATCTAAATTGAGAGGAGGTATCCCACACTTGGCACTGGGTTTTGTATTTACCAACCTATGGCTTCTGGGAGGAACATTATCTCCTATAAGGTAACTCCCATGAAATTCTGTAATATGATACGCAAAGCTCTTAAAGTAGCAGGTCTCCATGTGACTTTTTCTCTTTCCTTTACTTACCGACCCCTCCCGCACTTTTATCTTCCCTTTCATAAACTCACATTCTACTATACCCTCCATTAAGATCACTCCCCACCAATGGCTTGAGTTTCCTGAATTCTACAGGTTAGAAATTTCTGTTTCTTGTACGTTAGAAACACAAACATATGGATTTGATACTAAAGTCAACATATGTGTGAGAACATGAGACCACTGTCTCTCTGGGTCTGGCTTACATCATTCGGTAAGATAGGCAAGACCAATCCTGTCACCATGGGAGGCAGCTAGCTGCTGAGGGCAAGAGAATCCCTTTTCTTTAAGGGCCTGGACCCTGGTCCACAAAGATGCAGTGGATGGCATCACATCCACAAGTTTATGAGCAGCACAAACTGGGCCTAAAAGATTATTACCAAAAAGAAAAAGAAAAAAAAAAAGAGGACACAAAGTTGGGGGTTTGGAGAGGCATAGTACTGGAGTTAGTGAGAGAAAAGAAGAGTTGAGTATGATCAAAACACATTAAATGAAATCCTCAAATAATTAATAAAATATTTTTAAATGTAAATTTTATAAAAGGAACAATTTACTGTTCAATACTCTTTCCCTAGATACTAAACTTTCAATAAATATTTTATATAAATAAGCTAATACTAGGTACACAGTCTACGTGCTTTCTGTTTAATAGTAAACATGACTTTAACCCCAACACTCAGCAGGAAAAAGCAGACATCTCACTGTGGGTTCAAGACCACCAACCTTGACTACATAGTGAGTTCCTGTCCAGACAGGGCTATATAATGAGATTACAAAGCTCAGTTAAAAATAACCATTTTCATGTGAGTTATCATTTAAAGTCAGATGGTAAGGACAAATATTTTTGAAAACCAAAAAAAAAAAAAAAAAGAAAACTGTGTATTGCTTTCTGTGCAATTATGGGTATGTGGGCAATCATTACTCTTTGAGCAAATACTCTTGAATTTAAGGCGGTAATTTAAACATATGACAAACCATGCTGAGGCACAAATATCTCATAATATATTTCTATACTATTTAACATTTAGAAAAATGAGATCAAAAGTATAGTTAATATGGAAAATATGCTCTAAGGTGTCACACATATGTTGAGGCAGTTCCTTTTTCTTCCGCAATGAAAATAAAATATGTAGTTTTCTTTTTCTAATCCCATTTTTTGCCTAATTTTAAAAGAATGCTCAAAATCATTAATAGTACTGTTTCTTTACAAATGTTGGATTCAGATTTGATAAAATAGAATGCTTTACTAGTGGAATTGCTAACATGGTTGTTTTTAATTGCAGATGAGTCCAGGAAGAAAATTACTAAACCAAATGGGTGCTTTACCCCTACAGTCTACTGCAAAAATGTGCAAAAACCTTCAAAATCCTTCAAAAATCTCAATGTAAGACAAAAATTAAACTACAAAAGTGATGATTAATCAAGTAAATATGACAACCTCAAGAAAATATAATACATAATTCTGTGTGTGTGCAAAATGAAAACTTAAGATGATCAAAAAGGTACTTGATGTACAATGTTTATATATACAACACACAAAACTCACTATGGTTAGTAACCTTTATGGCTTAGAAAAAACGGATATTTACATATCTTTCTTTCCTTATGTGCCTGAATGTCTGTGTGTTTTGTATATATTTTTAACAGTTGACAGCTGTTTTAGAGCATACAGAGATGCCAAGCTGAATGAGGGTCTTGATTACTTCAAGATTAGCTATCTAAAGTTTCTATTCATTTTAAGTGTTGTTAGTTGGAAGAGTCATTAGTCACTTCCTTGTCTCATAGAACATCAGCATACATTTACATTGTTAATGAACATTTGGGGTAAATGAATTAATGGCACTTTAAAACATCAATTCAGTCCTAATAACTTAGTATGTCACAGAAATGTTAGGCTAGGGTATAAAGGAAAATCCCTTTCAGTAAAGGTAACTACACATTCTTTTAAACAATAAAAAATAAAATTAACTTAAAATGTTTTAACCAGGTTAAAAAACCTGTTCAATATTTAATGAAATAGCCCAGAGAAAAATATTCACTTAAAACACAACAGAAAATGATCTTCTCAAATAAGCATATAAACAAGAAATATTCTGAAAAGTACTGGCAAAATTATTATGTATACTTCTAATATAAATATATATTCCCTTTTAAAGCATTTATGGAATTACAAGTACTTACAGGTATAAATTTAAGGGAAACAACAGTATAAAAGCTTTGAGGCTTTCTAACAACATATTGAGACACTTCAACTGCAATAATACAAATTAATTTTCATATTACCAAAATTTAAACAGCAGTCTTTTTAGGTCCTTATGTAACAAATAAAAAATAAAAATACAAAATAATTTTGAAGGGCAAAAGGTGCTATTTTCAGAAAAAATATATCAGTGGCATTTATAGTGTGCAAAAGGCATTAACATTAAAGAGTCTCTCTCACACACACACCATCGAAACAGACAAACAAACAAGTTTCATAAAGAGTCTTTGTTCTATAGAAGTAACCATTATAGGAGTCAATTTTTTAAAATTACCAAAATGTCATGGCAGATGTTAACAAATTGATTTAAAATAGATCTTATAACTATGACATATACATTTCATGAGTGAAAAAATAAAATTAGTCACTTGAGCAAGGAATATTAAGTGTTCAATGAACTACTCAAGCATAAGAATAAGGCTTCAAAATTTTTATAAACTCATGTTCTTCAGCAAGTCTACCATTAAGTAAATATGGAAAAATAATATTTAATTCTGACACACATATATATTTGAAGCACTCTAAATAGTAAAATATCAATAATGAACACCTTTCAATAATCTACAATTTAACAATTTTATTGCACATATCTATAAGAGTGTGACACAATTTCAATTTTTTACAAAAAAATATATGTGAAACACTACCAAAATTTCATCTTAGAATTTAGCAGAATTTAATGTGTGTGTGAGAGGGGGTGTATACAAGGGGTAGATTAACTGAAAAGTAAATACCAACAGTTTATGATTCTTCAAAATGTGTTTGACAAAGGGAATTCTGCATTTTAAAAAATGTATATACTAAAGGCACTGTCAAGAATATAACGTTTGCTAATGTACATTCTATCTTCAATACAATGGAACTATTTCATAGAAAGGATGATACCTATAGTGTGGACAGAAGTTACTGAAGTCCCTCTGTAAAGTTCCCAGCATACACAAAGAGCATCTGCACACAGAACTTACCTCCAGACTTATGTGAATAGCTGGACAAGGGGTCAATGCCTACTTCTTGTTCTTCTGACTGCAGAGGATGTCTAGTTTCAGATATGGACTGATACATTGCATAAAGAGGAGACAGTCACCAAAAGTAATTACCTAGATGAAAATCCAAAGAAAAAAAAGATTAATTTTTTTATATATAAATGGCAAGGAATACTAATCAGAATAAAATTATTAAAAGAGCACAGTAGACATCCACAAGTTTTCTGTAGGCTATAAGGTAAAAAAAGAACAAAAAAAGTATCAAAAAATTCCATGCCAACAATGCTTCAAAAAAAAATCTGGACTTCATTTATAACCTTTATTTTTATGTGGGATCACATTTATTTTTAGTGAAGCTTATCTGAAAGTTTTTAAAATCTCATAATTAAAACATTTGTTTTAGAAAGCTATACACAGCTGGGTGGTGGTGGTATACACCTTTAATCCCAGCACTTGGGAGGCAGAGGCAGGCAGATCTCTGTGAGTTCAGGACCAGCCTGGTCTACTAGAACTAATTTCAGAGACCTGGTCTCAAAAAAAAAGCTATGTACACTAATTAGGACATTCAAAATAGAAAAAATACAGCCAGCGAAAATTACTCATAATATTATTATTAAGAAAAAGCATTGCTAATATTGTATTGTATTATACTTAAGCATGTCTTTATTCTGGACATTTAAAGTACATATTTTCCATGTGCTCAACCAAGTAAATCATACTGATATTTAGAACTATTAATAAATTACATAAATTATTCTTAAATTACCATCAGTGCTTTCCTTGTGTCTAAATTGCAATTTTTAATGGATTTCTATTACCACATTATATATTTATCACAATTTATGTAACCAATTCATCAATTTATACAATACTTTCATCAATTTTTATTCAAAATTATGCAAGTATCACATTTTTTAATTTTTTAATTTAAGGGCAGTGGGAGTATAAAATGAGAGAAACTGAGAAAGTTTAGTGAGTAAGCAAGTCCAATAAAAATGATATCTAATAAATAAGAAAATAGTTAATTTGACAAGATTTAGTGTTTAAGTATGGAGCAGGCTTCAGAGACACAACTACACAGATCGTTATTAACCTTTCTGCAATTTAAAATGTATCTCTATCTTGTCTGTTTTAGCTCAAAAATCCTTACCTTGTAAAATACTCCTGTGGCTTTTCTGATTTTTGTCGAACAATTCAGCTCCATTGCTCACACACAATGACAATCCAGTGTGAATAAGCCCTACTCCCTTGCAATTATGCCTACAGAAAACATACAGTGAGAGTACTGGTCCTGACACAACTGGCGTCACTTGGAGGAGGGGCCTCAATGGAGGAGCTGTCTCAAAGGCTATGATAAGCACACCTGAGAGGAGTTTACTTGATTGACTGGTATGGAAAGACTCACACATTTATGGAGATTATGCCGATGGTTCTAGGATATAAAAGAAAGCAAGCGAAGCAAGCCACAGGGAGCAAGTCAGATATCAGTGTCCTTCCATGCTCTCTGCTTCAGTTCCTGACTCCAGGTTTGTGTTTGAGCTCCTGCCCTGGCCTCCCTTGAGGATGGAGTCTAACTGATAAGATGTTATAAACTCTTCCATCCCCAAGTTGCTTTATGTCATATGTTATCACAGTGATAGAGAGGCAAACTAGACAGGGAACATGAAGATGGATTTCCTAAAACCAAAAAAAATCCTCATGTTTCTAAGATAGTTGTCACAGGTTACTAATGTATAGTCAAATCAATAAACTCATATAGAAGGAATTTTGGAGAATAGAATCCAAAAACAGGATAACAAAATAAGGGGAGATGGTTAGAGAGAAGGGAGAGGGGGAGGATTGGGGATGACTTGGGGGAATGGGAAGGGGAAGAGAGGAAGGATGGATATGGGAGCAGAAAGGTATATATCTCAACTAAGGGAGCCATTTTAGGGTTTGCAAGAGACTTGATTCTGGAGGGGTTCCCAGGCCCAAGGAGAGGTTTCCAGATTGTTCCCTGGGAAGCAGAGGAGGTGCCTAAAACTGCCTTGGCCCATAACCATACTGATGAATATTTTGCATATCACCATAGAACCTTCATCTGGTGATGGATGGAGATAGAGACAGAGACCCACATTGGAACACTGGACTTAACTCCCTAGGTCCAAATGAGAAGCAGATGGAGGGAGAACGTGAGCAAGAAAGGCAGGACTAGAGGGAACCTTCATCTGACGATGGATGGAGATAGAGACGGAGACCCACATTGGAGCACTGGACTGAGCCCCCAAGGTCCAAATGAGGAGCAGAAGGAGGGAGAACATGAAAAAGGATGTCAGGACCGCGAGGAGTGTGTTCACCCTCTGATACAAGGGGACTGATCTAATGAGAGCTCACCAAGGCCAGCTGGACTGGGACTGAACGAGCATGTGATCAAACCAGAGTCTCTGAATGTGGCTGACATGGGGGCTGACTGAGAAGCCATTGACAATGGCACTGGGTCATGTTTCATCTGCAGGTACTGGCTTTTTGGGATCCTAGTCTGTTTGGATGCTCACCTTCCTAGACCTGGAGGGAGGGGGGAGGAACTTGAACTTCCCACAGGGCAGGAAACCCTGACTGCTCTTAGGACTGGAGAGGGAGGAGGAGAGGGAGTGGGGGGAATGGGAGGGTATTGGGAGGAGGGGAGGAAGTGGAAATTTTTATAAATAAAAACAAAATACAGGGTATGTTATAGTATAAAACAGAATCAAATGATTGAATTCAAGTTAACAAACAAATGAGGACAAAGTCCTCTACTGTAGACTAAAATATGACCATCAGGTATTATTACTGATAGTTAACATCTAAAACACCGAATATATGGGGGAAACATTGTGCCACTCTCATTCTCCCTACAACCTAGTTACATATCTCCATCTTTACTGATGAGAAACCGAATTTTTACCCAAGAGAAACTGAAGTAAATTTGCTCAGCCACATAGTAAGTGTTAATTCATTCATTAATTAATTTTTGTATGTATGTGTTTTATCTGCATACATACATGGGTACTGGATCCCCTGGCACTGGAATTACAGAAGTTTGGGAGCTTATGTGTGTGCTGGGAATTGAATACCAGGCCTGTGGAAGAGTGCCAGTGCTCTTCATCTCTGAGCCATCTCTCCAGCCTCATACAGTATTAAAGCCAGAATTTGAACATACTCTAGTTTTTTCCCCAAAGCTCAAGACAAACCAATTATAAAAGAATGAGAGGAAGGGGCTGATAAATAACTGAAGCATCCTTTATTCTGGTTCTGTTTTGTCAAGACAGACAACAGTTATCCAGGATGGTGTGAAATCTTCTTAATTGCACATATTGGCAAATAATGCAAATTTATAAATAATCACTGCCATGGAATAAATTATTTAAATAGATTTCAAATTTATATTTAGAACACGGGTATTTTAAAATAAGATTCATATTCTCTTTTCTATATTATTAAAAACAATAGAAGTAAAATGTGAACACGTCGTCAGATATTCTGAGTTGTTAAATCTCCTCAACAGTCCATCTAACCTGGCTCTCATGGTCATATTACTTTACCTTCTTATTTTTATAGCAGAACTGTAAAACTACTCTTACAACCTTTAAAACTACAAATGAATGAATTTTAGGGATTTTAAACTTTCGAAAAAAATAGATAACAATCAAACTGAGATCAAAGTTTATTAATTTAGAAAGCAAAGTAGCTCAGATGGCACTGTGTTTGCCTAAAAGGTATGAAGCCCAGAGTTCAAATCCCAACACTAAACAAATTCAATGTGATAGTTCATGCCTAGATTACAATAGATTCTGTCTCAAAAATGGGGGTCAAAAAGAGTAAACCAGGATCCATAACAGTATGTTTCTGTTGTCCAAATACGCAGGGGAAGGTTGCAGACAAGCATAGATAGTATAGGAAGAGAGAGTCCTACATCTGAAAACATGATATTCATACCTGTTCAAGATGCTAAAAAACAATTAAGAATTTTCTCATTCTTTAGAGAAGGTTAAAATTTCAGAAATGGTTCAATAAAATTAGCCTCAGTTATAATCCTTTAGAACAGTGATCTGCAACCTCTGAGTCTCTGTTCCTATGAGGTGTCACAGATTGCATCCTGCATTACAACTGATGACAGAACCAAAATCACAGTAATCAAGTAGCAATGTGGGGTCACCACAGCATGAGGAACATGGGGACAAAGCATTAGGAGGGCTGAGAATCACCGCTAGAACGGACAGATCTCTGGTAATAGAGAAATGTCAGAATCTAAAATTAACTATTCATAAAGATAGTAATCTGAAATCATTCTTTAAAATGAGGAATGCGATATATAATAATTTATGTTTATAGATCAAAACTGAGACACTGCAAAGTATTTATAATTAAACAAAGTAAACCTGCAGACTAATAATGTTACTTTCAAATAATCTACTGATAAACAGTATAGATGATGTTCTTCATTTTGTTTTAATTAAAGATTTAAATACTAATCTAATTCAAAAGTAACTAAAAGTTGTTGCCTTCGTTTCTATTGCTTGCTTTAAGATATAAAGGATGATTGTAGCTTTTAGAATAAAAAAGTTAAGAATGTCTATTATTGCTACTGGGATAACCCTGTAAAAATCTAAATGTTGCTTTTAAATGTGAAATCAATTTACTAGGAATTCCCCAATTGGTGTTTCATTAAAGGTACCTGAAAAAGTTTATTATGAGGCAAAGTTTATTATTAAAGATCATTTAACAAATGTGTCTATATTCATTTAAATCATTGTTCTGGATGAATTATTTATCAATGATATCAGACTATAAAAGAAAAAGCCCTTAAAAATTGCTTATTTGTTTGATGGGTATTTAAAAATTACATATTCAATGTTCCATTATACCTAAAATTTCATTTACAAATTCTCACATGAATATTATATTGCGACAACCTAATCATCTAGCTTCTTTGTGGAAGAAAATATGAATAGCTGAAAAACATCTCTTAGAAAATAAAAACTGAAGTCAGCAGTGATAGACTGTAGTTTGTTAAAGGATGCTAATCAGGCTCTAAATTCTAATAAAAATATCCTTGGTTTTAAATAAGCCAAAGTAATCGTGCTTTTATAAATTGTAGAAGCATAGCAACATACATTCTTATATCCCAGAAAAGATACATATTTTCTTTGTTATTCTTACTAGCTTACAATTTTTATTCATGCAAAACTCAAAATTAAAAACCTTGAGACTGGAATTACTGCACGACTTTGAAAGCTATCCTAGTAAAATGAGCTGACAAATTAGGCTGTAATTCTCATTCATAATCTAAAATTAATCTGAAAGACAGGTTACTGTTTTTAGAAGTCTGTTCTTACAATATTAAATCTAAGTATGAAAGTATCTCTCTGAAAACTTTTATACACTAATATAAAGCTTATAATACAATAGCTATTTCAAAAGTCATGATGGTTGGGATTTAAAGTATATTAAAAACATTACAGTATTTTTGTATAAAGCAAGTACTCTTTAATTAAAAGTTTCAGTTGATAGCAATGCCTGGGTAAAATACTACCTGTAATTATTGAATAGCATGTGATCTTTCAGAATAGCATCATATAAACAGAAATTCAAATAAACTAATCTATTTTCACTGACTGAAATTTTGCTTACTCCAGCTTGTATTCAGTTCTTCACTGCTCGTAATACTTAGTTGAATTAATATTCTGAATTATGTTATTTTAAAGACAAACATATTTTAAGTGTCCTTAAACATTATTCATTCATTTTAATTCTTGACTGATAGCAAACTAAACAATAATTAAATCAAGGACTGAAAAGACAAAGTGGTATTCCTTCAAGAAAAAATAAAAACCCAAAGAGATTCAACAAACTACTTCAAAATTTTACAACAAACAGGAAGACAGCAAAAAAAGTATGTGTCATAGGTAGCATGTCTTCACTATGATGTGTATTTAACCTAAAATGTGACATATTGGCTCTAACGGAAATCTTCTTTGATGTAACTTTAGAAGTTTTATTTTCATATTTAAAAGGTAGTTTTATTTTCATATTTTAAAGGTAAAGCAACTGAATATTTCACATAAATATTGTACAAAAGAGAGAAAAAACACCCTTTTAAGTTAGAAATGGTAGTAGCTAAAGGAAAACTTCTGGTTGAAAACAGTATTTTTTAAAATATCAATTACAAAGAAAAAGAAATAAAAAGTATGAAGTCCTGTTTAAAAGTTCTTTCAATCTTTAATGTAACACAGCCACAAGGACTTTAAATAGGTTAATTAAGTATTTAAATTGATAATTTTAAGTCTTAATATTTAATATTGTTAGATTGTATATCAAAGTAGTTTTATTATTTATTTACTCCAAACCTTTATAAAATACTTCATTTGACAATAGGATGTCTGATTATAACAAGATAAATGTACTTACAATGCCAAATAAATTATATATAAAAGCATTTGTCTGAATACATGCCATTCAACATTACCACCCACTGGTAAAATACTGAAACTCATTTCAACCATAAACTGGAAATATCAAGGGTTGTCTAATATCAGTTATAGAATTATAGTAACTTTCTATATCAAGTAAAATGACCAAAATAAAATTAAAAGACATTGGCATCTTATTTTGTTTTTCCGAGATAGGGTTTCTCTTAGCTTTGAAGCCTGTCCTGACTAGCTCGGTAGACCTGGCTGGCCTCGAACTCAAAAGAGATTCGCCTGCCTCTGCCTTCTGAGTTCTGGGATTAAAGGCATGTGCTACCACTGCCAAGATGGAGTCTTATAATTTTTGTATTGTTAGAATAAAATATTAAAAGCAAGATGTTTAAGAAATATATAGTATGTTAGAGACTTGTAGTACTAAAATGTTTATTCTATTAGATAGTAATACCCGTGGCCTTCCAGTATTCAACCATGTAAAGCCTTAAGAAATACCTGCTATTACCTATATAAACTGCTGAGCATCCAAGCAATCTTTATTTAAAAAAAATTGCCAGAATATCCTTGTAAGATTCCAAAGCTGTCTTGAGATGTAAAAGATGAAGGAAAGAAGGTGTACCCACCTCCTGGGCATCAAAATGCAGAAGCACTTATGTCCTCTTAGGTGTCTCAGGGATATTACAGCTGGGATGGAACACTATGATCATAGCAACTCTATTTTTAGATTTTGTTTGTTGTTGTTTTAATTTTACATCTTGCTGGCCACAGTTTCCTCTCCCTCCTCTCTTCTTGGTCCCTTCCCTCATCTCACCCCTGTTCTCACCCTGAATTCACTCCACTACCACTCTGTTTAAGGAAAGAGCAGGCTCCTGTGGATATCAACAAAGCATGGCATATCAAGCTGCAGTAGGACTGAGCACCTTCCCATGAATTAAGGCTGGGCAAGGCAACCCAGAATGAGTAGGGTCCAAAAGCCAGTAAAAGAGTCAGGATTAAGCTATACAACTGTAGCATACATGTAGTGTGTCTAGGTCAGTCCCATGCAGCATCCCTGGTTGTTGGTTCAGTCTTCTGTGAGCTCCTACAGGCCCAGGTTAGTTGATTCTTGGGTTTTCTTGTGGTGTCCTTCGCTCCTCTGGATCCTGCAATCCTTTCTCCCCTTCTGCAGGATTCCCAAACTCAACTTAATGTGTGGCTGTGGGTCTGCATCTATTTCCAACAGTTGATGGATGAAGTCTCTCTGATAAGTGTGTTAGAAACTCTTCTAGAAGAAAGCATTTATTTAGGGATCAGAGAACTAAATGTGAAACTTGAAACACTGAACTGTTAGAAGAAAGCTTAGGCAAATACAGCATTAAGACTACATTGTGGTGATATTCTGTTTGTGATCTAACAAATAAAGCCTGCCTAAAGATCAGAGTGCAGAGCTAAGCCACTGGTTAGCCATAAAGAACAGGCAGTAGTGGCACACACCTTTAATCTCAGCACTTCAGAGGTATGGGCAGATAGATCTCTATGAGTTCAAGATTTCCCTGGGCTACATGAGACTGATCAAGTCTAAAAGAGAAACAGTCAGGTAGTGATGGCTCACAACTTTAATCCCAGTGGTTGGGGGTCCCAGTACTACAAAGGTGGACACAGGAAGGGACATGGCTGTGGAGCAGACTATAAGCATGGAGGGACAGGAGCGCAGGGCACTCAGTCTGGAATTCGTAGGCACAGGATCACCCTTTTCATCTGAGGATTCAGGAGAGGGAAGAACTAATGACTGGCTGCTTTGCTTCTCTGATTTTCAGCATTAAACTCTAAACCTGACTCAAGGTTTTTCTTTTTCTTTTTTTTCTTTTCTCTTTTAAAACAATTTTTTTTAAATTTTACATACAAATCCAAGTTCCCCTTCCCTCTTCTCTTCCCATCCCTCACTTTCTCTCCATTCCAACCTCTACCCACTTCTCAGAGATGGTAAGGCCTCCCATGGGAATTGACTTTGGATTTTCATAATTAAAACAAATTAGAATTGTGCTGAACTACATCTTTTCAAAAAGCCTCTGCACAACTCAAAAAAAAAAATCAACCAGGCAACACAGAAGCACAAAGACTAGAAAAGTATCACTTGACAGCAAACATTTCAAAGCATTAATATCAGAAAAAAAACTCAAAAAACAAAAGAAACACACACACACACACACACACACATATATATATAAATACCTACTCACAAAATGGTGACAAGACTTAAACAGGGAGTTCTATAGGACCTGGCTTGAATCAGGGACCTCCATGGATGCAAGCCTAAGCCAGGACCCTCAGCAGAAGCAGGCCCTCAAGGCAGCTATCTCCACAAAAGCAGATTTGAGCCATTGGACACAGGAACAGGCCCCAGGCAACAACCTCCACAAGAGCAAGTACAAGGGAGCAACCCCTGAGGGAGCAGGCCCATGCCAGAGACCTCTGCCTATGCAGGAACTAGTCAACAACCTCTGAGGTAGCAGCCCTGAGCCAGCTACCTCCTAGACAAGGCCCAAACCAGCAACCTGTGCTGGAACAGGCCTGAGCCAGCTACCTCTGTCAGAGCAGGGCCAAAGGAATGAAGGTATTGCAGAACAATACCAGAGAGTGCTGAGTGACCTTCAGGAATACCAAGTGACTGGAACCTTGGCCCTGACTAAGAGCAACCATCGGAGCCTTGGACCTACTGGCTCCTGGAAGATTGATAACCAGAGACACAACTATACCAATTAGAGAAAAAGATGGGTAGACAAGGTAACAACACACTCAACACCACAAAGAACAACACGACACCAATAAAAACAAGTAGCCCTACTTGAACAAATAAAGATGAAGCAAAAGAAAATGACCTAAAAAGTAACTTTAGAAGAATGCTTGAGAAGGAACTAAAAAATTCCCTCAAAGAAATTGAGGAAAAGAGAACCAAAAAATTGGAAGAAATCAACAAATCCCTTAAATAAAACCAACAAAAAACAATCAAATAGGTGAAAGAAATGATTAACGATTGAAAAACAAAATAGAGACAATAAAGAAAACAGAAACAGAAGGAATTATAGAAATGGAAATTCTGAGAAAACAATCAGGAACCACAAAAGCAGCAGATTTCAAGAAATGGAGGAGAGAATCTCAAGCACTAAAGATGCAACAGAGGAAATAGACTCATTGGTCAGAGAAAACATTAAACCTAACAATAACTTAACACAAAATATCCAGAAAAAATGGGACACCATGAAAAGAACAAACCTAAGAATGATAGAGATAGAAGAAGCAGAACTCCAGTTCAAAGGCACAAAAATATATTCAATCAAAGCATAGAAGAAAACTTTTCCAACCTAAAGAAAGATATGTCTATGAAGATACAGAAAGCTTACAGAACACCAAATAGACTGGAACAACAACAATAAAAAAAGCCCCTAACCACATAATAGTCTTAACACTAAACATAGAATATAGAAAGAATATTAAGAGCTGCAAAGAAAAAAGGCAAAGAAGTATATAAAGGCAGACCTATCAGAATTAACCTTACTTCTCAATTGAAACAATGAATGCCAGAAGGTCTTGGTCAAGCGTTACGCAAACATTAACAGACCAGGGATGCCAGCCTAGACTACTATACCCAGCAAAATTTTCAATCACCATAGACAGAAAAAACAAGATATTCCACAACAGAACCAGATTTAACCAATGCCTAGCCACAAACCAAGCACTACAGAAAGTACTAGAAGGAAAACTCCAACCTAAGGAAGTTGACTTCATTCATAAAAACACAGATAATAGATGATCTCTCAACAGCAAATCCCTAAAACAGGGATAAACATACACAATAGTATGACCAACAATGAAAACTAAAATAACAGAAAATAGCAATCACTGGTCATTTATATCCCTTAATATAAATAGACTCAACTCACCTATAAAAAGACACAGGCTAAGAGAATGGATATGAAAGCAGGATCCAACCTTCTGCCGCATACAAAAAACACACCTCAACCTCAAAGACAGACATTGCCTCAGAGTAAAGGGTTGGGAAGAAATTGTCCAATCAAATAGACCTAAGAAACAAGCTGGTATAGTTATCCTAATATCTAACAAAATAGACTTCAAATGAAAAATCAATCAAGAGACAAAGAGGACATTTCATATTAGTCACAGGAAAAAATCCATCAAGACAAAATCTCAATACTAAACACATATGTCCCAAATACAAGAGCACCCTCATATGTAAAAGAAACACTTTTAAAGCTTAAATAACACATTAAACCCTACACACTAATAGTGGGAGACTTCAACACCCCACTCTCACCACTGGACAGGTCTATCAGATAGAAAATTAACAAATAAATAAGGGAACTAACAGATGTTATGACACAAAATATACTTAACTGACATCTATAGAATATTCCTTCCAAACATTAAAAAAAAATACCTTCTTCTCAGTACCTCATGGTGCTGATCACATACTAAGTAAAATATAACCCCATGTAAAATTACAATTCAACAGCAAGACTAATTCCAAAAACCCACAAACACATGGAAATTAAATAATGTTCACTTGAATCATCAACGGGTCAAAGAAGAAATTAAAGACTTCCTAAAATTCAATGAAAATGATCACACAACATACCCAAATTTATGGGATGCAATTTAAGAGGAAAGTCCACAGAACAAAATGCCTACATAAAGAAGCTGGAAAAATCCCAAACTTAGTAAGTTAACAGAATACCTGAAAACTCTAGAACAAAAAGAAGCAAACTCACCCAGGAGGACTAAATGGCAGGAAATAATCAAATTGAGAGTTGAAATCAACAAAATAGAAACAAAGGAAACAATACAAATACTCAATGAGACAAAGAATTGGTTCTTCAAGAAACTGAACAAAATAGACAAACATTTATCCAAACTAACCAAAGAGCAAAGGGAGAATATCCAAATTAACAAAATCAGAAATGGAAAGGAGAACATAGCAACAGACAGACAGGAAATTCAGAGAATCATTAGGTCATGTTTCAAAAAGCTGCATTCCAGAAAATTGGAAAACTTAAAGGAAATAGACAACTTTCTAAATAAATATCACTTACCAAAATGAAATCAAGACCAGAAAAGCAAAGTAAATAGACCTATAACTGCTAAAGAAATAGAAATAGTTATCAAAGGCCTCCCAACCAAAATAAATAAATAAATAAATTCAAAGCCAGGTGGTTTCAGCGCAGAATTCTACAGATTTTTCAAAGAAGAACTAATACCAATACTCCTGAAACTGTTCCACACAATAGAAACAGAAGGAATATCGCCTAACTCTTTTGATGAGGCTACAGTTACCCGGATATACAAACCACATAAAGACATTAGGAGGGGAGGAGGTGGAAATGTTTAAGTAGAAAAAAGAAACAGAATCACAGACCAATCTCACTCATAAACATTTTTGCAACTTACCAAATAAAATACTGGCAAACTGAATACAAGAACACATCAAAAAAAAAAATCCACCATAATCAAGTCAGCTTCATCACAGACATGCAGGCATTGTTCAACATATAAAAATCTGTCAATAAAATCCATCATATAAACAAACTGGGAAAAAAAAGAAGACCACATGATCATCTCACCAGATGCTAAAAAAGCCTTTGACAAAATACAACATTCCTTCATCATAAAGGTCTTGGAGATAGCAGGGTTACAAGGAATATACCTAAACATAATAAAGGCAATATATAGCAAGCCAACATCCAACATCAAACTAAATGGAGAGAAACTCAAAGCAATTCCACAGAAATCAGGAACTAAACACGGTTGCCAACTCTATCCATATCTATTCAATATAGTTCCTGAGGTTCTAGCTAGAGCAATAAGACAACAAAAGGAGATGAAAGAGATACATAAAGGAAAAGAAGTCAAATTCTCACTATTTGCTCATGATATGATAGTTTACATAAGTGACCCCAAACTTCTACAACTCATCAACACCTTGAGTAATGTAGTAGGATACAAGACTAACTCAAAAAAAAATCAATAGCCCTCCTTTACACAGATGATAAATGGATTGAGAAAGAAATCAGAGAAACATTACTTTTCACAAGAGCCGCAAATAGCATAAAATATCTCTGAGTAATTCTAACCAAAAAAGGGGAAGACTTGTATGACAAGAACTATACATCTTTGAAGAAAGAAGTTGAAGAAGATACCAGAAAGTGGAAAGATCTCCCAAGCTCTTGGATAGGTAGAATTAAGATAAGAAAAATGGCAATCTTACCAAAAGCAATCTACAGATTCAATGCAATGTCCATCAAAGTCCCAACAAAATTCTACACAGACCTCAAAAGAATAATACTCAATTCCATATGGAAAAGCAAAAAGCCCAGGATAGTCGAAACAATCCTATAAAATAAAGGAACTTCTGGATGCATCACAATCCCTGACTTCAAACTCTACTACAGAGCTACAGTACTGAAAACAGCCTGGTATTGGCATAAAAACAGACAGGAGGACCAATGGAACAGAATCAAAGACACAGATATCAATCCAAACACCTACGAACACTTGATTTTTGACAAAGAAGTAAAAAAAAAAAATCAAATGGAAAAAGAAAGTATATTTAACAAATGGTGCTGGCATAACTGGATATCAACATATAGAAGAATGAAAGTAGATTAAAATCTATCACCATGGACAAAACTCAAGTCCAAATGGATCAAAGACCTCAACATAAAGCTAACCACACTGAACCTCATGGAAGAGAAAGTGAGAAATATGCTTGAATACATTGGTACAGGAGACAACTTCCTAAATACAACCCCAGTAGCACACACACTGAGAGAAACTATTAATAAATGGGACCTCCTGAAATGAGAAGCTTCTGTAGAGCAAAGGACATGGAAAAAAGACTAAGTGGCAGCCTACAGAATGGGAAAAGATATTAACCAACTCCATGTAGGAAGAAGGGCTGATCTCCAAAATATACAAAGAACTCAAGAAATTGGTCATCAAAAGAACAAATAAACCAGGTAAGGAAAAAGCGACCATTACAAAAGATTCCTGTGGATCAGTATCTTCTAGCGACAATACCAAGAAGGTAGGCAAGCACGTGCATGCATGCACACTCAAGCACAGGCGCGTGTACATGCACTCACAGGCACACCTTTGGCCTTCATGTTCACCGACAGTACTCCTGCACAAGACGGAAGGCTGCCATCTGTAAATTTTTCCTTGGATGACAGACTCCCCCTTTTCAGCAAAATCAGGAAAGATGAAAGTAAAAAAGTCATGTGATATCTGTGCATTTTACTAATCCAGTGAGTCAGGCCCATGTTTTGACTTGGAGTCAGCAAGTGAGCTGTTGAGTGACAGAAAATGTCACAGCACTTTTATTCGGGTTTAAAAGGTTAAGTTTTCAGGAGATTTTCTGAGAAGCTAGTAATGTCACAAATTATTATGTGATAGGCAAGTTTAATAAATCAAGGATCCCATAAATAAAATACAAAGTCCATGTAAAAATGAATGATGATATGCCATAAAGTAATAATTAAAATCTGCCAATAATACAGTTGATGGGGGATTAACAACCAGAATTCCCCAGACTCCTTACATATTAGGAAAAGGAAAAACCCTGTATTTTAACAATAACAGAAAGCATTTCAAAGTAACATATGCTCTACATTTGACATAAACTACAGAAAATCTTTTGGTTAAGTTTTAAGTCTATTTTATTAAAAATACAGACATATGAACATAAATGAGGTATGATATATAACTAACAACTTCTACAATTTTATAGTTTTCAAAGATGTTTATACTTTTACTTCAAATATTTTTCTCTTGAGAACAATTTATATTCTAGAGAAAATATGGCATTCTAGCAGAAAAAATATTTTTATTTCTTAAAATATTTTTCTCATGATGCAAAGATAGATTAAATAAATCCTTCATGGAGACATATATAGAAAGCTGAGTACACTATACAATGCTCCTCACCACAGTGTCCTGACAGTATATATAAAAAATTTCTTCATAAGATATCCATCCGATATATGACTAATTACAGGTTAAGGTTATATTTATTTCAGTTAAAAAAAGGTAGTATAAATTGTACACATAGAACTCAAACAGATTGCACACAAGGTGTAGGCATTCTTCTTGGCAGACAAAATGTGTATGGATGTTCAGAGATATGTAGGTACACACATTTTCCATTCAAAGTACATAAAGCATTGAAAGCATAGGGTTTTCATGAGATTCAAGGAGAAAGATCAGTAACAGGTATGACTTATACTACATAGTCAAGATTCAACGAGGGAAATCACAGAACACTTTTTTCCCTCGAGACAGGGTCTTACTGTGTAGTCTTGGCTGTCTCGGCTGTCCCGGAATTCATTAAATATACCAGGTGGCCTTGAACTCAAGGAGATCAACCAGCTTTTACCTCCTAAGTATTGGAATTAAAGGTATGCTCCACTATACCCAGAAAGAATACCATTAAAATAGTAATTATACTGGCTCTACGTAGTAAATATTTCTTAAAATATATCAAGCTTCAAGTCTCAGCCCTTCAACACACAGAATGCCTCTGGCAGACACTACTTTTTTTTTTTTTTACCTAACTGCCCATGGCCTTCATAATCAGCTAAGAACTCATCTTTCCTCAAATTCTCCCCTAAATACACGACACTAAACTCTTGTGTAAGACCAAGCAGAGCATAAACACCAAGAATAAAATGATTTGTTTTCATTAACCTCTATGTTTTCTGAGACTAGAGGACTTACTCTTCACTAGCATAAAACGTGAAGAAAAATATTCAATTAACCATTAAAAATCAATACACTTCAGTACAATTACCAGATAAAAGGATTAACTGAACAATACCTGTCCTATAGAAGAATAGACATTATACTTGCCTGTGAGAGACATTATTTGAGCTCAGAATCTGAAATAACTATTGTATTGTATTCAGTAACTGTCATAAAAAATGACTAAAAAATACTGGTTTAACGTATGGACATCGAAGGCCCTCCTTTAGTCAAGTATTACAGCACTGATCCTCGTTCAGATGCAAATTTAATAGACAAAAGACTTTAACTTTATATATCACTTGGTGAAAACTGTTCTTGAATACTGAAATTAATAAATTTTCAACTCAACTTCTTAACATTCTCCCCATGAAATAACAAATTAGATGACTAGATTCATTTCATCAAAACATAAAATTCTTTTTAAAATATCATCCTTGAAAATAATAAAATACACAGAATGAAGGGAAAATGACCTTATAGTGCATATAAATGTGAGATGATATTAGGCTGCATTTCATTACCAGTTCAAACAACAACCTGATATAACCTTTGATAAGTAAAATAAATGTTCAGAATAATGTAACTAAAGTAAACATTTCCTGTTGATGCTAGCTATTTATAGTTAAGAGCTGGAAAGATAAGGGAAGGGAGATGATGAAGAGAAGGATGAGAAGAGGAGATAAAATAGTTTTAATTAAGGATAAGATCTGCAACTATTCACTGAAACATGATTCTTTTCTATGACTACAATAAAGAAAAGAAAAACAGTAAAACTGGTTTATAAATAGTCAGATAAAAAGCATTATAGCAGACTAAATAAGTTATTCTTCCAGAGAGTAAAACTCTCCTACTATGGGAATAGGAAAGATGGTGCATATATAATATTAAATGCAAATTATTACCAAAATGCTTTATATTTAAGTAGTACTGTCTAATTTACAAAGACCTTCACCTATATTGTATATGTCAAAGGGCGAGACACTGTCCATGAGAAACAAAAACTAGCCCTATAGGCTGGGGTGGAGAAAACTAATGCAATAGTTTTTAGCCTTCAAATAGACCACAGGACAAAAACACACACAAAGTATGAACAGGAAAGAAGAAAAACTAAAGAGGCTAGAGAGAGGAAGGGAGGGAAGGAGGGAAAGAGAAAGAGAAGGAGGAAATAGTAATTTTGATCACCCTAACCTTCTAGTGGGCAAACAAGATAACAGCCTCCATTTTAGAAAATGGAGCCTCACATTTAGAAAACATGTGAGTAAAATCCAGGAGAGTTATATATATATTATGAATATATATAATATAGGAATATGAATGTTAGAATACATATGTACATTAAGTACTTACATGTTGCATGTATGTGTATATGTAGTACTAGTAACATTGATAACCTCACAAGAAATAACAATTTAAATAAATATAGTTTTTGTTCATCAAATTTGTAAAATATAGTTAGAAAATACATAATATATAAAAATATGAATTTAAAACTTTCTATTAATCTGATTAAGGATGTGAAAAGTAGAAGGCAGTTAACTTTCATATTTACAAATACAAAGATATGGTAGAACACAACTGTAATTTGAGCTACTTTGGAGACTGAAGCAGGATGATCATTTGAGCCCATGAGTTTAAAAAAAAAAAATAAACCAACAAACTTGGAACACAGCGAGGGAAACAAAACAAATAAAAATTACAAAGGCACGGTACCCTTTGAAAGAGCAATTTTACTAATACAAATTTATTCTGCTACTATACAATATATACAAATCTATGAAAAAAGAAGTTAATATCATGATAAAACTATAAATAATTATCAATAAGGATTTTTTACTTTAATAATGCAAAATGGAGTATGATACATTTAAAAATGTATACAGAATAATAAAATCATGAAAAACACAATGTAGCATGACATGCCTATTTTGTAAAGATACAAAATTATAAACTAAACACACATAAAATTTCTAGACAAGTCATGAGGAAAAGAGATTCTTCACTTTTTATGGAAGAATATATTTTCTAGAGTCCCTTTGTTCTGATAGCCGGCCTGCAGCAAGCCAAGACTGCAGGCAGGGGCACCTCTGACCAGCGAGGGGATCTGATCCTGTGGAGGGGTAAGTGTATTGTTCCTGACCGCCACACAAGTCCGGTTAGGGAATACACAATATTCCCGCCACCCTTATCTACCTGACTACTCCAAAGGGGCAGCTTCCCCAGCTAATCCCTCTCTCCTGCAAAGCCATCCCAGCTTTCTGCCTGGAACCCATACCCTCCCCTCTCCTTTTTTCGGGGCTTAAATTCCTCCATCTCAGCCGGGGTGGGCACCGCGGGCCAGGTCAGGAGGTGAGTGCAAAGGGACTGGAGTCCCTTTGTTCTGATAGCCGGCCTGCAGCAAGCTAAGACTGCAGGCAGGGGCACCTCTGACCAGCGAGGGGCTCTGATCCTGTGGAGGGATAAGTGTATTGTTCCTGACCGCCACACAAGGCCGGTTAGGGAACACACAATATTCCCGCCAGCCTTATCTCTCTGGCTACTCCAAAGGGGCAGCTTCCCCCAGCTAATCCCTCTCTCCTGCTACGCCATCCCAGCTTTCTGCCTGGAACCCATACCCTCCCCTCTCCCTTTTTCGGGGCTTAAATTCCTCCATCTCAGCCGGGGTGGGCACCGCGGGACGCAAAGGGACGGAAATCCCTTTGTTCTAATAGCCTGCCTGCAGCAAGCTAAGGCTGCAGGCAAAGTGATTCCTGGATAGCAAGGGGCACTAATCCAGTAGCAAAAGACCCAGCGGAGGGAAGAGCCATTGGAGAGCATCTGAAGGAAGAGATGGGCAGGCGCCAAGGCAAGAATTCCTCCAACAATCTGAAAAACAACACGAAAACACCAGATCCCAGCGATCTTATGACAGAAGGACTTGAACACCCTATACCGGAAGAAGTGGAAAACAGTGTCATTATGAAAGCAATAGAGTCTCTTAAACAGGGTATGAATAACTCACTTAAAGAAATAGAAGAGAAATATAACAAAAAGATGGAAGAAATGAGTAAAGAAATGGAAGACAAATATAACAAAAAGTTTGAAGAAATAAGTAAATTCGTAAATGATACCCTGGGAAACCAAGAAAAAACAATCAAACAGGTAATGGAATCAGTTCAAGAATTGAAAACTGAAATGGAGGCAGTGAAGAAAACACAAACCGAGGACCGGCTGGATATGGAAAATCTAGGTAAACAAACAGAGACTTCAGGAACAAGCATAACCAATAGAATACAAGAGATAGAAGAACGAATCTCAGATTATGAAGACACCATAGAGAAAATAAATGCCCTGACCAAAGAAAAGAGCAAATCCAACAAATTCTCATCACAAAACATTCAGGAAATATGGGACATAATAAAAAAACCAAATCTAAGAATAATAGGAGTAGAAGAAGGAGAAGAATTGCAGACCAAAGGTCCAGAAAATATATTCAACAAAATTATAGAAGAAAACTTTCCCATCCTAAAGAGTGATATTCCTATGAAGGTGCAAGAAGCATACAGAACACCGAATAGACTGGATCAGAAAAAAACATCCCCTCGCCATATAATAATCAAAACACAAAGCATTCAGATTAAAGAAAGGATATTAAGAGCTGCAAAGGAAAAAGGTCAAGTAACCTATAAAGGTAAACCTATCAGACTTACACCAGACTTCTCTATAGAAACCATGAAAGCCAGAAGGTCCTGGATAGAGGTACTGCAGAAACTAAGGGACCATGGATGCAAGCCCAGATTAATATACCCAGCCAAGCTTTCATTCAATATCAACAGAGAAAACAAAATATTCCAGGATAAAAACAAATTTAAACAATACGTAACTACTAATCCAGCCTTACAGAGAATATTAGAAGGAAAATTACATCCCAAGGAATCCAACATTGCCAACACTGACTACAATAACTCAGACATCTAGCGACCCTTCACTAGCACAACTCAAAGAAGGAAAACACATACACTCTACTACCCAAAAAAAAAAAAAATGACTCGAGTCAACAACCACTGGTCATTAATATCTCTTAATATCAATGGACTCAATTCACCTATAAAGAGGCACAGACTTAGAGATTGGATACGAAAACAGGATCCAACATTCTGCTGTTTACAAGAAACACACCTCAACCACAAAGACAGACACCTACTCAGAGTAAAGGGTTGGGAAAAGGTTTTCCAAGCAAATGGACCTAAGAAACAAGCGGGTGTGGCCATTCTAATATCTAACAAAATCGACTTCAAACTAAAATCAATCAGAAGAGATGGAGATGGACATTTCATACTCATAACAGGAACAACTCATCAGGAAGAAATCTCAATCCTGAATATCTATGCCCCTAATATAAAGGCACCCACTTATGTAAAAGAAACTCTTCTAGAACTCAAGGCAGTCATCAAACCACACACGCTAATAGTAGGAGACTTCAACACTCCTCTCTCACCAATGGACAGGTCAACCAGACAGAAACCAAACAGAGAATTAAGAGATTTATTGGAGGTATTGAATCAAATGGACTTAACAGACATCTATAGAACACTCCACCCAAATAGGAAAGAATATACCTTCTTCTCTGCAGTTCGTGGAACCTTCTCGAAGATTGACCACATACTCGGTAACAAAGTAAACTTCCACAGATACAAAAAAATATTAGTAACCACCTGTGTCTTGTCAGATCACCATGGATTAAAATTAGAATTCAACAACAATGCTAACCCCAGGAAGTCAACAAACTCATGGAAGTTGAACAGTCAACTACTAAATCACCCCTGGGTCAAGGACGAAATTAAGAAAGAAATTAAAGACTTCCTTGAATTTAATGAAAACAAAGACACAACATACTCAAACCTATGGGACACTATGAAAGCAGTGCTAAGAGGAAAGTTCATAGCAATAGGTGCCCAAATAATGAAAACGGAGAAAGCACACATTGGAGACTTAACAGCACACTTGAAAGCTCTAGAAAAAAAAGAAGCTGATTCACCCAGGAGGAGTAGAAGACTGGAAATAATCAAACTGAGGGCTGAAATCAACAAAATAGAAACAGAGAAAACAATCCAAAGAATCAATGAATCAAAAAGCTGGTTCTTGGAGAAAATCAACAAGATTGACAAACCCCTATCCAAACTAATCAAACGGCAGAGAGAGAACATGCAAATTAATAGGATCAGAAATGAAAAGGGGGACATAACCACAGACACAGAGGAAATTCAGAGAATCATTAGATCTTACTACGAAAGTTTATATGCCACAAAGTTGGAAAATATAAAAGAAATGGACATTTTTTTAGATAAGTACCATATACCAAAGTTGAACTAAGAACAGGTGAACAATCTAAATAGACCTGTTAGTCGCGAAGAATTAGAAGCTGTTATCAAAAATCTCCCTACCAAAAAAAGCCCAGGACCAGATGGTTTCAATGCAGAATTCTACCAGAACTTCCAGGAAGAGCTAATACCTATACTCCTTAACGTATTCCACAATATAGAAACAGAAGAGTCATTGCCTAACTCCTTTTATGAAGCTACAGTTACCCTAATACCAAAACCACACAAAGACACAACCAAGAAAGAGAATTACAGGCCAATCTCACTCATGAACATCGACGCGAAAATTCTCAATAAAATACTGGCAAACCGTATCCAAGAGCACATTAGAAAAATTATCCATTATGATCAAGTCGGCTTCATTCCAGAGATGCAGGGCTGGTTCAACATACGCAAATCTATCAATGTAATCCATCATATAAATAAACTGAAAGAAAAAAACCATATGACATATGACAAAATTCAACACCCATTTATGATAAAGGTGTTGGAGAGACTGGGGATACAAGGATCATACCTAAATATAATAAAAGCAATATACAGCAAGCCGACAACTAACATCAAACTGAATGGAGAGAAACTCAAAGCCTTTCCACTAAAATCAGGAACGCGACAAGGCTGTCCACTCTCTCCATACCTCTTCAATATAGTGCTTGAAGTTCTAGCAATAGCAATAAGACAACATAAGGAGATCAAGGGGATTCGTATTGGAAAGGATGAAGTCAAACTTTCGTTATTTGCTGACGATATGATAGTTTACATAAGTGACCCCAAAAACTCTACCAAAGAACTCCTACAGCTGATAAACACCTTTAGTAACGTGGCAGGATACAAGATCAACTCCAAAAAATCGGTTGCCTTCCTATACACAAAGGATAAAGAAGCAGAGAGGGAAATCAGAGAAACATCACCTTTCATGATAGCCACAAATAGCATAAAATATCTTGGGGTTACTCTAACCAAGGAAGTGAAAGACCTATTTGACAAAAACTTTAAGTCTTTGAAGAAAGAAATTGAGGAGGATACCAGAAAATGGAAAGACCTCCCCTGCTCTTGGATTGGGAGAATCAACATAGTAAAAATGGCAATTCTACCAAAAGCAATCTATAGATTCAATGCAATCCCCATCAAAATCCCATCAAACTTCTTCACAGACCTTGAGAGAACAATAATCAAGTTTATATGGCAAAACAAAAAACCCAGGATTGCTAAAACAATTTTATACAATAAAAGAACTTCTGGAGGCATTACCATCCCTGACTTCAAACTCTATTATAGAGCTACAGTATTGAAAACAGCTTGGTATTGGCATAAGAACAGAGAAGTCGACCTATGGAATCGAATAGAAGACCCAGATATTAACCCACAAACTTATGAACACCTAATTTTCGACAAGGGAGCTAAAGGTATACAATGGAAGAAGGAAAGCATCTTTAACAAATGGTGCTGGCATAACTGGATGTCAACCTGTAAAAAAATGAAAGTAGATCCATATCTATCACCATGCACAAAAATCAAGTCCAAATGGATTAAAGACATCAACATTAATCCGTCCACTTTGAACCTGATAGAAGAGAAAGTGGGAAGTAGTCTACAAGATTTAGGCACAGGAGGCCTCTTCCTAAGTAGGACCCCAGCAGCACAGACAATAAGAGAAACAATGAATAAATGGGATCTACTGAAACTGAGAAGCTTCTGTAAAGCAAAGGACACTGTCAGTAGGACAAAAAGGCTGCCTTCTGACTGGGAGAAGATCTTCACCAACCCCTCATCAGACAAAGGTCTGATCTCCAAAATATACAAAGAACTCAAGAAACTAGGCACTAAATCTCTAATTAACCCAATTAAAAAATGGGGTACTGAACTGAACAGAGAATTCACAACAGATGAACTTCGAATGGCCAGAAGACACTTAAGGTCATGCTCAACCTCCTTAGCGATCAGGGAAATGCAAATCAAAACCACTTTGAGATACCATCTTACACCGGTCAGAATAGCTAATCTCAAAAACACCAATGATAGCCTATGCTGGAGAGGATGTGGGGTGAGGGGAACACTCATCCATTGTTGGTGGGAATGCAAACTCGTGCAGCCACTGTGGAAATCAGTGTGGCGGTTTCTCAGGAAACTGGGAGTCAACCTCCCTCAGGACCCAGCAATCCCACTCTTGGGAATATACCCTAAAGATTCCCTAACATACTACAAAAGCATTTGTTCTACTATGTTCATAGCAGCACTATTTGTAATAGCCAGAACCCGGAAACAGCCTAGGTGCCCCTCAATAGAAGCATGGTTAAAAAAGGTGTGGAACATATACACATTAGAGTTTTACTCAGCGGTAAAAAACAATGACATCTTGAATTTTGCATGCAAATGGATGGAAATAGAAAACGCTTTACTGAGTGAGGTAAGCCAGACCCAAAAAGAGGAACACGGTATGTATTCACTCATTAGTGGATTCTAACCATAATTAAAGGTCTTTGAGCCTATTATTCGTGATCCTAGAGAAGCTAAATAAGAAGATGAACCTGATGAAGATTATTTACCTATCCACCAGGAGGTAGGAAATAGACAAGAGTCCCAGGTAACCTCGGGTGCATGGGGGGGTGGGAGGGTTGATGGAAGGGGAGAGGGTTAGAGAGAAGGGAGTAGGGGAGGAATGGGGAAAGCTCGGTGGCCTGGAATGGGGGGGGGAGGGAGGAAGGATGAATATGGGATCAGGGAAGAATATTTCAACTAAGGGAGTCATTTTAGGGTTTACAGGAGACTTGATTATATATGGGATCCCAGGTCCAAGGAGAGATCCCCCAGATTGTTCTCTGGACAGAGGAGAGGGTGCCTGAATCGGCCGTGGCCTATAACCATACTGATGTATATTTTGCTTATCACCATAGATCCTTCATCTGGCGAAGGACGGCGATACAGTCGGAGACCCACATTGGAGCACCGGACTGAGCCCCCCGAGGTCCAAATGAGGAACAGAAGGAGGAAGAACATGAAAAACGAAATCAGTACTGCGAGGGATGCTATCACCTACTGATACAAGGGAATGGATCTAATGAGAGTTTACTAAGGCCAGTTGGACTGGGACTGAACGAGGAAGTGATCTAACCAGATTCTCGGAATTTGGCCGGATTCTCTGAATGTGGCTGGCCTGAAGTCTTTCTGAAAAGCCATTGACTATGATACTGGGACCTGTTTCCTCTGCATATACTGGATTTTGGGGATCAAGTCTGTTTGGACACTCACCTTCCTGGACCTGGAGGGAGCGGGGGAGGAACTTGAACTTCCCACAGGGCAGGAAACCCTGACTGCCCTAAGGGCCGAAGAGGGAGGAGGAGAGGGAGTGGGGGGAGTGGGAGGTTGTTGGGAAGAGGGGCGGAAATGGAAACTTATATAATTTAATAAAATTTACTTAAAAAAAAGAATATATTTTCTATTTGTTTAAATGAATATAACCTTCTTAACTAAGAAATTTTAAAATGACTTCTAAACTTCATATATTTGAGAAATAGATGTATGAATAAAATTGTACACTGTCTCATAATTCATTATTTTTCATGATATTAAGTCTATTATTCACCATACACACTTTGATAACTAAGTATAGCAATGTCTATAGTTAGTGTAACAGCTATAAAAAATAAATACTTGGAGAGTCTCAATATTGTTCATTACATGCTCACATCCACCCTTTCTGATATTCTCCTTAGAAATTCTTCTATTAATTTGTAGTGACAACCACTGTTTACTTCACTCCTTTAATTTAGTAACTGGTATCAGCACCACTCTCAGTCCTTTATTCTCCCTAAATTCATTTCATTTAAAACTTTTGTGTTCTCATTGCTAAACATTACAGAATGAATAAATATGTACCCAGGTGAGTAGATGCCACTAACCACCACAGGTCCTACTAAGCACTCCTCAAGGGGAATTTCTGTCTAATGTTCCATTTTCTCTAAAGTGTATCCTAACCTCAGTCTTATTATTCAAACTGCTAAAGAGTAAATTCAGAATTTTGATCATGCATAAGCAATCATAATATTTGTTCTTCTCCTGAAGAAGATGTGACAGAAAGAGACTGGTTTCCTCTGAGAGAATTCTATGAGGAAGACAACTCATGAAAGAAAAGTCTGGGGGTTGGAGAGATGGCATTGCCTGCTCTTTCAAAGGTCCTGAGTTCAATTCCCAGCAACTACATGGTGGCTCACAACCATCTGTAAAGAGGTCTGGTGCCCTCTTCTGGCCTTCAGGCATACACGCAGAAAGAATATTGTATACATAATAAATAAAATAAATAAATATTTAAAAAGAAAAAGAAAAGTCTGACCGTCATCTACTCTTCTTTACTATTCCTACAGAAGAGACCTCTCAGAAATTTCCTCTGTTGACACTAGTATCTAAACACCTTTTCAGGCTCCGAATCATCTGATTTTAGATAAACTGGTTAAACTATTGTTTCTTCTAATGAAAATGGTTGAGTACTCAATTCACAAGTTTTACAAGAATTGAACCCTTGAGCACTTAGCACATGACAACTCTCACTAATAAAAAATGAATGCTAGCTATATTGTATTAATAGTCATCATCACAATACCAATAGTCTGAGGAAAAAAGTCCCTTTACCCTCTGAGCCCTCTCACCAGGTAAGAATGCTGTAGTCTATCCTCCTTAAAGAAATAAGTTAATTTGCCAAAAGAATCAGCCATCTTGATGTGTAAGTGATGGTTCTCATTCTAAAATTACTGTAACTACACAGAATAGCTTACATGCAGGAATTCTTACAACAAAAACATTGTTCTGAACACATATGGGGATGGAGAGTTATTTAATTACAGATCAAATGCCACAAGGTGAAAATGCCCATAGTCTCTTCATTAGTGAATTACTAATTCAACAGACAATAAAATAATTATCTGGTTGAGAATCAGGTCTGGTATTTGATTCTTATTAATATGGATAAAAAATTTAAACTAGAAAATGAGACTTAGATTCAAATAAACATTTTCTTTTTACCTATTGCTTTGGCAGTACTTGCAGATCTGTAGCAACAAACTATCACTTCATTATCTTCCCACAAGACACTGGCTTTTAACACTTCACAATGCTTCTGAGATAGCATATCTGACATAACACTTCTGCTTCTCTCCAGGATTAACAAGATAAAGAAAAGGCAGAAAACTAAGAAGATAATGTTTTTTTAAGTGTGAGAATCTAGTCCTCATGAACATTTGAATTAATTATATATAATGTCATTTTCCACATGTAGGTAGCTGACAACCTAAATTCTACCTTACATTAAAGGAAATAATACCCTATGCAATTTATCTACTCAGTATCAACTAAGGGCAGTGATTAGCTAGCAATAAGAGGATTAGACTAATATATATTAAAATATAAATAAAAGCACAGCAATTCAATGACCCCTGCCTCCTACATTTTTTTGGAGAGAGACAGGGCAGCCCTGGCTGTTCTGGAACTCACTAGGTAGAACAGGCTAGCCTTGAACTCACAGATAATTGCTTTACTTCTCCCTTGAATGCTAAGATAAAATGAATGTACTACCATGCCCAGCCCAGCCATAAACAACAATTCAACACTGTTGTTTCAATGCTTTTTCTTAAGTAAGTAAAGCTAAGTGATTTAACATGGTCTTTAGGATATTTCTATTTCATTATAAACTTAAATAGGATCCCTCAAAGAAATAAGGGCCTACAATGCCACCATTTCTAGAAAATCTGGTCTTCAGAGGTGTCTACCATGGCCAAGAAAAGAAGATCCCAGTCTTCATTTTGTCATTTTTATTAACCTAAGAAAACATTCTGTTCCAAAGATTAAACTAAAAACGTGCTTAGTAAGAAGTTTTAGGTTGGGCCAGGTGGTGGCGGCACACGCCTTTAACCCCAACACTCAGGAGGCAGAGGCAGACAGATTTCTGTGAGCTCCAGGCCAGCATGGTCTACAAGAGCTAATTCCAGGACAGGCTCCAAAGCTACAGAGAAACCTTGTCTCAACAAAACAAAACAAACAAACAAAAAAACCCACCAAACAAGAAGTTTAGGTTAACAAGAATGTAAAAGAAAAAAAGGAACAGAAAAAAAAGGAATGTAGAGAATGTCTTGAAAGCACACACTCACAGAAACTTGCTGTATATAAAATTAAAATTTTATAAATAAAAAATTTACAATAAAATAAAATTTCCAATTTTCAATTAATGTACATAAATACACTACAGAATAAGTAAAAGAAAAAACCGAAGTTTTAATTAAAACCACCATTGCAGTTATACCCACATCTTACATTTTTAAACTACAAAAGTATTAAGTATCTTAATAATTACCATGTATAAAGATTGCCATATACCCACTGGGAGTAAAACAAAATCATTTCAAAGACTTTGTCCAAATATATATATATAAATTTATGACACTCCATGTTTTACTTTTATTTATTTGTTTTATATATATATATAAATTAAATTTAATGATTGTACATGTAGATATAATTTAGTAGAGAAACAGTCTTCCTGCTTAACATAAGCAATAAGAAGTCATTCAAATACATTACAACTCAAGTTAAGAAACTCAGGAGTCTTCCCCAACACTTCTAAAAGACAATAAAGCTGTTTGTTTCTCTCATTTGTAGATGTCACCTCAAATACTATCTATACTGTTACCACACTGCTTCATCATTAAAAGTGCACTCGCAGCAACAAACTCTGTCAGAAGATACGTAAGTCTATCTAATATACATAAGAAATAGCTACTAAAACCCTGAGCATGCACATGCACCCAGGATTCACATTTATGTGTTTTGTACTTGATGGAGAATGCTCAGGAGTTATCCGTGATGATAAAACTTGGCTTGGCACTAAACAAATACAGAACTTTGACTATAACTCTTTCCCAGGCAACACAGCAGAACAACTGGCTTCAAAGCATTTACACTATATTAAGTATTTTAAGTCATTTAGAAATGATTTAAAGTCGAGTTCAGTACCTCATTTTTGAATTGGTTATGTCCCCCTTTTCATTTCTGATCTTGTTAATTTGCGTGTTCTCTCTCTGCCATTTGATTAGTTTGGATAGGGGTTTGTCAATCTTGTTGATTTTTTCCAGGAACCAGCTTTTTGTTTCATTGATTCTTTGGATTGTTTTCTGTGTTTCTATTTTGTTGATTTCAATCCTCAGTTTGATTATTTCCAGTCTTCTACTCCTCCTGGGTGAGTCTGCTTCTTTTTTTTTCTAGAGTTTTCAGGTGTGCTGTTAAGTCTCTAATGTGTGCTTTCTCTGTTTCCTTTATGTGGGCACTTAGTGCTATGAACTTTCCTCTTAGCACTGCTTTCATAGTGTCCCATAGGTTTGGGTATGTTGTGTCTTTATTTTCGTTGAATTCAAGGAAGATTTTAATTTCTCTATTTTTTTTCTTGACCCAGGGATGGTTCAGTAGTTGACTGTTCAGTTTCCATGAGTTTGTAGGCTTTCTGGGGTTAGAATTGTTGTTGAATTCTAACTTTTTTCCATGGTGATCCAATAGTACACAGGTGATTACTACAATTTCTTTATATCTATGGATGTTTACTTTGTTACCAATTATGTGATCAATTTTGAAGAAGGTTCCATGAGATGCTGAGAAGAAGGTATATTCTTTTCTGTTTGGGTGGAATGTTCTATAGATGTCTGTTAGGTCCATTTGGTTCATTACATCTGTTAGTTCTCTTATTTCTCTGTTAAGTTTCTGTCTGGTTGACCTGTCCATTGGTGAGAGAGTGGTGTTGAAATCACCCACTATTAGAGTGTGGGGTTTGATGTATATTCTGAGTTCTAGTAATGTTTCTTTTACATATGTGGGTGCTTTTATATTAGGGGCATAGAGATTCAGGATTGAGACTTCCTCCTGATGAATTGTTCCTGATATGAGTATAAAGTGTCCATTTCCGTCTCTTCTGATTTATTTTAGTTTGATATCAATTTTTTTAGATATTAGTATAACCACACCCGCTTGTTTCTTTGGTCCATTTGATTTGAAAACCTTTTCCCAACCCTTTACTCTGAGGTAGTGTCTGTCTTTGTGTTTGAGGTGTGTTTCTTGTAGGCAGTAGAATGTTGGATCCTGATTTCGTATCCATTCTCTTAACCTGTGCCTTTTTATAGGTGAGTTGAGTCCATTGATATTAAGCGATATTAATGACCAGTGGTTGTTGACTCCGGTTATTTTTCCTGGTGGTAGTGTTTGTGAGTTGTGCTGGTGGAGGGTTGTCAGATGCTTGTGTTATTATGGGTGTGAGGGAGAACATGAGCAAGGAAGTCAGGACCACGAGGACCACTCACTGATCTAATGGGAGCTCACTAAGGCCAGCTGGACTGGGAGTGATGGAGCATGTGATTAAAATGGACACTCTGAATGTGGCTGGCAATGAAGGCTGACAGAGAAGCCAAGGACAATGGCACTGGGTTTTGATTCTACTGCATGGACTGACTTTGTGGGAGCCTGGTTTGTTTGGATGCTCACTTTTATAGACCTGGATGGAGGGGGGGAGGACCTTGGACTTCACATGGGGCAGGGAACCCTGAATGCTCTTAGGACTAGAGAGAGAGGGGGAGGTAGGGAGGGAGAGGGAAAAGGGAGGTGGAGAGGAAGTGGAAATTTTTAATAAATAAATAAATTTTAAAAAAGAAATGATTTAAAGTTATATGTAACTGCTATATCATTTCAGGCCAAATATACATTACAAAAGTAATGTTTGTCTAAGTATATAATGTAACAGTATTACATATATTCATACTAGACAACTTTCATCAGAAAATACTTCAATCTCATCCATATTGTTTTTTGCGATAATATACCACTGCATGTACAGCTACACTGTGCGCATCTATCTTACAGTGGCTGACAATGCTGTCATGGAAATCAGTGATCCCTCTGGTACTCAAGAAACCACTGGCAAATACAGCATTGCACTTTAGCTCTCCTCTACTACACTGGTCTCATTATGTAAGTACTACATTTTCAATAACTGCAACTTATTTACAAGTTTTGACATTACGAGGTGACGATCCTCCAATTTTTCTTCTTTTTTACGAGATCATTTTGGCTATCAGAACACCTTAAGTTTGCATATAAACTGATATTAATATATGCTCTTATATTTTTGCAAAATATCACTGGCATTTTTACAAGGATTGAAGTAAATTTATAAGCGGATTTGAACAGTAATAGTGCTAGTACTCTAGTTAATGAATATAGGATGTGTTCTCATTTATGTCCTTTTGACATCATCAATGTTTTATCGTCATCATTATTTGTGCTTTGACCTCTTCATTAACTGTGAACTGTTTTGTTATTTATTTCCTTTGCATTTGCTTTATGGTAGCATGGGCTGGAGTTCTTATGCATGATGATCATATCAGTCAACTGATCTGTAAGTAAATAGGCACAGCCTTAAACTCCATCCTTCCTTCCTTCATTTCTTCCTGTTTTATCATTTACTTACTGCATAAAAGGTCTCAATATTTTATACAAGCTGACCCTGGTTTCCTGGCATCAAGCAAATAAACAATGTACTAATACAGAAAAACTTACAGGATATAAGAGTAATTGAAAACATCAAAGTCTTATGTCAAAATTGTAAGAGGGGTAAGCAATTATACAGAATAACATATATATTCTGTATAATATATGTTATTATATATTAATAATTATATAATATATTTTTATAATATAATTTTATAATATTTATATATTATATATAAAATATAATTATATATAATATAATTATTTATATATTATATATTATATTAAATTATATAATTTATATAATTTAATTATATAATATATAATTAATTGTAATATAATTTATATAATATATATAATTATATAATATTAATAATTATATATATAATTTGTTTGCCTTTACATACATAAAACATTCATAGGAAAAAAATCACACTAAACCAACAAAGCAGACCAATGATACTTTGCATAAGTGTAACTCATGTGGCATTTCTAACCAAAACTTCATCATCAAACATAACCAAAAGAATATTAAAAAGGAAAGAAATGCAACTTATATATTTTGTAGCTATTTAGAACAATTAAATTTGGTCAGATATTCAGTATTCAGGTATCAAACACAGGTGTACATCAGAGTCATATTATCTTACTAAAGTGAATTCCATGATTCCACCCTTAGGATTTCTCCATGTCCTAAGGAGTAGACCATTTAAAGCACTCTTTGCTAACTTGTCTTTAGCACATATATAAAAATCCTTTTTCTCTTCAAACCATTTGATCAGATTGTTCACAAGTCTCTCCTCATTAAAATATTTCAATAAATCACTTAAAAGGATAAGAATAGGTGAAGATTTATACAATCTAAAGAGGACAGAAAGGGAGAGAAAGGAAAGAAATATCTTGACTGAGGGAGCCATTAAAAGGCTAGCGATAAACATGGAACTAGGGAAAATAACAGAAATACACAAGGATGACCCGGCTAAGACCCTAAACAATTGTGTTGAGGATGCCTTAACTGGTCTTCCCGTCATCAGATTGATGACTACCTTAAGTGTCATCAGAGAACCTTCACCCAGCAACTGATGGAAGTAGATACAGAGATCTACAGCGAAACACTGGGTTGAGCTACCAGAGACCAATTCAAGACCAGAGATCAGTTAAGACCATGATGTTGATATCCACAGAAACAGCTAACCTGAGCTAGTGGGAGCTCACTGAATCTGGATTGAATGTGGGGGAACCTGCACAGGATCAAACTAGGCCCACTGAATGTGGGGGACAGTTGTGAGGCTTGGGCAGACTGTGAAGACACTGACAGTGGGACCAAGATTTTGTGCTTAAACTGGCATCTAGGAGTATATTTTCTTTGGAGAGACACCTTGCTCAGCCTAGATAAGGGGCTTGGTCTTGACTCAAAGTGAAGTGTCAGCTTTGTTGACTCCTCACACCTGAATTGGAAAGGGGGTAGTGGGATGGGAGGAGGTGAGGGAGTAGGAACTGGATAGATATGTAAAATGAGAAAATATTCTATTTAAAAATTCTTGATAAAACGGGGGAAAAATAACATGAAGATTAAGATGCAGTATCTCACACTATAGTCTCAGTACTCATATGGCTAAGAAAGCTGAGGCTAAGTGGGCTACATAGCAAGTTCAAGAACAACTTTGGATATTATCTCAAGGATTTACCTCCCAACACCAACTGCTCACCTCCACCCCAAAAGAAAAACAAAATTAACAAATAGTTTTTTCCCACATCAAGTTATAAATGTACGCAACTTCAAACAAATACAAACTGTAGATGAATTCCGTACCTAGCAGCAACTCACAAAGTCTTTTGAAGGATAAGCTATTTAAGCAATTAATTACAGTGACCAGAAAGAACAATAGTAATAGCATAAGTTATCATTAAACACACAGTAGATAACCACAGTCCCTTAAGTAACTCTAAGCTTATTCCACCAAAGCGCTAATTATTTCACATTTCAAATAGGATACAAACTGTTACTTACAGGTACCTCTTAGCACATATATGGCTATCCTAGAAATTTTATTATGAAAATCCTAGATAAGGGTTCTAAAAATTTAAGCATGCTACTCAGGAGAGGACTTATGTTTTATATATCATTTCTAATTAATTTCCCCAGCATTTTACTTTTACACTCTCACCTATTGCATTACCTGCTTCACAGACATAGTTTGCTAGAGTCTAACATGCTACAATTAATTTTCTCGATTGTTTTCATTTCCTCTGATCTGATTCAGTTATGTGCCTTAGGAATAAAACCAGGTTTCTGGAATTTTCTTACTTTATTCTGAGTAAATATTTTTTACTCTAAATATTATGTAAGTACAAAAGAACATTTTTGGTCAGTATATATATATAAAATTCTTGTGTTACTATTTCTGTTGGGTACCAGAAAGAACACTTATTAGTCCTACAATTAAATGATTCAGCAACCATCCACATTATCTTTGCCTTTTAACGGTTCCAATCAGTAGCAGATCTAGGTGTAATCAACAGCAGCAGGGGGCTTTGAGAAGCAAAACAAAACAAAAACAGTAGGAATCTTTACTAGAATGCAGCAATTGATACAAGGGAACATTATAGACTATTCCAAATTAACAATAAGATATTACAGTCTGATTTTATAATCAGAAGAGAAATAAAGAGGGCAACTTTAAATACTTGAAGAGGGGATAAATTTCCAACTGGTAATAAGGCTTTAAAAAAAAGTGTTTTCGCAATGAGCCTCTTGAATCTCTGAAGGGTCATTACTTCTGTTTTGGTTATTTAGTACCGTTTAGCTGACACACTAATATTCTCCTTACCTCCTACTGCTACCATACCTAACCAATTTCATTATCACATACTTATAAAAATTAAAGCATCTCAGAGAATAACTGACAGTGCTCTCACTCTTTTCAGAAACATTTAAATTTTTACCAGCACCATCAGGACAATCTTAAAATGTAATTTAACAAAATGTTCCCATTTCTTTCATTTTGCTGTTTCTTCTAATCCTGCTTACAGCTTATGGGATGTGGTTAAGTGCACTGTCTGCTGCCACTCAATAGCATTCAGGTAGCATGGTGATGTTTTTATACAAGAAATCAAAAGCCAGAGGTAGTATTTGATGACTACAAATTTTTACTACACAAAAATTCACTAATGGAAATGTTACCATAGTAACAACCTAAAAACACTGCACATGAGGATAGCTGACTTCATGATATAATTTTATAGCTGTTGACTCCAATACTTGCAAGAGGCATCTATGTATGAGACTTAATTCAAATCCCTTTCTATGATAAGAAGCAGAAGATGTCAGGAATGTAGCTGACAAATTTATAATCTTGACAGTTTTTTTTATTCTTTTAGTCCTTAGAATTTTATAAAACGATAAGACATTTAAAATAAGCCAGCAATACATAAAACAACTACAAAATATTTCACATATTCGAAACTAGAATATAAGATTTTACACATACCAAATAGTAGAATATAAATGTACCTGGCGGCAATTGTTTCCAATGTACAAAACAGCTCATACTACATTCATACTACAATATTTTAAAAAGTCAGCAAACAGATACGAAACATTGCATTTGGTGTCTAGAAGGACAGAAAAAAGATGACAATAAAAATTATACCAGTGCTTATCTGCACATCAGTATTTTTCTGGAACAGTACTCTATTCAGCAACGTTTCTAGACTTCTACAGTTGGAAGAATAAAGATATTTACTATAAACGCAGTAAGGAAAAGTATAGAATGTTGTAATAGTTTATCACCAAAGTGACAAAATTCAGTTGGTGACTAAATCTTTTAATATAAAAATTTACTCTGAAAAAATATTGTCATTCTTTGTTAAGCTGATATAATAAACACGTCTGTAAAAAAAAATCATGGTCTCACACCATTTAAATGCAAATTCTTAGATAAATCAATTATCATTTTTCTGTTTTTCAATTATCATTTTTAAAACACTTAAAATTATTCTGCTAAAATACAATTTAGATAGTAAGTTTGATAACTCAATTTATTAATATTGAACCACTTCTAAGCAGGTTTTCTATGTCATCAAGAGAAGATTCCT